>NC_041391.1:222885704-222890425 GCF_002162155.2 Triticum dicoccoides
CCACACCCCTCCCGATGAACAGGACCCCTGTTTCGACTGTAGGAGGTCCGTTTTGCGGTACGCCACACCCCTCCCGATCAACATGACCCCCGTTTCGACCGTAGGAGGTCCGTTTCGTCCATTTTGCGGTACGCCACACCCCTCCCGATCAACAGGACCCCCGTTTCGACCGTAGGAGGTCCGTTTCCTCCGTTTTGTGGTACGCCACACACTTCCCTATCAACAGGACCCCATTCTGAACGTGGTCGGTCGAACACAAGGCCGTTTCCTCTGTTCTGCGGTACGCCAGGCCTCGTTTCCATCGCCTGTTCCGTCCAAGCCAGTTGGCTCCCATGCGTTCTGTTGCCTCCCGATGAACACGACGCATTCCGTTGCCTCCCCATGAACACAACGCATTCCGTTACCTCCCCATGAACACGACGACGACTCTGTTTCTCCGTTCCGACCCAGCCATGTACGTATGCACGACTAGGCGTTTGAGACCCTGCTCGTATGTACGTACGTGGCCGTATTTTCTTTCTTGCACCCTCGCCGCTGTACGTACGTGTACATGCTACGTGCGCGCCTCTACTACGACACGTGCGCGCCTCTACATCGACCAGTATGTACGTACACGTTCGCGACCAGAATGACAACGCTACATACGCTTCGACCAGGTGGGTCCCGATTGTCAGACACTTCCTTGCCTACGAAGATGTAGCTGGTGGGTCCCAGCAGTCAGGGGGGCAAATCGTTTTTTTACCCGGACGCACTTCCTTGCGTGCGAAGATGTAGCTGGTGGGTCCCAGCAGTCAGGGGGGTGAATCATTTTTTTTGCCCGAGCGCACTTCCTTGCGTGCGAATATGTAGCTGGTGGGTCCCAGTAGTGAGGGGGTAACGTTTTTTTCATGAAATATGGTGGCCCGTCCGGTGGGTCCCTGCTGTCAGGTGGAGGAATAATTATTTTGCGCGTAATAAGGAGGCACTTCCTTCCGGCCGCCGTGGACCCAGCTGTCAGCCTCTCCATGCACATTACTCTTCCGATGGAAGTCAGTCGTTGACCATATTGACCATGCCATGCCGAGAGCACCACGGCGGTGGACGACGGCGAGGCCTAGGAAGGGGACGACACAGAGCCGGGGAAGAGGCAGCAGTGGATGCCCATGCGAAGAGGAGTACGAGGGTGAGGCTGTCGTGCCGCAGAATAACAGGGGGTGTGGGTGAGTAGAGGGATGGCCTGGCCAGCGGTGGGAGTAGTAGGGGGAGGTGAGGCCTCCGCGGCATCACAGCCGGCCATGGGAGGCAGGAGCACACGACACGACCAGCGCTGCTTTCGGCGGCTGGAGCACGAAGACCAGAGGTTGAAGAAGCACTACGGCCGTTGGATGGACATCGTACGGTCAGTGGAGCTAGAGTCGTTCATATTGACTAAGTTGACAAAGCCCTCCGTCCCCGTAAACTTAGTAGGCCCACAAGTCAGCCTCCCACCAAGGTGAGTCCCAGCTAGCAGGGGGAGTATTCATTCTTTTGTGCGTAATAAGGAGGCATTTCCGGTGGGTCCGAGCTGACAGCGGGTGGAACGTTTTTTTTCGCGAAATACAGAGACCCTTCCAGTGGGTCCCAGCTATCAGGTGGAGGAATCATTATTTTGCACGTAATAAGGAGGCGTTTTCCTGTGTGGGCCCCTACTGTCAGCCTCTTCCAATGGCTATTTTTTGTTGACCATGTTGACCTCGCCGCGCCGAGAGCACAAACGCGGTGGACGAGGGCGGGGCCTAGGAAGAGAACCACCCGGAGCCAGCGAAGCCACCGCAGCGGATGCCCACGCTGAGGGGAGAACGAGCGCTGACTGGTCGGCTGCGGGGTGAGGCTGACGTTGCCAGAAAATAACAGGATGTGTGGGTGGTTAGAGGGATGGCCTGGCGGCCGCACAGCCAGCCACGGGAGGAGGAAGCAGGCAGTCCCGCCGGCGCTAGTTTGGGCGGTTGGAGCAGGAAGATCAGAGATTGAAGAAGCACGGCGGCCGCTGGATGGACATCCAACAGTCACTGCTGTGTGTTGACTAAGTTGACAAAGCCTTGCGTATGCGTCAAAAAGAAATTTAGGACAGCGTCATCGTCAACCTAGTAGGCCCAGAAGTCAGCCTCCAAATCCGTGGAAAACAACATACAACCCATTTGCCATTATTTTCAATAATTTACAGCCCAGTTGCTAATTCTTATGGATATTTGAAGCCCATATTCTTTCTATTAGCATTACAGACCATATATTCTGGGCACTGCTAAAAAATTCAAGGAAATTTTGCATATTTCTGTGGGGTCCGAACTCTTTTAATCACGAAATTTCGAGTCATGTTAAAAATAGTTTTCAAAAAATTATATCAAAATAAAATTCAAAAAACAATTCTCCGCAAAAAAATGAATGAAATTTAGAATCTTAACTAGCAAGATGCCCATTCGTTGCACGGAACATGAAGATGCATTTGTATGAGTAGTTTATCTTGTGGGTGAAAAGATGATATTTTAATGTAATTGCCAGTTGGCTTGGTTTTTATAAGAGTAGAGAGTAGAGAAATCCTGAAATAATGATATTTCAATGCAATTGCCGGTTGGCTTTGGTTTAAAAATTTACAACCCATTTCTTACAACTTATAGCCCGTTTTCTGGGAAGCCCATTTCTTATCCCTCCTCGTCTTGAAAGATTTGTAGCCCAGCAGGGCTGAGAAAAGCATGTAAGCCTCAATTTTGGTATTCTCCAAAAAAAGAACTGGGCTAGCCAATTTCAGAAATAAAAAAATATCAACTGGCTCGTCATGTGCTTAATAAAAGCGTAAGCGTGGGCTAGACGGGCCACAGCCCCCGCACAGCGTGCAGTTGAGCTTCGTCTCTGAAACTAAAAAACAACTGGGTGAGCTGCTGGGTCCCTGGTGTTATCCACTTGTTGTGTAATTTTCTTGTTTATTGACTACATTAACAATGGCGTGGAACCTAGTTGTCAAACAATTAGGAGGAAGTATTGTTTTGGCTTGTAATAACGAGGCACTTGCTTGCGAAATGCATTGACCCTGGTGGGTCCCTACTATCAGCCTCTCCACGTACAGTCATCTCCTGATTCCTCTTGGTTGTTGACCATGTTGACAACACCAGACGGCGGCGAGCACAGCGAGCTAACCAAGGTGGAGAAGACGGCAAGGCCTCGGACGGGAACGAACAGCAGCCATGGAAGATGCGGCAGTGTAGTGGCAGGTGGAGGGGAGTACGAGGGCAACAACATGCAAGTCAAGCATACAAACGGTACAAAAATCCCAAGGATTAATTGTTCATCAAATTTTTAGACAAAACCCAGATTGAACATGACAGTAACATCTAACCCAACCACTCATTTTTGCAGTCACAAACAAATGGATCGGTCTGATCCATAAAATCAACATCTTGTGCAAAAAAATTTTATTTTAGGATGTCTGCAACTTGTTGTAAATAGAAGCCGAGCATGTTTAGAAGCCCATTTGTCCACCTGAAACTTCATTTTTTGCTGTTCAACATGTTCATCTGTGAGAAATCTCTTGCTGTAAAAATTAAGCCTCATGGACAATAGTAACCTCGCATTCAACAGGAAGAATGTGACAAAGCTTCTGTTTGCCTGGTTGGATGCATATCGTCGCATTGTTATTGTCCTCAAACGAATGTCATGAGAACTGAGAAAATCCTTGTGCTTATTAAGCCAACGATTGGTTATATGTTTTCTCCATGTGGTTCTGTGTAAGTAGACATGAAGATTGAAAATAGTTAAGGTCTAAAAAAAGAGTATGTCAAAAGAACGACAGCTGAACAGTTAATTCTAGTACAATATGTACGGGCTTTCAATGTGCATTGAATCACCACCTCTATGTATAAATTCTCCAGAGATCGAAAGCATCGCATCAAGCCAATAATTATGTCCAGATCAAAACTATACATTCTGATATATATGATCTTGGAAGAATCTAGCAGCATTGATAGGCTATCAATGGACGAACTCTTCATTGAGCATATAACATAATATTAGTACCCAAAGTGTACTCCAAGATGATATAAAACTTATGCGCACAAATGAAAAATGCAGCATATGATTACAAATGTGTAGATGATAATATACGATACCTGAAAAGGTGAGGAGCCAAACACCAACTCCTTGTGATTATTAAACAGGTCACGAATTACACCCAAGGTTTCCAGTTTGGGCACAGAGACGACAATTATTTCTGAAGGTGTATAACAATTATGAAGGAGCAACCTTTCAAGTGAAGGGGCATCTTCAATGATGAGCTGCTGTCTTTCAAAACAAATTCCAATGCTTTTAAGGTGAGGCCACTTTATTTGGAGACAACTGATACCGATTTCTATTCCCAAAACAATCAACAAGCGCTCCAAGGCAGGGCAACTGGAGTGGATGATTCTGTGCAGTGAGGCCTCTGACAGATAAACCACCACAAGTGAAAGTTTTTTTAGCAGTGGGAGTCGAAGCATTTGTACCAGATCGTCTGGTAGATGGCACCGGGCGAAGGTGGCGGTGTGGAGAGAGGAGGAAAACCGCGAGATGGACAACGATGGTGTGGGCACGAATTCTTGGTATGTTCGTGGTATGAAACTTTCGTGGTAATGGTAGAACTCAAACTGCTGGAGTTTTCCGAATTCAGGGGATGTCAGCCAAGCGTCCACCTTGCCGGGTATGGACAGCAGGTAGCTTGTCGGGATGCAAAGGCA
>NC_041391.1:222890807-222895278 GCF_002162155.2 Triticum dicoccoides
ACAACCGGCGTCGCCGCTGGCGGGAGCCTCATCTTCTTGGCGTTGGGGCCAGCCGACTCCATTTTACTTGTGGGCATCGCGCCGAGCTCACGGGTTTGAGCAGAGTAGCGAGAGACAAGCCTAGTGGCAGTGCGAGTGGGGAAGAAGGAGGGATGGGGATTTCTGTAGGAGTGGAAGAAGAGGAGCAGGCGTTTTCTGTACGAGTGAGGTAGAAGGTGAGCGGGGTTTTCTGGACGAGTGAGGAAGATTGGGGAGCGGGGGGAATTGGGTGGGGAGACGGAAGCGGGAGAGCAAGTTGTTCGTGTTTATAAGGCCTGCTGCACTAACTACTTGCTTTTTCCCAAAAACCGCTCTCTTCTTTTGCGTTGCTGCATGACTGGCCATGCATGCAGGATGCATGTGCCTGCTGGCCACTGCATGCGCCTGGTTTGTTACTAGGCCTATTTAATAGGGTGGTTATGGAGTAAATTAAGGAGATTTATTTTCTCTGTGTGCATCCACCAAATTAGAGGACGCGGTACTGGATGCAGACACTCACATTAAACTAACATTCAGATGAACAAAAGTTCAGCATGTCTATGCATCTCAATGATTCACCATACTATAACCAATATACAAAACTGTGAGAAGGTGTGGAAATAAAGAAAATCGGTAGATGCTTCTCTGAGCAAAGGGCCTCCCTGCACACACATTAATTTCCTGGGCATGCTTGTTTCTTCTTAATGTTGCGAGCACTTTGAGCATGTTGGCAACTCCACAGCTAGCTAGCTGCCTCATCTTGCAATTGATGCTGACACATTTGCAGCAAACACATGAGGCAATAGAGATGACTCAACATGGGTCCATATTATGCAGTTCCCCTGATATCATATTCATTGTCCTGAATCTGAAAAGATAGGAAAACAGTAGCTATACTTAAACGGTGTTGCAAAACAGTAGCACATATCAATAGCTCGGCATGACAAAACACGATCATCTGGACGAAGGGGATACTGACCTGCCTGAGGAAGATTACATATAATTTCATAAGTCCTTGGTTGATTTCCACCTTCGGCTGCACTGCTTGTTTGCTCCTCCACACATGACAGGATTGTACCGCACTGCATTCAGCAAGTCAACATACGAATAAGCTAATTTCATCTTGCGGTGGTCATTGTACCTAGTTATGAATGTAGGAATACCTGGAGCACCATGAGGTTAGCTGATAGCAGGTAGATGCAGCCATATAAATTTTGTGCGGTGCTACCAAAATTGAGGTTTGTATCCCTTCCTGTTACGAGAATTCTTCTTGAAGTTGGTAGAATGTGACGGCTTGTTCTTTGCATCAAACTTGCCTTTCCCCTGAGATTTGTTCTTGTTGTTTTGGGGCTGGTTGGGCTAGAAGTTCTTCTCGTGTACCATGTGGGCACTAGAAGCTCCCTCAGCGACCCGAGCACGTGTGTCTTTTGCTCTCGCCTTCTCCTCAAAATCAAGAGTGCTAATGAGATCCAAAACAGAAAACTCATGTCTCTTGTTTTTCAGAGAAGTAGCAAAATCGTTCCACGAAGGTGGAAGCTTGGCAATGATGGTCCCAGCAGCAGATTTGTCCGGCAACACACACTTAAAATACTCAAGTTCCTTAGAGAGTGACTATATCTCATGAGTCTGCTGAACAACAGAGCACTCATCAGTCATCTTGTAGTCACAGAATTGCTCCATGACGTACAACTCGTTGCCAGCGCCCGAGGGCCCAAATGTGGCCTCGAGTGCAACCCACATGTCTTTGCCGCTGTCAAAAAACATATACGAATCCACAATGGAATCGTCAAGAACACTCAGCAGGGCGGCTTTGAAGAGGGTATCCATGTTCTGAAAAGCTTCCTGCTGTGTAGGATTAAGATCGCCCTCAGGCTTACCCTTAGTGGCGTCATAGCAATACATGATCTGAAACCAATATACTGCTCTTGTGCGCCACCTTTTATATTGCACCCCCTTAAAAGTAGGCGGCTTCAAAAGCGCAGCAAAACCACTCGGAGTAAATTGCCAGTGATCAGGTTTTTGGATTGGATTGTTGAATATATATGAGCAATTTAGTATGAGATTTAATCCAAATCAGCAGTAAATAGATCATGACGACAATTGCAAACATCAAAGTAATGATGCAGACTAAACCAGGAGGACAGAATCACATACTGTACAGCGGGAGCAAAACCAATGTGGTTGATGTTGTCACTCATGTCGTTGATGAAGAGGTTACCGAGGTCGGGGAAGAGGGCTGTCGTTGAGGAAGTCGTCGCTGGCAGCAGTCACAAGAGTGTGCTCCCCAAAAACCTGATCGCCCCTCTCCCGTACAGGATCACAAAAGGCGGGGTTCGGAGGACTGCTGTCCTTTCTCGCGGTGCATGCTAGAAGGAGGGCTGGAGAAGAATTGTGTGGCGGCGCTAAGATCTGGAACGGTGCGAAACCATATGATACAGCGGCGGCTAGGGTAGAGCATGTCAGGTCGGAGTATAATAGTAGGCCTTTGGCCCCCAAACCCCACGTCCAAGTCAATAATAGCTCAAAAAAGTCAATAATAGCCCCACCAAGGTTTGTCTCAAAAAAACTGGAGTAATTAAGGCGTCCATTAGTCCCTTTAGTACAAATACATTATCATTAATAATGGCCCCACCTTTTGTCTCACAAAGTAGAGTATGTTGGAGTACAACTGGCTACACGTTTACAATCCGCTTCTCTTCTCTCTCCTCTTCTCTCTCCTTCAACTAAGCACAAATACTATATTTAAATCCATATAGCTTGCATATGTCATCTAATTATAGTACTTGCTCTAAAAGTTACTATCCACTGTGTAGTCTGAAATGCCGGGCGTGCAGCGGGCAGTGCCCTCGGTCGGCGCGCCGCTTCAACGGCGGAAGCAGTGAGAGGTCATGTCGCCCTGACTTGCCATCAATGTGGAGCGGCAGGCTCAGCTGGCGCCGGGCGGGAAGCGCGCGCGGGAGGGGGGAGGGGTTTTTGTTGGGCCAAGAAGGTGAGAAGCCAACTTGGGATCGGTCCGGACGGGGAAATATCATGTGCTCCCATACTCTGCATATGACACTAGTCTATGTTACTACTCCCTCCTTTCCGGTTTATAGAGATGTTTAGAGTAACATAGTAATATGTTATAGTACAAGTTACTCCCCACTATGACCAGCCTTGGCCTCTCCCAGTGCTCCACCATGTATAGCTGCTAAGCCTGCCACGTAGGCATAAAATATGATGTGGCACCAATAAACTAAGCACCTATGCATTGAACACTTAAGTTACTAAGCCATTTAATGCACTTAGCACCTCATCTAAAGAGCATTAATAGTATAGCCAGCTGCTGGCTATAAGCCTACAACCCATCTTATAGTCAACATGTACAAAGTGCCTAGGAGCACGTGCTAGAGCTGGTTCTTCACGAAGAGCCCGCTTACCTTCTCTCTCCTCTTCTCTTTCCTCCAACTAAGCAGAAATATACTACTGTTTATTTCTTATAGCCCGCTGACTCAGCTCTATTGTACTTGCTCTAAGCACATCTAAGCACTTGCTAGCACCCCCTTGACCGTGGACCTTGACGGTGTACGTCACCTTGTGTCTCATAATTTTCCTCGTCATCATCTGAGTCCTAGAAGATCTCACCCACATCATCATTAGAATGCAGCCACCTTGATAGACAACGTGCGCAGAAGGAGTAGAGGCGACTGGGGATGCACCACCACCATGTCGTGGGCACTCCGTATGTGCTCATGTGCGTGCAGCGTGCGTGCTTTTCCATCGGTGCTAGCTCTAAGGCCGAGGCTGCGGTCGTCTTCGTCTCCGACTAGTAGTTGAGCAACGACGGCAAAGAGGTGCTGCAAGAGATGCATATGCACCGTTGCTTGCGAGCTTCGCCATAGCACGACGAACCGGACGTCGCCGCGGATGGCGCACGCCTCCATGCAGCCGAGTGTGTGCGCATGCATGTGTTATTCACGTGCATTCTGCGGCCGAGCGTGTGTGCATGCATGTCTTGTGTACGTGCGTTGTGTGCTCCATGCTGTGCGCGTATGTGCATGAGTTGGATTGGATGGAGTTAGTGCGTTGGCTTGTGTACATATTTTAGAGTGTAGATTCACTCATTTCGTTTCGTATGTAGTCCCCTTATTGAAATATCTAAAAAGACTTATATTTGGGAACGGAGGGAGTATAAAACATCTTCAAATTAGCATCCTGATGTACCGTTTCTAGTGGTTAGAGAAAAGTTCATGTTCTTTTAGTTGTTTATAGGTGGGCAGGCGGCAAAAACAGGGGAAAACGCGCAAGGTTCCTTGCAGACGCTCCACCGCGAGGTTCCTTGCTCCTCCTCGGTCGTCGGGAATCTATGCTCTTCAACTCTTTTCTTTTACGTGAGCTTTGTTCATCGTTTTCCCAACACGCGAGACATCTAGCATCAAGGTGCACGTGTCATGCAAGAAAATGGAGATAATCA
>NC_041391.1:222895637-222901470 GCF_002162155.2 Triticum dicoccoides
GGGGAAGCGGGGGGAAACCCTTTTCCGTAAGTGAGTCGTGCACTTCGATGGCACCTACGCAATATTTTTTCTCCTCGATGGCACGTGAATGGCACGTGAATAGTGCACGTACTCAACAACGGAGCACGGGATGGTAGCAATGACATGGTCAGCCCTTTTTTGGAGAGAGTACGTACTACTAGTAAATAACTTTGATGTGTCCCGTCAACTCGCAGAATGACGAGAAGCTTGATTACGCCTTCTCCCTCGCCAACGCGTGCGCGGTGGCTCGCAGCACGAGCAGAAACTTTTGCTTACAAGCGGTGGACGTGCAGCAGTTCATTTGGTGTCAGATTGCCAGAAGCACTACTGTAGAACCATCGACTTCCGGAAGAGGCGGAGAGCCAAGTGCAAGGTCACCTACTAACCTTAGGCTAGGAGTAGTGGGAGTAAGATAAGTAGAGGTACCTCCTTTTTTTTATTCTAGAAACAACCACACGCGAATATCAAGGTGCTGGTTACGTAGAACAAATTTCCTGCAGTCCATGCTCAGCCCTCCTCTATCTCTCTTCTCAGCCAGCCAGTGGACGCGCGGAGCCCATCGTCTGTTTGCTCACATGTGGCCCCACATGTCAGTGAAAATGCAAGAGGACCCACTGTACCTGCACATCTTTCACCTCAACGTGCTGGTGATGAAAAACAAATCCAAGAAAGATCTTCGGTGGGCGCTTTTGGAGTTACTCAAGAGTAGTAAGATTCTATTTACAGTTTAACCCAAGATGCACATCTCGTGGCTTCAACTTATCAACTACCACTCTATTTTCTTTCATGACACGACCTGGATGCTGGATGTCCCATGTGTGGGCAAAAGGAGGAAGAACCCGACCAAATCTTCGGTTGTGCTCTCGGATTAGACTAGTTGTGCTAACTTAAATTTTTTATTGTGTACTCCCTCTGTTCCAAAATACTTGACTTCCATTTGTCCAAAAATGGATGTGCCTATATACTAAAACATGTCTAGATACATATATATTTTGACAAATACTACCTCCGTCCGGGTTTATTGGTCCCCATTATATTTCGTGCCAAATTTTGACCATAGATTAAACTAACAAAATGTTTACGCATGTCACCAAACATTATATTTTTGAAAACTATGTTCAAATACGAATTCAATGAGATAATTTTTCTTGACATGCATTAACATTTTGTTAGTTAAATCTTTAGTCAAAATTTGACACAAACTACAAAGGGGACCTATAAACCAGGACGAAGGTAGTAGAACGGAGGGAGTAGAATGGATGCAAGTTTTTGTATTGGGAAGAAGAGTACATCCATATATTGACAGTGCGTTGGAGCTGGCCTTACAAGTGGGACCGCAGTTGAGGAAACCGACTATCGGCAAACCCCCACCTCGCCCGCCGCGCGAGGGCTGAGTTAGAGAAACGATGAGGTTGAAGAGATTGCTCTAGCACGGACTCCAAGAAATATGGTGTCAGATGGAAGTCGTGCTGGTGGCGTGTGCCGTACTCCTGGACGTGAATGCTTGTTCTGGCCCATGCCACCCTACTACTCCTACTACTTACTATATAGTACTAGTATCGAGGATTCGAGGTGCTGGTTACGTAGTACAATATGGCTATAGTAAAAACACCCGCATGACGCGCGAAGCATGTGAAGCTAGTACAAACAGTGTACTACTATTGTTGATTGGTCTCATCCGGTAACCTGTTGCAATGCACGTACAATTATGTATTCAGAAAATATTTTTTTGCCTCGTCGCACCAGTCACACACAGAAGCAACTCGAAAGCCATTCATAAATTTAGTAAGTTTATCACAGGCATATCATTTTATTACATACAACAGGTCATCAACCCACATCGACAACGAGGATACATTATAAATACTAAAGTTTTCACCACACAACAAATAACAAGAAATGAAATGAACTTCAACTCAACCATTCCCCGGCGTTGGAAACGCTTGCTTTGAACCACAAGTGATTCTCTGGGATGGGGCATCTATTGTCGATCTTGAGACCAACACAGGACTGATCATCCAGGCTGAAGCGGCCTACTATATCAGTACCAGGGTAGGGAACCACGCTAATGTCCAAGGTATAGACACAGTTGCTTCTCATAAATGGTGCTAGTAACGTTGTGTCAACAGCAGTTGGATCGTCTTTCACCATCATCGGATAGTTTTGTCCAAGGAAGAGCGAGTTTTCTCCAAGACTATCAATTTTGTACCAGGGAGAAGGTGTTGGCGCTAGCACACTAGTATCCATCCCGAATACCATGCAACGGGTGTTGGATATGTCCGGAGAGTGCGACCATGGGAGACTACACCTGCTTCCTTAGCAGTAACATCATCAGTGGGCTGTATACACACAAGAAGAGGTGATCCATCGGAATTAGTTGCCAGGCGCCAACGAGTATATGGGCTCTGCTCGTCCTCATGCTCGTGATCATCACCATCGTCATCTCCCCCTTGGTTATAAATTTTTTCAAGTATAGGTGGTGGAATGTTCACAGGACCTTGGAAACACAAGAAGAAGGTTAATTAGTAAAGCGAAACTTGCTAACCCGCATGCATGTGGATGAAACAATTATAATTACGATGGAAGACAAACATACCGAAATCATAACGATTCCATGCAAAAACAGTGCCACGAGTGGTGGTAGCAAACAAAAGGCCCTCTTATTGAATTGCATCACAGTACTCATGCGTGTACAGAAACTTATTTTTGAGCAATGTCCATAGAGTCAAACCAGCAAAGATGGCAACAAGCTTGTCGAAGATAGCAACAACTTCATAGTTGTTGTAATTCCAAGAGCAGGTGGGAACTCGAGAAATTGCTATCTTACGTAGAAGACAATCACCATGATTGTATTTGAACGTGCGTACAATATCGGTGTGCTCAACCTCTGGGCAGTCTGCTAAATTTTTTGGAAGTGGAACCCGGTCACGAGTGTACACATTCACAAGTTCCCACTCGCAGTTGGACCCAATGTAAACAACCCAATCTCCATTTGCGTCTGCCCAAGCCTTGCCCTCAAGCGATGGCATCTTAACATCATACGTATCATTATCAAGCGGCATCAACTTGCACAGGGCGAGGCCTCCGTCGTGACGGCGCCAGTCATCAGGGTCACGGCGAGGAAGATAGGGGAGATCAAATCGTTCCTTGACTCTTGGGTTCCTTATAATGATGTTATTAGTTGAGTCAAGAATGGGCTTGAACAAACCTGCCATGCTAGCCGAGGTGATGATGTCGCACCGATCAATGAGTTCCTCCACCATGTCATCTTTCAGATTGGGGCAAGAATAATGGGGTCGTTTCTGTCCTGTTCCCTCCATGGAGAAGATGATCGAACAATGGCAGAAGAAAGTGTGAAGGGCTGAAGGAAAATGGAGGAGGGAGAGGAAGAGCGTGCGACAGCAGTTCCAAATCGAGAGGGAAAGGCGAAGAATCGGTGGACGGTTGCCAGTTTGCCATGGTTCACGAAGGGGCGCCCTGGCCTACACGTCGGTTCGGAAATACTCCTACTACTCGCCGTCGTCTCACTAACATGTTGGAACGGGACCACATGTCAACGAAACATGGTGTGTAATTTCTCGTGCAAAATGCGACCTGGCCACGTTGGCCCGAGGTGCCGCATTAGTTTTTTTTGAAAGTTTGCCGCATTAGTTATCGACCTTTATTTTTTTAACATGCAATCTGAATGCATAGCTCCTGTGGTCATCACACGTGAGCGGATATAGTGATGGTTGATTCGCCCGAGCAACTTATTACTGTGGGAATATGGGAGCAACAGTGGATTCAAGGAACAGAGAAATGATGGTTGCTTCGTCTGAGCAACTTACTGTGGCGAAGGTGGGGCTCTGTGATTTGACTGCTCACTAGTCATTACAACTGCGGCGCAATGACTAGGGTGAATCTTTCCCTGAAGTTGTGTTGTGCACTCAATATTGCTGCATGGCAGGTGGAGCCGGATGAAGGATGTCCAACATGTCGGCGAAACGAAGTTGAATTGTTTCTAGCATTGCTATCGATCCTTCAGGATTTGTTTATATGTACGCATAATTTTGATGAAATTGTACTATGATGCTATGAAGGTTTCAACTCTGGTTCCCGCAGGAAAAAAAGGTTTCAACTTAGGATTCATGTGTCTTGCCTCGAGATTATCTCGTTACAACATTCCATCAAATACAAATGAAACTACCATGGCTAATGCATCTCAATGGTTCGCAGATCAGCGCCAATATTCACATCACAACTGAAGACAAAGTTGTGAGAAGGTGTACAAATAAAGAAAAAAATATAATTGATCGATGCTGTTCGTAGGCATGGCTCCATTTCCTTGGCACAGTGTTCATTGCTTGGCAGCTAGTTTCACCCAGCTCTGTAGCCAATAAAGAGGTGTACGAAGGACACCACAATCCGATCATTTTGTGCAGCTCCACTAAAATCAGGCGGACTATCCCTATTTGCAAAGATATCCAGTCAGCGTGATTACAATAATAGTGGAACTAGATGATGAAACATAACACACATAAATAGAAGCCGATCACCTCTACGATCTCTCTTTAGGACTAACTTCTTGTTGGAGAAGATTAGGCACAGAGTTGGATGAGGAGGATAGCAAAACCAATCTTTTCAGCAGTCCCACAGAAATGTAAAAACGTTGCCCGTGTGACATTTTGGCGGAACTGCACAAAACACTCTTCAGAAAAGTGATTTGTGCAGTTCACCAAAAGGTCGCAATAGCAACAAGGTGAAAATGGATAGCCCTGTTTGCAAAAGGAGGCCGAAAGGAAAAAATTACTTCCCAATAACACGAGTTGAAGACACATACGCCGACAAAAAAGAAGCATGTTACATGTAAAAAGGGAAAGATAGCACATGGTGGTTTATCAAAAATGGTTTGAGGACGAGATTGCAAGATGGAAAGTACGCCGGCCGAGATAGGATTTAAGCAAACAACTAAAGAAGATCCACATGTAGCAACGTGGGAAGATGGGCAGTGGAGCAAGTTCGAAGGAAGCTGTACCTGAGGGTCGTCGGGATGTTACTAGGAGGGCGCCGGCGGCTGGGATCTTCCCATACTGCGGCAGCGAGCAAGTGGCGAAGGCCCTACCGCGCCGGAGCTTGGTCAGAGAGAACGGCGGGTACCGCAGATCGAGACGAGCTCCCTCAACACCGTCGAACGGAGAGATGATGCACATCCTCTCTTTCCGCCGGCGGACGGGATGCGGCCGGATCACTGACCAACGTTGAGAGAGAGAGGCCACGGCGGCCTTGTGTGAGATTGTGTGACGAGACTCACGAGAGACAAACCCATTTTTTCCATTTTCCCCACGGCAATCATTTTATATTCTAGGCGTGGTACCCGACCCTCCTTCGAGTAAACAACGGCTACACGCATCAAATTATCACGTGGGTTGCCTTTTCATACAGAAACGAACTCCACCATGTACCCGCGCGGGTGTGGCCGGGAACGAGACGTGAGTACATGTGTCCTGCGCGCACTTCTTCTTTAGGTGCAGGTATGTACGTGGGTGGGTGTGAGAGAGATAGTTTGTGCGAAACAGAGGCAATGTTTTGATGATATCTCAATCAGAAAAATGTAACATATGCAATGTGTGTGAAACGGAGTCATGGACGTGAGATATCGATAGAATTGAAAATAGGGATGAAGTGTGTGGCTGTGCGATCGATAAAGAGTGCCATCAAATTTGTGTTTGCCCATGTCAAAGATACAGGGAGGCTGGCCTAATGGAATTTGAGAGGGCAGAGGTGCAGTTCTTCTCCGTGGCATGGATACCTACCTACAACGTTCGACTATCAG
>NC_041391.1:222901865-222963710 GCF_002162155.2 Triticum dicoccoides
GTAGAGACCGGTCGACTAGTATATGTGTGGGGAAGGAGAGAGACCTAGCTATGTATTGAGGGAGATCGATCGACATCCATGGATATGTGTAGCAGAGGAATAAGGTTGGGAAAAAGACAAAGGTAGAGCGTCGAAGGGTTGGTGGTGGAGTGGCGTCTCACAAATGTTGGGAGAGGCCTGCTAGACAAACGGAGGGTATGAGTGCAATATCAATAAGAGAGGGCGGGGGATGTCTTTCTGTCTATGCACTTGCGTGTGAGAGACGGGTCGGGAGGTATTCAAGGATGATGAGGGGAGAAGATATGGTTGTGGTAAGCATGCGTAACTACATAGGAAGATCAATCGTCGTGTGTCCGAGAAAAGGAGAGACATAACTAGCGAGGTAAGTGTATTGGTGCTTGGTGAAAATGAATTATAGTGGAGCTGGCTATATGTAGGGAGATCAGTTCATATACACGCTTGCATGTGTTAGAAGCAAATAAGGTCCGGAGAGGCAGATAGGGGGAGAGGGTGTGGCTAGGAGGTGGTGCGAGAGGCCTACCATGTCGAGGGGGGAGGAGTGTGCGAGCATGTGATTAATGAAAAGAGGGGCGGGAGTGTGCACCTGCGTGGAATCGTATTGGACATATGGGGGTATGGACGGTGAGAAGAGAAGAGGGGAAGTATATATGTGTTTCTTGTAGGCACACTTGGTTAGAGAGGTATATCTACCAGTGTGTGCTAGAAAGAAGGAGCCGGGGGCCTACACACACCGCTGGTGGACGACCTAAAGAGAAATAATGAACGTGCGCGATGGAGGGGAAGCTAAGGGTGTGTGAGGGGGCGGGCGTGTGCATGCACGATAGAAAGTTAGCGCTAGCTAGCTACAAATAGAAGAGGATCGTGAAGGTGTAAAAGACGAACAAAGATCATAATTCATTATAAAAAGGTGGATACAGATACTTGAAGAAAATATCATAATGTAGAACATTGATTATAATTTGGGCTAATGTGTGGCTTTTGCAACTCAGGTCTAAATACTTGTCATAATGTAGGGGGCGGGGCACTATACTTTGTTTGATAAACACGGTGTACGTATGGAACATGGTTTAGATTATTAATATATAGTTAGTACATCAAATGTACTATTATTTGGAATCAACATAAAGTGTATTCAAAAAATAGAATTCGAGTTCATGTAGTACACATAGTTCATATCTATCTCTATAGTAATCATGTGGTGTGTTATTAAGGTAATACACGAATTATGGTTGAAGTTGGCAACAATCATGATTGTAGATTCTTATTGAAATAGAGAAACGAATTCAAATTTAGTTCGAATTGCAGTGGTAGTATAGACATTTGGAATGCACTAAAATGTTGGTATGAGTAGGTTACATGCATTATACAGCAAGCGAAAAAAATTAATCGGACATAACATGGATTCATACTCCCTCCTTCCATCTATATAGGGCGTAATGAGATTTTTAAGACCGCCTTTGACTATTGACAAGATTAATAGTACATGACATGCAGAATGTGAAAATTATATCATTGAAAGAACCTTTCACAGACGAAGTTAACGGTGTTCAAATCGGTGGGGGGTACTTTTGTAACACACCCTACATTTTGGACAAGCGCGTCCCTAAGTCATGCTTCACCCCCTCCCATCGCCCCCTTTTTGCCATTCGAAATCCCATGCCGCCATAACCTCTCCGCTCCAGCCACAAAACCCCACCCTCCTCCGTCTGCCACATCACCGCTGCCCAGTCGGAGCCTCTTCCCTGACGACGTCGTCCACCGCAACAGCTCGACGTCCCTCGTCCACCTTCCCGGATGAGGATCAGTCGTCCATCTCGCCGTCCCGCCGGTTCAGCCACCCCATCCTCCACCTCCAAGGAGCTGCTCCAACGATCGCCTCGTCTATCACGGCTGCTCCATCCCCACAGCGTTGCCTTAACCTGCTCCACCGAAACCGCAGCATCCTCACCGACTCCTCGGACGAAGCCGAGGCCTACTTGGCGCCACCAAAGAGGTTGTACACTCATGGCATCGCACCTTCTCCTTAACTCGACCTCCCGGCGCCGACGGTGCTCCAGCCCGCACCCCCATGGAGCGGCTACCTTGAAGCCGGCTCCGCGGGCGACATCTCCATGGCGGCTCTCCCCCAGTGCGAGGCCCCTTCGGCGGCGGCATCCATACCAGCCGGATCTGTTGCTGCTGCTCTGGCTCGCTCGCTCGCTCGCGCTGCTGCTGCTGCTCCGGCTCTTGCTCGATCGCTCGCTCGCCTAGCTGCTGCTGTTGCTCTCCCCCTCGCTCGTGCTGCTGCTCTGCTCCGATTAAGCCACACTTCAGTCGACTGAATCGACTTTTGGGTTAGTCGATTTTCAGGGGTTGGGGGGCTCGCCGGAGTTAAGGAAGAACCACCCGTAGCGGGGACGGCGGCTCGCCGGAGAGGGTACCCCACTATCTATCTTAGGGTTCAGGGTGGGGAGGCAGGGGGCCTAGAGGGCTGCCCGGGGTGGCAGTGACGAGTTGTTTTGGGGCGGCGAGGCGGCGCTGGGGCCGGCGGTTCGGCCGATGGTGGCAGGTGGCTCAGGGGTGTGCAGGTTGAAGATGAACTGCAGGCCCTCCCTAAAATACATATCAAGTGCCTCTCTGCTACCATTGCGTTCAGTTTCGACAGTAGCATTCAGATTCCATAGTAAATTTCAGTTTCGACAGTTAAGTTCAGAGTCAACAGTTTTTACCTCATCTGTTGTAGTCAGGTGGTTTTTGGTGATGTTAATTTTACATCCATTTTTCATCATCTATTGGAGATGCTATTAGAATCCCACTTGAGATTGACGATGTCTGTCTTGTGCTGCTTCAGCCTGGACGTCTTACGGCTCACCGGAGCTACTCCAACGACAGAACGATCCATCACAACAGAGCAGTGCCCTGGACGCCGTCTACAGATTCCTCAGATCTTCCTCCACACCTCTGACAGCCACCTCTGCCTCAATTGCTTTAGCGACCAACCCAATGATGTTGAGGTCGACACGGCTACGGCAAAGAGGTTGTACACTTGTTGGATCACTTATTACTATACATTCACGTCAATCCATTAGGGCTATTTTGGTTCAACGGAAAAACATAGCAATAGGGAATTTTCCAATGGCACTCTACTATTCAATTATTCATGCATTTTGTTGAAAGTAATGAAGCAAAACATCCACCTGGACCTACTTTTAAAAATCCTATGCATGAAAACAAGACCAAGTGCATTAGTGCCAGAATAACATTCTAACTGTACACGCTTTCATATGGTTTCTCTTTATTTTGGACATGTTTCTTTGCATTCCTCTGCTCTTCCAATTCCTGTAAACCAAACACCCAAGTTGACAGAAATCCTGTGTTTACAAATGCTCTGTTTACCATGTGCATTTTCCTATCCTATTCCGGTGTTTTTCCTATCCCTGCGTTTTAAGAATCATGCAAGCCAAATGAGCCCTTACAGAATTACTTCAGTTACAGGTACGTGTCGAAGGGAGCTTTTTGTGGTTTGTCCTGCTCCTACCGCGACGTCGTCCACCTCACCTGAGCTGCTCCATCGATAGAAGCATCCACCAAACCAGACATCACGACTCCTGACCGTCTTTCACCCGCTCAGATCTCCTTCCCTGCCGCCGGCACCCACCCCAACGGCATCACCATCATCGACTCAGCAGATGAACCTGAGGAGTACACGGGTCCACAAGAGAGGTCGCACTCTTTTGTTTCTGCTTATGTTATGCATTGCTTAAACTTACCTGCTACTTTATCGTCCTATTCAGCTCTTGGACTCCCAACTCAGGTCCAAATTAATGTTCAAACTTGAGTTCTAAATTAGTTGTGGGGCACATATCGAGGCAGCAATGAATAGTATGTCTGTCTAATATCTGGTTCACCTAGGGTATGCCTATGCTGTTCATCTTGGGTGGGAAACAAATAATAAAGCAATCATCATCTGTCTTTTTATTAATTTAAAGCAATCATCAACATGCTATCATTATTTTCGGATCCATCCACTGGTTGTTACCATCACTCTAAATTTCTGCATGCTCTCCTTACATAATCTCACCATATTTTTTCGTATGCATGTCAGATATTGTACACAGTCATGCTGAACATGTAGAGAAAAAGAGAAGAGTTTTGCGCGGCGATACAATGTCATGCAGACATCGCACCATGGTGGGTTCAATGGCAAACCCTCCCCACCCCTCTCCAGATTGTAATCTAGAGGAAGATATCTGTTCTGAGGCAGATTCAGACGCCGCTGACCACTCCTATTTACCCCCCAAGGTGTTTGCTCTACCTTGGCATGATGATGTTAGTCATATCATGCATATGTTGCCTTGAAGTGCCTACTTTTGACATCATATATGTCATCTTCTTAGTTTAGACATGTTCTGTAATGCCACCTATTTAGTTTCTATATCATATATGGGAATTATTCAGTCTCATGTCTTTTAGCCAGCCATAATATATGTGAAATGTGCAATGCCATCCTGTTTAACCAGGCATCATATATTTGAATGATATCTTTCCCATCCTTTTGTTCATTACATTTCCATTTGTCAACAATGTTTGTACATTAAACTACTCTTCCTGTGAATCAGCCATTTGGGTGGGAGATGGAAAAATCTGGAGTGAAAACAAGGCCTTCAGAGCAGACAGTGCTACCTGTCGAAGCAGATCTCTTGTTGGGTCCCGATAGCTCCTCAGAGATGGATTCAGAGACAGATGACCAGTCCTATTCCCCTACTAAGGTGTATGCTCTAACTTGGCAAGGTTATACTGTTCATATCATGCATACGGTGTCTTGCATTGCATAGTTTAGACATCATATACACAATATTCAACACCATGTTCTTAGTTCAGACATCATATCGAATGCCCTCTGTTTAGCATATAAATCACATGTGTGAATTAAATGATGCGATCCTGATTACTTAGATAACATGTAGGTGAATTATGCCATGCGATCCTGTTTAGTTATTCATCATATCTTTGAATTATGTTATGCTATGCTATCCAGTTTAGATAGACATCATATATGTGAAATTATGTCATGCTATCTGTTTTAGTTAAACAATATACATGTCAACTATTTCATGCCCTCTTTTTTCCACACTATCTATTGCATCTGTCTCTCATACAATGTCTGTACATTCAACTATGTTTCCTGTTTATCATCCGTTGGAATTGGAGCGGGCGATGCCAGTATCTAGTGGAATAAAAAGACGGTCTTCAAATAAAATAGTGCTACCTCTTGGTGGAGATAGCACCCCGGTTGTACATGCACAAGAACCAGCCCTACCACACATTCGCAGATTGTACCCCTACTGCGATGGATAGAGAACCAGCTTCACCCAATCTAACCCCAACCCCAGCGGATAGTAACCCAGTTCCTGTTGACACGGCACCATCTCCACCACAGAGCTCCCAAACAAGAGCAGTTCGTAAGGCAGCTCCAGTGCCCAAAGGGCCAGTACTATCACGGCGAACCCCAACTCCACCAGTTAGTACGCCTATTCCTGTGGAGGAAGCACAACCAGCCAGTCGTAGTTTAGCATCTATCGCATTTGATGTTGTTAAATCATATGTGTGTATCTTCCCATCTTGGAAATATTATACTGAAGATGAAGGAAAATGCCAGTTGCAGGTGTTTTTCCAGGAGTTATGTGTAAGTAATGTTATTCATGGCAATTACTTTGCTTCGTCCCATACATCCTACCTCCATGATGGTTATAATATAGCAAATTTTCCCATTTTTCTCTATAGAGAAGGACCGATTTGGAAACTCACGATGAGGTAACCTATGCTAATACCTCTGCTATCTTCAAGAATGCTTGGTGGCAGTATCAGAATTACCTGAAGAAAACGTACTTCACCGGCAAAGAAACTCATCAAATTCCCTTACGTTCTCCTCAGACACATTTACTGGACGATGACTGGGAACGCCTTGTTCTGTACTGGTCCTGAACCAAGAATGTGGTCAGGTCTATGAGCTCATTTTCTATTTTCAAGTATTATATTCTTGCGTCTTACTGTACTCTGTTCATGTATAACAAGTGCCTAAACCTGAAGAACAACTGTTCTAATTTAAGATTCCATTGCTATCATAGTTCAAAAAAGCGCTAGGCGTTAATTGTGCGTTTTGCCACTGCCTTGCACTTTACTGACCAAAGCGCATGCTTATGCGCAGTTATGCACACATTAAGCGTAGTTATGCGCAATGCGTTTTGCCAACGCCTAGAGCCTAGGCGCGCTTAAGCGCTTCCTTAGGCGCGCCTTTTTTAACTATGACTCCTTTGCTCTTGTATCATTGTATTTACTGATACAAACTTATTTTTAAATTGAAGGATCCAATCGAAAATCCAATGGCACAGTAGGTATGTTCACGCATGTTTCTTTAACAGGTTTGCTCTTATCAATAGCTCTTTTGATTTCAATTTCAATTGTGTATATAGTTGACTTTCATATCATGCACATTACTAGCATCACAACAGAGCCAATAGTGTTGTTGTACATGTAGACCCGTGGTACCCATCTGAAATCTTGTTGTGCCATGTAGTTTCCCACGCTTTGTATTCTTTCACTGCTGCTTTGTCTTGAACTGATATGATTTGAACCGTGTCTCTATTTTGATTTGGCAAGACAATGTAGTGACCATAGGACATAGATATATGTTTATGCTTTTATTATGTACTAGTACTTGGCAATAGAAGGCTTGGTAGTTTAATCCTGTCCACCTTACTAATGAACTGGTTCACCGAAATGAGTTTCATATACTAGTACATGCTAAACTTGTTATGTGTCTGCCTGTTTCTTCTTTTAGAATGCTGAAAAAATATTGGGGAAGAGTGCCCTATTAAGCAATGGTAAAGGAAGTAATGCAGATAAGGTTCAGGATAGTGACACATCCTTGTTGTTCTCCAACAAAGCTGATAAAACAGCTAAGGAAGACTATCTTGAAGACAGCGAGACAACCCCAAAGTCCTGTCTTGGTTTAGTGTTCGAGTTACTGGCCACTACTGCTTGCACAAGCTATTCAAACTCACTGTCTGAATCAGTTCGGTTTCTTGAGTCTCAGTTACAAGCTAAAAGACATCAATCAGCTGTGCTGCGACAAGAAGCGGAAGGACTGCAGAAGTCCCTAGAGCATTCAGATGCATACTTTCTGGTGCAACAGCAAACGTTGGAGGATTTTAGCGCCAAGCAGGACAAAGCTAATTAGCTTGCTAAGCTTATTGCCGGCATGGTGGATACCTAGGATAACGTTTCTTGAGCTCTTCTAAAGTTGTTTCAGTTATGCTCTTGTTTTGCTGCCGCGTTTATTTGCACTGGTGGCCAATTTTGACGGCCACTGTATGTAATATGCTGCTTTGTTCCCTATATTTGCACTGGTGGCGAACTTTGATGCCCAGTGGATGTAATATGTGTAATAGCGGTAATAGGCTAGCCTTAATTGCTTGCTTATTTATTTCCTTATTGTCTTGTTTAGTTGTTTGCTTGTAGTCACTGCAGTTCTTTTTCTGTGTTTTTCTAGTGGCCACAATAGCCTATTTTTGGTAACTAGGCCAAAATAATCATGGAAATACACGGACTGTTGTAACCATGGGCCTCCTGCAGGCCGTATGACCCATGGGCCTTCGTTCGGCCATAGGACCATCGGCCTTCTATACGGGCCGTAGGATCCATCGGCCTTCTATACGGGCCTTAGGGATCAATGGGCCTTCTACGGGCCGTAGGGTCCATGGGCCTTCTACGGGCCATACGATCCATGGGCCTTCTACACGCCGTACTATCCATGGGCCTCATATGGGCCGTAGGATCCATGGGCTTTCTACGGGGCGTATCATCATTTCGCCAATCATGGGCCGTACTATTTGTGGACCATAACGGGCCGTTAATAGGCCGTATTTGATAACACTATGAAAACAGCCCAACGGGTTTTTTTGACATGAAAACGGCCCAACGTATTAACGGTCCGAAACGGGCCGACTGTAACGACGGGCTGAATTTGGCCCACAAGAAGAAAATGACAGTAACGGGCCATATGTAACCGAATGCTACAAGTGAGCCCAAGAATCAATGGGCCCTGAGAAGGTCGAAAGATAACTTGGGGTGGAAACGACCCAATGGAATAACGGGCTGTTAATGGGTATAAAGTGATACACTGTTCATTACGGGCCAGTTTCACCACGGGACGTTAATGGGCCAAGAGTTACAAAGGTCCTCATATGGGCCGAAAGAAGTCATGGGCCACACATGGGCCGGAAGTTAAAACAAGCTGAATCATATTGGACGGCCCAGATGACACTATTGGGCCTAATTCGGATAGGGCGTAACGGGCCCTGGGTTAGCGGGCTGTAAATGGGCTATATGCGAACAGGCCATTAACAGGCTTTCCGTGGGCCAGCCCGCCACCTTTTGACCAAGTCAAATGGGCCGGCCTTTTCACAGGAATGGGCCTCTGTTGGGCCGTGCCATGTGTCGCCGTATCAAGGCGCCTTCGGTCCAATGAGCGGATGACATCTGTCCCAATGGTGAGCCGACACGTGTTTCCTCCAGCCAATGATGATTTTACACGTGGAAAATCCCCATTGGTCGAGGCTGTTAACGGGTTATCGGATCCAAAACCCGACCCGATAGCTTAACGGCGTTCCGTTACGGTGGATGCCATGTGTCGGTCACCCTTGACGAAAGCACTTCTGTGACGCGCGATTTATCGTCATGGAAGTGGACACTTCCGTGATGATAATTTTGGTAATGTCATGGAACACTTCTACGACAGCACAGGTATGACTATCTTGATTCTGTCATAAATTTGTCATGGATGTACATGCATGACAAAAAAAGCGACCTACTGTGACAAACATGTATCATCACGGAAGTGTATTTTTTTGTAGTGGTGACGTTGATGGTGGCCGAGATTTGGGGCGTGGAAACACATGGTGCTGGCCCGAGGGCTTGTGCGATTTCGGGAAGACTATGGTGTGGTGTTGATTCAAGGAAGTGTACACATAAGAGCTTGAAGTTCACAGGGCATGGGGTGAATTAATCATCTACCATGGAGTCATGTTGAAAGTGGAGCTGGAGTCTAGCAAAAGGCTTCACTATGTGCTGATGGAAGGGCTATGATATAAGGATGTGGAGAATCACAACCTATTTCAGCAGGAATAGCAAGAGACATGTGGTTCGGACTTGGTACCAACGGTCTCATGGGGACGTGATACTTAGCATCAGTTGGTGATGATTGATGGTTCTCTGTAGTGGGGGTTGAGGCGGTGTGGGCTAGCTACCTGGGAGACTCGACCAGGATAGCAGAGGCTCAACACGATGATAACGGCGAGACTTGCGGTAAGCATAGGACATGGCAAAAGACCAAGGTACCGGTGGTAAGACATGTGTGGCCGCACAAAGTGTACAAAGGTGTTGAAGCAGTGTTCGCTAGTATCTGGTTCAAATTGGTGACTAGATCTATCGGGTTTTACGCGTCAGATGGATGAGAGTTGACCATGGAAAAACTAAAAACATGGTGTAAATTGTCAAAAATCTGGGAGAGTACATGGTCGTATATTGTGTGCTATTTAGTGCACATGGCAGAGTGTGGGTCGCAAGTACAGAAGGAGGCGGAGTCCTATAGTTGTGGGACATGTAAAAGGACTATTTGAAAAGAAGGTGAGACAACTATGAATTTGACTCAGGGTGACATAGGCGACAGTGAAGTTCCTTCAAGATTCAGACAGACAGTCAAGAAAGAGCAATGACGTTGAGTTGAGGAAACACTTATATGTGGTGTCCAATATGTGAGTTGTTCACTTTCATGAAGATTAGTGATTGGTGTGTGATAGCGTTGAACGGATACTCTAAAAGTTGTGAGAAAAAAGTAGTGTAATGAGGACGTTAATTTTTTTCGAGTGTTGACTGCGAAGCAGACAAGAAGGAACTACAGTTGTAAGTGGAGTCACGGACTAACAACAGTGCTCATGTTATATTCTCAAGTCCAATGTACATGAAGGTTCGACGCATAGATGAATCCAAAGTTTGTTAGAGTTGTGTCGACTATTTTATACAAGGTAGGTTACAGCTGGACTCTGAGTTGTATGGTATGTAGATAGAATACGGACTCGTGCTCTAATAGGACACTTGTATCCTAGGCCTCTTATACAATGTGAGGTATACACACAATGTAAGTTATGCCAACATAATAGCACAGACACGCAGGCAGAGCCGGCAGCGTGTGCCCGCGGACGAAGTCCGATATTATGACGGTATCACAAAGAGAAGCGCCCGTAGTCAGGCCTTGGATGTAGCCATATTGATGAACCTAGTTAACAAACTTGATGTCGTCTTCAAATGATTGCTTGGTCCTCGGTAGCTTTGTGCGCCTCTGATTATTTCTTGCAATGCAATTATCCCCAAAGAGCGTTACTAAGAGATGCAAACAAAAGAGTAGATAAACCATTTGTAAAGGATATTTCTGGAATCATCTGTAAAGAGCTTTACTAAGAAATGCAAACAAAAGAGTAGATAAACCATTTGTAAAGGATTTTTCTAGAATCATCTATAGAATACAGTGCTAATGACTATGATCATATTTGCCGAATGGTGGACTGACGAGTGATATCTAGAAAATTCGTTGTGGTTTACTCATTGTCTTTTGGTCGACACATGATCTAATCATGCTTGCACCATCTGGGATAGTAACCCTCGTGTCCCATATACTATCATATCATGGGACACAGAGTTTCGGTGTCTAGGCTCACCTACACCTGAAACCCTATTGTCTGTATTGGTCTTGGGATTCATAGAATCAGGTCTGACAAGCATGTGACGACATGTTGGAAAATCGTTATACTATGTGTGTACATATCAAACAGTGCAAGTTAGCAGGCCCGATTCGTATCTGTGGACGTCCGGCATCGCGCGCGTGTGGCTGTTCTGTGGCCTAGATAGTTAAATTTTTGGGTTGACCCATGGAACAGGTATTCGGTGCGATCGAACGATGTGGGGTCTGGCTTATGGAGACGCGGCGGTCGGCGCTGAATCCCCAAACCCTTTGTCGGTGTCAAAACCGGTGGATCTCGGGTAGGGGTTCCCGAACTGTGCGTCTAAGGCTGATTGGTAACAGGAGGCGGGGGACACAATGTTTACCCAGGTTCGGGCCCTCTCTACGGAGGTAATACCCTACTTCCTGCTTGATTGATCTTGATGATATGCGTATTACAAGAGTTGATCTACCACGAGATCGTAGAGGCTAAACCCTAGGAGCTAGCCTATGATTATGATTGTTCTTGTCCTACGGACTAAACCCTCTGGTTTATATAGACACCGGAGGGGGCTAGGGTTACACAGAGTCAGTTACAGAGAAGGAAATCTACATATTCGGATTGCCAAGCTTGCCTTCCACGCAAAGGAGAGTCCCACCCGGACACGGGACGAAGTCTTCAATCTTGTATCTTCATAGTCCAACAGTCCGGCATAAGTACATAGTCCGACTGTCCGAGGACCCGCTAATCCAGGACTCCCTCAGTAGCCCCTGAACCAGGCTGCAATGACGATGAGTCCGGCGCGCAGATTGTCTTCGGCATTGCAAGGCGGGTTCCTTGTCCGAATACTCCATAGAAGATCTTGAACACAAGGATCATGTGCAGCTCTTCAAAACAAATTTCATATACCACCGTAGAGAGCACAATATTCCACAAGTCTAATCTGCTGACAACTTCTTCATAGCGTGACATCAAGCTGCGGCCCGATCATTATTCGAACTGTTTTTCTCAACCTGCTACTGCACATCTTGCGAGGCGGTTTCATTAGCACGTCTTATCGAAGAAGAGATTGTGTCCCCTTATCACGGGATTCTCATCAATACAGGTGAGGGTAACCCAACCGCGCCATCAACGCGGCGCTTGGGGAATAAGCGAGTTTACCGGGCAAGTGGGGAGGCGCAGGATCCCTGCTGCCTTTATAAGGAGATAAGAACTCCCCCTTTTCACCCACACCTTCTCCTTCCTCTGCTCATGCATTCTCTCTCACTCGAGCTCCAGCGCCCAAGCGTTCGTCTTCTCCGCCCACAAAGGCCCTCCAAAAATATCCGGATCCAGAGTAGGAGGCAAGTGGATGGCCTCTACCGTCCGGGAGAAGGATATCAAAAAGCTTCGGGAGGCCGGGTATCTGGCCAAGAAAATCAACCATTGTCTCCCGACGGCGGGACGGATCGTCCCTACTCCGAAAGCCCACGAGAGGGCCGTATTCCTCCCTCACTTTGTCTGCGGGCTAGGGTTTCCCCTCCACCCATTTGTTCGCGGCATCATGTATTTCTATGGGATCGATTTTCATGATCTATCCCCCAATTCCTTCCTCAACATCTCGACATTCATCGTCGTGTGCGAGTCCTTTCTCCGCTTCTCGCCACACTTCGGCTTATGGCAGAAGATTTTTAATGTGAAGCCCAAGGTAGTGAGCGGCGAGCACGCTGAGTGCGGAGGTGCCATGGTGAGCAAGATGCCCAACGTCACATGGCCATCAGGTACTTTCAATGATTCCATCAAAGGATGGCAACAGCAGTGGTCCTACATCTCTGAGCCGCGCGGTACGAAATGGGCCGCAACTCCCGAATTCCGATCCGGAGCTCCTCTGCGGCTTGCGTCCTGGCCCAAGAAGGGCCTGAACTGGTCTGCGCCCGATGAGTTGTTGGTGCTCCAGACGCGCGTCAAGGATATGGAAGACAATAATATCAAACTTGTCAATGTAGTCCAGGTGATGTTAGTTCGCCGGATTTTCCCTTGCCAACATAGGGCCTGCAATTTATGGGAATTCGACCTGGCCAAGCACCAGACCCTTCTAGAGTTCTTTGGCTCATCGCACAAAGACATCTGGAAGGTGCTCTTTAAGTCCGGTGAATCGTGGCCGGACTCAGCCGAGGACCGCGGGTATCAACTATCCCGTCCTGCAAGTTCGGTATGTCATTGTATGTTGGCAATTCATATGTTTTATTTGCATAATCTAAGGGAAATGCTTAATGCGTTTTCCATAACTCTCCTAGGGCTGGATGAAGAAGGCGGGGCGGATCTACTGTCCGGCCCCACTGCCAGAAGAACCAGTCGGCCCACTTCTGACGAAGATGCTGGTCCCAGCGCCTTACAAGGCGCCGAAGAAGAAGGCCGAAAAGGAGGCCAAAGAGACCAGGGGCAGACTTCGTCGCCGCGGCACTTCGGACACAATATTTGAAGACTCTGATGCCCGCTCTTCCCCCGGAGAGGACGAGGAAGAGGAGGAAAACCAATCCCCCCAGCGAGGGTAAGAAAGAAAAGGACGGCCTCCACATCCTTGGAGGCCGAGTCGCCTAAGAAGGGAAAAACTCCCCTTCCGGAGGAGTCCACCGCAGCTACCGACAGTAGCCCAGAGTGGGATCCCAAGGCCCAGCCCCTGGTGAGATTGTGAGTATATAAAACCTGGACACGTTACGCATCCAGACTCACTATTGTATGACGTTTAATCATTGAGCCACACCCTTTTTTTACAGTCTGACGAGGTCCCGCACCGAACAATCCTCATCGGAGGATTTACTAGGCTCGGATGCTATGGACAACGGGACACCCCCGAAGGCCCCTTCCCCAAAACACGTGAACGACACCGAGGTATCATCCCAGACGGACCCAGGCCAAGGAGGGGGGGGAGATCGTCAAGGCGGCGCCAGGAGGTTAAACTGCAGGGGCCGGACACACGGGAGAAATGGCTCCCATGGACGTCGACGGCGGGGGTATCTCGAATTCGGTCCCCAGCTGGACACAATTCCGGAGACCGATACAGCTCCAGAATCAGGCAGGCAGCCTCCCTCGGCTGGAGGGGGTGCGCCTGTTCCACCGGCAACCTTTGTCCAACCAGAGGTGCCGGATACTTTATTGGTGGTGCTGAAGAGCGCTTCCATCGTTGAAGAACACCGTGCCCTTATGGGTGCGGTGATTGAGAAGATTCAATTTGCTGAGAATAGGCTGAATGAAGCCTGCATCAGCCTTATAACGGGCTTTGAGGTATGTTTTGTGAGGTTTCCAAGAGTGTTATAGTATAGGTAGTAGCCCATGATACACTGTTCGGCGATAGAAAGAACCGGACAGAGGATCAAATATACGTTCGCAGGAGACTCACCTTATGGCATCTGTCCCTCTTTTTTATAAGCAGGCGTCTGTAGCGACTGCCGCCTCTCATACTGCGGAAGTTTCTGGACTGAAGCAGAGTCTGGAGCGGGCCGAAGAAGAACTTGGCCAATTAAAAAGCAGTTGGAGGATAATTAAGGTATGCAAAAAACCTTGCTCGGGTTCAGCGCGAATGAATAATTTAGTATGATAAAAATATGTTCATGGTGTGCTCTAGGGGTGATGACCGAAGTCGAGTCTCTTAAGAAGGTTGTGGCCGAGGCCGAGAAAAAGGCAGCCGCAGAGCAGGCTCTTCGTGAGAAGCATGAGGCCATGGTTATTGAAGCTGAGCAAGAGCTCCAAGAGTCTGTGAAGATATGCGAGACCGTGGAGCAGAGTTTAATGAAAAGAGAATCCGAACTCACCAAGGCTCATCAAGCCGCATGCGATGCCCGGGGGGAAGCCCAAGGCGCCCTGCAGGAAATCCAGGAGGCGAGGAAGACCGCGACGGGTAAGGCTTTTGCTATGCAAAGCAAGTATTTGAGGAGAAAATCATGTTGCTATTTAGAATTCTGATTTCTCCAGGGGTATTTGCGGAGCTGCCATGCAGCATATCTGATGCCGCACAATTCTATCGAGCCGAAGAAAGGAGCACTATGGAGAAGCTCTTCTGGTCGCAGTATCTGGTGCCGGAGTATCCAATGCCCTTTGCCGATCACCTGAAGCAGCTAATCGAATTTCATAAGGTAGCCGAACTAGCCATGAAGGATTTAATTATCCGGCTATGGCCTGCCAAGCCGATTCCCAGTAGTTACTTCGGACTCGTAAAGCGGCTTGTGAGTGCCTGCCCTCGACTTGAAGTCATCAAGCGGTCGGTCTGTATGGAGGGTGCGCGAATGGCCTTTGCCCGTGCGAAGGTGCACTGGGCGAAGATGGATGCTGAAAAGCTGATGACCGAAGGACCGCCGAAGGGGAAGGAGCACCGCAAGCCCGAGTTATATTATGATAGTGTCCTGAAAGGATCCTGCCTTGTGGCGGAGCAATGCGCCGAGGACATTATATTCCCATGAATATAGTCATGTTGTCCTTTGTAATGTGAAACAAGGTCATTTCTATTATTTATTGCCTGTTATTTGAAAGTTTTTCCTCCTGGCGGCCATTTTATATATTAATCCTAAGAGTTGGCCAGTCGTCGGCTTCTGCCCCCATGTAGGAAGTACGGGGGTGTTCGGGATAAACCTGAGCACTCTTTACCCCAGTTTTGGGTGCTTGAAGGAGGTGTTCAGCACAACGAACCAGGCAATCAGACTATAAGGCTTTATCACTCTCACTTAGCCATAGGAGTTTGACAAAAGAAAGGTAGGCGCAGCCCCTGGTGTTCGGGAGACCGCACTAGGGGCTCTATAAGCACCTGATCGGAAGAAAAGCTGATCCATCACATGCTGCATTAGTTATCGCATAATGCGGAAGAAATCCTTAAAGATTTTGCAACCTCTCGAACAGCTGACCAGCTCTCGCCGTATCATGACAGTCAGTTTTTGGCTTTCTCTACTGAGGCGCTCGTCCAGAAGAACCGGGACACAATCGCAGTAGCTCTCCCTTTACTACCCTAGCCGATATAGCGGAATGTACGGTAGCAAGCACAGGAGCCGGGCAACCCAACTATTGACCCAAGCCATGATTCGGAGCCGATGCATATAATGCTATAAGTTCAGGGTGTCGAACGACCGTGAAGGTGTTCGGACTTTGTTGCCGTATTATGGGTACAACGAGGCCCCTGGCATATTAAGGCATATCGCAGTATACGGATGCCATTTGACAAAGAGTGTCAATAAGAACCAATAGCAGATAAGCGTCATATAAAGCCACATGTTGTAATTGAATAACACGTCGATGCGTAAGAGTACAGGTAATGTGATAAAAAGAAATGTGACTTCAGAACCTGCTGAGACCAGGCGGGGGGAGGCTGTGTGTGGATCCGAATTGTAATCGGATGGTCATCGAGGAAGGATTCCCTTACGCGTTCGAGCTGTTTCCCTTCTTGGTATATTCGTCCGTTCATGGGTCTAGTCTCCATGTCGCCAGTCCTGGCCTACACAAAAGTGGACCTGCAAATAAAATGCAAAAAAACGTTTGTGTGTCACAGAGCGGTTAAGCCGCATTGTGTGGCCTATCCTAAATTTTCCTCCGTTTACTGCCGGAGTGTTTTAGTTGAGCTCCTGACGAGCCGGGCTATCCTGCCACGGAGTAGTTCGGACTCCTTTGACGGTGTCCGGGAGCTTGGCCATTGACTCAAGGTTCAATTGAAAGATGCCACTCGTTGCTTCTACTGTTAAGGCGGTGGTGCACTCTTCGGCACGGAGGGAGCGTTTGGCCTTGCCATTGACTGTTACGATGCTGCGCGGACCGGGCATCTTGAGCTTAAGGTAGGCATAATGTGGCACCGCGTTGAATCGAGCAAACGCGGTTCGTCTGAGCAATGCATGATAGTTACTGCGAAAAGCGACGATGTCAAAGATTAACTCTTCGGTACGGTAATTATTCGATGGTCCAAAGATTACCTCCAGAGTGACAGAGCATGTACAACAGGCCTCCACACCTGGTATAACACCTTTAAAGGTGGTTTTAGTGGGTTTGATTATTGAAGGATCGATACCCATCTTACGCATTGTGTCCTGATACAACAGGTTCAGGCTGCTGCCTCCGTCCATGAGGACTCGTGTGAGGTGGAATCCGTCAATTATTGGGTCCAGGACTAGTGCGGCCAAATTGCCTTGACTGTTATTGGCCGGGCAATCCGTACGGTCAAAGGTGATCGGGTCGGACGACCATAGGTTATATTTTGGGGAGACTGGCTCCGTTGTGTCGTCGTCCCTGAGAGTGCACATCCGCTCCCACTTGGGAATATGGGTGGCGTTTATCATGTTCACTGTTTTGATTTGCGGGGGAATTTTTTTCCTCCTGTGTTTGGTGGCTAGGGCTCCTCGTTGTCGTCATCGCTTTGCGACCCCTTCTCCTTGTTTTCGGCACCTGACCTGCCGGCTTGTTTGAAGACCCAGCATTCTCTGTTGGTATGATTGGCTGGTGTTCCTGGGGTGCCATGAATTTGGCATGGACGGTTGAGTATACGGTCCAGACTGGACGAGCCCGGATTATTCCTTTTGAATGGCTTTTTCCGCTGACCGGACTTAGAGCCACTGAATCCGGCATTGATGGCCATGTCTTCGGCGTTATCGCCATTATTGCGATGCTTGTGTTTGTTGCGTCGGGGCTTGCCGTTGTTATCTCTGGCGTCTGGGGTGCCACGATTGCTTACTGTGTTGTTGCTACGAGCCAACCAGCTATCCTGTGCGGGTCATGAGTGTTGTGAGGGCTGCCATGGACTTCGGCTTCTCTTGGCCGAGGTGTTGGGCAAGCCACTCATCACGGATGTTATGCTTAAAGGCCGCTAGGGCTTCGGCATCCGGACAGTCGACAATTTGGTTCTTTTTAGTTAGGAACCAAGTCTAGAATTTCCTGGCTAACTCTCCGGGCTATTGGGTTATGTGACTTAAATTATCAGCATCCGGTGGTCGCACATAAGTGCCCTGGAAGTTATCCAGGAATGCGTCTTCCAGGTTCTCCCAACTTCCGATGGAGTTTGCTGGCAAACTATTCGGCCAATGCCGAGCCGGTCCCTTGAGTTTTAGTGGGAGGTACTTGATGGCATGTAGATCATTGCCGTGGGCCATGTGAATGTGGAGAAGGTAATCTTCTATCCATACCGCGGGTTCTGTAGTCCCATCATAGGGCTCGATATTCACGGGCTTAAACCCTTCTGGGAATTCATGCTCCATTACTTCGTCAGTGAAGCATAGGGGGGTGTGCAGAGCCTCTATGCCTGGCTACATCACGACGCAGTTCAAATGAGTCTGGTCTGTTGTATTCGGCCTGACCGGATTTGCATTTAGTATATCCGGTGTGGTGGTCATCATCACGTGTTGGGGCGCGCCCCCGTGATCCGTAGATTGATCTTGACTGTCCTGCTTTGTTTTCCAATTCGTCTCGCAGGTCATGCATGTAGCCCTGGGCCTTCGTGTTTTTGTTTGTTTTGGTAATGAAGTGCGGGCTGGTGTTTGGGCTGATACGCCGCTTTGTCTTGCCCACGAGGTGGCCGGTCAGCCGCATCCTGCGCTGGTAGTGTAGGCTCTAGTGCCTCCTCCTCGAATTGAGGTAACAACCTGTGCTTTGGGTAACTTTTGGTTGGGCGCTCGAGTCCATATTCCTTGGCTGCCAGGACCTCAGTCCATCTATAAGTTAGCAGATCTTGATCAGCTTGAAGTTGCTGCTGCTTTTTCTTCAGGCTTTTTGCAGTGGCAATAAGTCGGCGCTTGAAGCGCTCCTGCTCGACGGGATCCTCAGGCACGATAAGTTCTTCATTGCCAAGGCCCACCTCGTCTTCGGAGAGAGACATGTAATTGTCATCCTCCGAGTCTCCATCCATTGCCTGTTCATCAGGGCTAGCTTTCCCATCCTCCCGTCCGGCTTGCTTGAAGCTTGGCTGGGCGAGATTTTTTTCGTCTTCGGCATCATCCGGAGTGCTATTGTCTCTTGTGCCGGTATCACTATTCTTGTTATGGTGGGGCTTATAGCGGCGCCACTGACGCCGGCGCTTAGATTGCTTCTGAAGAGGGTTATCCTCCGTTGCCTCGTCGCCATTGCTTTCTTTGGGTGTGTCCACCATATATATATATCATATGATGAGGTGGCTGTCCAGCGCCCTGTGGGCGGTGGTTCCTGTTCTTCTCCGGCATCGTCGTCCATGCCATCGATGTCTTCAGAGTCGAAATCAAGCATGTAGGTTGAGTCGTCGACAGTGGCTATTAAGTGGGTGGTGGGTAGGGAACGAATTTCTTTGTCGTCCGCTTCCCACTCAAGTCGGACATAGTTTAGCCAAGAGTCTCCTGACAGGAAGAGAGATTTTAATGAATTTAGCACGTCACCCAAGGGCGAGTGCTGAAAGATACCCGCGGAGCTAAACTCCATGACCGGTGCCCAGTCAGGTCCCATGGTCACGGATGCACGCGGTTCGGAGCCCCTGGTCGGAGACGAGTCCGAGGGTCCGAAGACACAGATCTCCTTAGGAGTGGGATCTGTGTTCGGCTCTATCGCCGTTGAGTGTGTGGCCTCCGTGGCGGGGCCATCCACCCGTCCTCGGATGGCATGACCTGCTCCGGATTTAAAGCCAGGGCAGTTGTAGGTGCGTTCTCCTGAACACTGTCCGATGGCAGATCTAAATCATGCTCATCGTGACTGTACGACGCACCTGTCATGGGTTCGAACCCGTCGAAGATCAAGTCTCCGCAGATGTCGGCAGTGTAGTTTAGGCTTCCAAACCTGACCCGATGACCAGGGGCGTAGCTGTCGATCTGCTCGAGATGGCCAAGCGAGTTGGCCCGCAGTGCGAAGCCGCCGAATATGAAGATTTGTCCGGGGAGACCCTGGATCACATTGTTGTGGACGATTGAATTAGCCATCAACCCTTACCGTGACGACACAGTAGAACTCTCAATGAAAGCACCAATGTTTGTGTCAAAACCGGCGGATCTCGGGTAGGGGGTCCCGAACTGTGCGTCTATGGCTAATGGTAATAGGAGGCAGGGGACACAATGTTTACCCAGGTTCGGGCACTCTCTATGGAGGTAATACCCTACTTCTTGCAGTTTATTACAAGAGTTGATCTACCACAAGATCGTAGAGGCTAAACCCTAGGATCTAGCCTATGATTATGATTGTTCTTGTCCTACGGACTAAACCCTCCGATTTATATAGACACCGGAGGGGGCTAGGGTTACACAGAGTCGGTTACAGAGAAGCAAATCTACATATCTGGATTGCCAAGCTTGCCTTCCATGCAAAGGAGAGTCCCACCCGGACACGGGACAAAGTCTTCAATCTTGTATCTTCATAGTCTAAGAGTTCGGCATAAGTACATAGTCCGGCTATCCGAGGACCCCCTAATCCAGGACTCCCTCACCCTTGCCTCGATTGTTCTCGAAACCGGTCGCTACCGCCCACAGCAATACTTCATGCCCACACTGTTGTGCAAAGCGGCGGTGGCTGCAGCCAGCCGGCGATGGAAGATGATGGCCAGGAGTTCTTGTTAGACGCGTGATATGTCTCCAACATATGTACTTTTTCTCACGCATTTCCTCTTGTTTTGGACTCTAATTTGCATGATTTGAATGAAACTAACCCCGGACTGATGCTGTTTTCAGCAGAACTACCACGGTGTTGTTTTTGTGCTGAAATAAAAGTTCTCGGAATGGAACAATACTTTGCGAGGATTTTTTTTATATCAATAAAGAGAATTTATGGAGCCAAGACTTGTCGGAGAGGGGCACCTGGGTGGGCACAACCCACCTGATGGCCCCGCATACCTCAACCCTGACACTATAAATTCCTATTTTCGGAGAAAAAATCAGAGAGAAAGAATTATCACTATCCACGAGATGGAGCCGCCGCCAAGCCCTGTTCTTCCTCGGGAGCGAAGATCTGGAGTCCGTTTGGGGCTCCGGAGAGGGGGATCTTCGTTCTTCGTCATCACCAACCCATCTTCATCGCCAATTCCATGATGCTCCCCACCGGGAGTGAGTAATTCCTTCGTAGGCTCGCTGGTCGGTGAGGAGTTGGATGAGATTCATCATGTAATCGAGTTAGTTTTGTTAGGGCATGATCCCTAGTATCCACTATGTTCTTAGATTGATGTTCCTATGACTTTGCTATGCTTAATGCTTGTCACTTTTGTCCCGGGTGCCATGAACTCAGATCTGAACCATTCATGAATTCATCATTATATCCATGCTTTAGATCCGATCTTGCAAGTTATAGTCACCTACTACGTGTTATGATCCAACAACCCCGGAGTGACAACAACCGGGCCCACTCTCGGTGATTACTGTAGTTTGAGGAGTTCATGTATTCACTATGTGTTAGTGCTTTGTTCCGGTTCTCTATTAAAAGGAGGCCTTAATATCCCTTAGTTTCCAATATGGACCCTGTTGCCACGGGAGGGTAGGACAAAAGATGTCATGCAAGTTCTTTTAATAAAGCATGGATGACTATTTACGGAATACATGCCTACATTATATCGATGAACTGGAGCTAGTGCCGTATCGCCCTAGGTTTTAATTGTCACATGATGAATATCATCCAACAAGTCACTGATCCAATGCCTATGAACTTTTCCATATTGTTTCTGCTAAGTTACGATTGCTATCATCATTGTTACACTTGCTACAAAATTACTGCTATCACTGTTACTGTTACTATTGCTGCTGCCACCACTATCAAAACTATCAAAGTACTTTGCTACTTATCACTTTGCTGCAGATAATTAATCTCCAGGTGTGGTTGAATTGACAACTCAGCTGCTAATACCTTCAAATATTCTTTGGCTCCCCTTGTGTCAAATCTATATATTTGGGTTAAATACTGTGTGACCTCCGTCGTCTTCTCTCTCTCTCTAGCACCGTTCGTCGCCGGGCGCCGTGGACAGGTGTCCTCCGGCGGAGCCCGAACCCTCCTCACCGCCCACCTATAAAAGCATCCATCCCCAGCCTCTTGGAGCACCCGCAGCCACTCCCAGTTCCTCCACGAGCCAGTAGAAGCCGCAGCCCGGCCGGGTAGGCCGCAGGCTGCCGTCCTGAAGCCGAGCTCGCCGGTGATCCCCTCCGGATCGTCCCCGCAGCTCCGCCCCCTCCCAAGCCAAGGCGACCCTGCCAGGGCCTTGTGGCACCCCGGCTCAGAGAGACCGGTTTACCTTGCATTGCCAGCCCAGAGACCTTGTCTTCTAGCAACACACAACAACATGGTACACAAAAACAACCGCTTTATTCATGCTAGCGGAGCATAGTTTATATTACAACATTTAGAGAGGCCAAGCGGCACACACAGTGCGGCTGAACAATATGTACATTATTTAGTGAACATAAAGGGGCCTCAATCATGACAACTACTCGGCAGCGGAACAACATCGTAGCGGGACTCCATAGCATAGGGACACCAATGTGGACACGGTCTAGACTCGGATAGCACTCCTTTCCAACGAGACATTCCTGAAATCTGGCATGACACGCCAGGTCAGTACATTGAATGTACTTGCAAGCTCACAATAAGCATAAACATAATGACAGACAATATCATGATATTTAACCATTTAGGAAACAATGCAACCATATATACAACATGTTGTGACTATGCTCAACTGGTACTCATTCCCCAGACTTGCTTACCAGACGTGATCAATACCAGACCACAAACATGATAATTCCAAAAACACACTCGTGATCCTTACAGGGATCACAACCCGACCAACTCGTGGCCCGTGATCCTTATGGCAATCACAACCCGACCAACTCATGGCCCGTGATCCTTACGGCGATCACAACCCGACCAAATCGTGGCCCGTGATCCTTACGGCGATCACAACCCGACCAAGTCGTGGCCCGACTTAACACGATGGCCTCCCTGCCATCCTCAGTACAACTTAGTGTGCATATTTTATTAAGTGTTGACCCATGGTGTACCCTACTTTCGAGCGTGTCTGTAACCATGGACTCGGCTATCGATAGATTAAAAACACTCTGTAGAGGTTAGTACACTGTACCCACACTACGGAACCCATGGCCTCGCACTCCCATTCGGGTGGACCAACAGCGTTCCGACGAAACCATTTCATTGTCATGACACTCTCCCGGCCCTTCCGACTCAGACCCCAACGGGCTAGTCCTGGGTGGCCCCGTGTCTACCTCCAGACACCTCGACCACCGTCGTGGCTACGATCCACTCTGGGACCCGGTACCAAAACTTAACTTAACAACGGGCTCACAAGGTTATACTTGCCTACCGGGCCAGGGTACAACATGCCCATAACCTTCCCTAAATGGAGGCACCGACCAGAGGCACGACAATGAAACGCATTAAGGCCGTCCCATACCGGCAAATGTGGTTACACTGGGAAAGACTCGTTTCAGCGACCCCATGACCCGGTCAACAACATATTCAAGTTGAGTTATTAATCAGGTTCAACTTAATGTGAAAATAACCGGTGTCATAATGCCATACTATGCATCACTTAACATATGCATCACATAACCATGCAAATAACTGCATCAACCACGCTCCTACGGAGCCATCATCAACTCATGCTACTATTCCGGTTAAAATCACATCTTACTTATTCCAGAATCATTTCTAGCATTCTCATCATTTTCCATCATGCAAAATAATAATTAAACTAATCATCAAACTCTATGACCATATCATTTATTCCTTACTTGCAACTAAGTTCTCCTTATCTTGCCAACAAAATTCACTTCAAATATTCCGAAGTTCAAGTATTTTAACATAACAAGCATCTAACAGAATATATTTCTTATATAACTAATTTAAATGCATCAATATTCATAAGTTCAAGTATGAAAATCATAAATAATGAAGTGGCACCATGAAAATGTTACTGTGGCTTGCCTTAGTACTGATGAGGTTCACAAAGCTCCTGGTGATCCTCAAGACAAGTTGGCTTTGCTGAAAATATTCAAAACCACAAAAGGAAAATATCAAGAAACCTTCTAAAAAATTGCCAGAAAATCTAGACAGCAAGGAAAAATCCCATCTTTTGGGTGCTGTTAGATTTTTGGACACAGAACACGATGCAAAAAGAATCAATGCATTTGGACTTATAGATAAAAAGTTATGGCCATTCGAAGTTTCATGGAATTTAAATGGACTTGAAATAATAAAACAAGGGGGTGGCATCAAAAGCGTAAACTCCTGGGGCGCCACCACTCATACCGCTTCACGGGTGTCGGTGTACTAGAGTAGGGGTACCCTAGTATCCCGAACTTGTGCACGGGCAATCGCAGCACCCCGCGGCAGGGCTTGCCAGGTGACCGCCAAGGTCCTCCGTGGGTCCTTTGGAGCCATTCAAGAACAAAGCATTCAAGCCGAGGAGACAAGGCCCCGGCAAGAGGAGCTTGCTGGGAGGCCATTCAAGAACAAAGTATCCAAGTCGAGGAGACAAGGCCCTGGCAAGAGGAGCTTGCCGGGAAGGCCAACCAAGGCATCTCAAGGAACTTGCCGCGACGCGTCACGCGTCCCGGCAAGGCCCGGTGAGCGACAAGCTTCCGGATGCGACAAGACAACGACCGCGGCAAGACGCTTGCCGCGGGAAGCGACCACTCCGCACCCGCGCTCCAGCACATCCACCAACGTGTCGCCCTGGGGCCTTTCCAGGCGCGCGTGGCGAGAGGCTGTGCAGCCAGCGGTGCGCAGTGGAAAGCGGCGCTGACAAGATTGCCATCGTGGCAAGCGGTGGCGCCCCTAACGGTCCCTTTCTGCACTGTTTGGGCGACGCAGACAGGCATTTAATGCATTTGTCCCCTGCCATCAGGGTTAGGTATGATACACTGTATACACAGTGCAAGTAGTTGTACCTACCGCAGTCACTTTTCCATTTTTACCCTTGCATGCGTTGCCACCTGTCGGTGACCCCTTGAGCATATAAAAGGAGGCCCATGCGCAATGTAGAGGGGGGTTGGAAACCAGAAGACACTCACGCTCGGTCTCGTTAGCAGCTCGAGTGTACTATAGCATTCAGCGCTCCCGAGCAAGAACTCAATACGATCCGATAAGCAGCAGTAGGAGTATTATCTCTCCGGAGAGCTTCGAAGCTGGGTAAACTGCTTGTGTGCTCCGCCTCGATCTGCTCTTCGTGCGATCTCCGCCCCCCGCCGAACCGAAAGGGGCTCGGTCCGCCGGTCCCATAGGTGTTCGTGGATCAGTTTCCCCGACATCTTTGGCGCGCCAGGTAGGGGGGCGTCGAGATTGTGTGAACCTGATCTGGCGTTCACACGAGCTAGATCTTCATCATCTTCATCGACATGCCACCGAAGAAGAAGGCTTCGGAGGCAGCTGTTCCGTCCGCGTCGATCCCACCGCCACCGGAGCAAGCGGGCGGTGGGGTGGATGCCGGCAGAAGAATGGGCGCCGACAAGGGAGATCACAGTGCTGCCGGGTCCAAGGACAAGGCTGGGCAAGCCTCGGCGTCCGTATGTGCACCGCGCCCATCTCAGGAGGCGCAGGACCAACAGTGTCATGGTACTCGCAGTGCCATGCGTCCGTTGAACCAAGATCGAGCTGGTGGATCTCGGTGTACTCAAGACCAGCATGCACGCCAACATGCTGACGCGAGCGAGGCACGGTCGCCTGGACGGGATGCTGCTCCTTCTAACATAGTTAGAAGTCCGAGCATATCCCGCTCCTCGCACCGATCGCCTCTGCCGCCCGCCACTCCAGCTGAAGCTTTGGCGCGAGCTCAACTGCTCCTGGATTACCCTCCAATGGCGGACAAGACCGACGAATGGAGGGCCACCATTTAGAGTCTCATCGGCTTCGCCAACGGCGACACTCTGCGGCAGCCGAGTACATCGCTGCCGCGGCAAGACTGCCAGGCGCGAGCCGATGGCGACAAAACCAGTGGAGGTGCAACCACCATGCACTCTCCACCCCGAAGGCCAAGATCGCCGACTCGCCGGATCCACCTCGACAGCGACTCCACCGCATCATCGGATCCGCGAGCTCGTCGCGATCAGCGCCAAGTTCTTCACGAACGACAGCAAGAAGACGCTCGTACTCGCATCGAGCGCCAAAGGGAAGCGCGGCGTCAATCTGACCAGCGCGTTGGGCCCTCTATCGACATGCATGCGCCAGGGGAACCAGGCGACTTGCCGTACGCGGTAGGTTGCCCTGCGTTCACTCATGAGCTGCGGCAAGTCCAGTGGCCCAGCAAGAAGAATTTCAAGCCAGATGTACCAGAGAAGTACGACGGCAAGTCGCATCCGTCGGAGTTCCTCAGCATCTACACCATCGCGGTGCAAGCTGCTGGGGGGCGGGACGACAAGATCCTTGCCAACTACTTCCTACTGGTACTCAAGCCCAATGTCAGATCCTGGCTCATGCACTTGCCGGACAACTCCATATCCTCTTGGGCAGACCTGTGCCATCAGTTTGTCGGCGCCTTTACAGGCGGCCACAAGCCTCATGGCCAAGAAAGCGATCTTCATCTGCTCGCCCAGAAAGAAGGAGAGCCCCTGCGCAAGTATATTCAGAGATTCAGTCGTGTACAGCACAACATCCCAGATGTCCACCCTGCCGCGGTCATCAGCGCGTTCCATCAGAACGTGCGAAACCACAGGATGCGGGAGGAGATGGCGATGTGCAAGATCAGAGATGTCAGTGAGCTATATGCCCTGGCCGACAAGTGTGCACGTGCTGAGGAAGGGAGGAAACTCCCCGGAGAGAATGTAGGAGCAGGAGGATCTGATAGTGAGGATGTTGCCCCGACAAAGAAAAATCGGCGGCGGAACAACAGGAAAAAGAAAGGCAAAGATGTGCTAGTCATTGAGCAGTCCGGCAATGGAGGTGGCGCCAAGAAAGCCAAAGCTGGTACCGCCGGCGAGCAGGCTGTGGCAGTCGCCGACAAGCAGGACAGCACCAACAAGCAGTACTGCAAGATCCATTGCACCAAGGGCCATGACCTCCAGAGCTGCAAGAAGGTCGAGCAGCTTGTCGAGCAGCAAAAGGCTGAATACGAGCGACGCGACAAGGAGAAGGCTCAGGAAGGCGCTGGAGGAGCCGGCAAGAAACGCCCCGGCCGGGGAGGACGCCGCGGCAAGGCCAAGCAGTGGCAAGGAGACAGACCTCCTCGCGGTCGCGACAAAGATGAAGATGACGACGACGATGAAGATATGGATGATGACGAGGCCGATGAGCAGGAGTTCTAGAAAGACACAGAGGTCCTGTGCGTTGACGGCGGTGCTTCTCTGCATACTTCACACCGCCAGCTCAAGCAGTGGGTGCGGGAAGTCAATGCGGCAGAACCACCCATCGAGTCACGCAGGCCTCTGAAATGGTCCAGCACGCCTATCATCTTTAATATTGAGGATCACCCTGATCGCATAACTGCGGTCGGGTGCTTGCCGATGTTGGTTTCACCAACCATCCGCAACCTCAAGGTCACTAAGATGCTAGTTGACGGCAGGGCCGGCTTGAACCTGATCTCCTCCGCGGTACTCCAGAAGCTCCAGATCCCTGACAGCGAGCTCGAAGAGACCGGCATGTTCCAAGGAATCAATCCGGGAAGGAGCAAGCCAAAGGGAAAGATCACGCTGTCGGTGACATTTGGCAGCGAGCTGAACTTCAGGACTGAGAGGGTCACTTTTGATGTTGCTGACTTTCCATTGCCTTACAATGGGATTCTCGGCCGTCCAGCACTTGCCAAATTCATGGCAGCCTCTCACTATGCATACAACATGCTGAAGATGCCAGGCCCGATAAGTGTCATCTCTGTCCCTGGCGACAAGAAGGATGCTCTTATCTACGCCGACAAGATCTACCGGGAGGCAGCAGCCGCAACAGATCGCAAGTCACTTGCCGTTGAAGCTCCCGGGGGGAAGAAGAAGACCAAGTCCGGCAAGAGCTCTGATGCCCACTCCGGCAAGCGCACCTCTTCAGAGTGCTACGCTACCGTCGAGGACGCACCATCAAGCTCCACCGGCAAGTGTAAGAAGGCAATGGCAGCTCCACCAGAGACCAAGAAGGTGTCCGCCAAGGAGGACGGCACTGGTGGTACCTTCACCATCAGTGCCACTCTCGACCCTAAATAGGAAAGCGCGCTCGTTGCTTTCCTGCGGGCGAACGTCGACGTGTTTGCGTGGCAACCATCTGACATCCCCGGTGTTCCCACGAAAGTAATCGAGCACCATCTTGCCGTCTGTCCTCATGCGCGGCCCGTCAAGCAGAAAGTCAGGAAACAAGCACTGGAGCGCCAAGAATTCATCGCAGAAGAAATCAAGAAATTGGAAGCAGCAGGCCTTGTCAGAGGAGTGCTCCATCCTACGTGGTTGGCCAATCCTGTAGTCGTGCGCAAGGCAAACGGGAAATGGAGGCTTTGTATCGATTTTACCGATGTCAATAAAGCTTGTCCCAAAGACCCATTTCCCTTGCCGCGCATCGACCAGATTGTTGACTCCACAGCTGGATGTGACTTGCTTTCATTTCTTGACGCATATTCAGGATACCATCAGATCTTCATGGCAGAAGAGGATGAGGAGAAGACCGCATTCATCACCCCATGTGGCACATACTGTTTCATACGGATGCCTTTCAGGTTAAAGAATGCTGGTTCAACATTTGCAAGGGTAGTCCATGTCGCTTTTGAGCCACAAATACACAGAAATGTGGAAGCCTACATGGATGACATAGTGGTCAAGAGCAAAGACAAGGCAACCCTGATTCAAGATTTAGACGAAACCTTTGCAAATATGCGCAAGATCAACCTCAAGCTTAACCCCGAGAAGTGCGTATTTGGAGTCCCCTTCGGCAAGCTTCTCGGGTTCTTTGTGTCTCAGCGGGGAATTGAAGCCAATCCCGACAAGATCAAGGCCATTGAGCAGATTGAAGCACCAAAGTGCGTCAAGGATGTACGAAGACTTGCCGGTTGCGTGGCTGCTCTCAGCAGGTTTATCTCTAGATCTGCTGAGCGCGCCCTGCCATTTTTCAAAATATTGGAAAAGGCAGGTCCAATGAAATGGACTCCGGAAGCGGAGGCTGCGCTGCAGGACCTGAAGAGATACTTGTCCTCCACTCCAACACTTGTCTCACCTAAGCCACAAGAGAAGTTGCTGCTGTACATAGCGGCAACCAATCAAGTGGTTAGTGCTGCGTTAGTGGCGGAGAGGGAGGCGGATGATGAGCCAGCAATCACGGCAAATGTATCCAGCGATAAGCAGGGGGCTTCACCGACAAGCTCTGGTCCCGACCAAGATGGATCTGCGCAAGCGCGTGAGGAGAAGCAGAAGAGAATGGTGCAGCGCCCAGTTTACTTTGTCAGTTCCCTTCTGCAGGGGGCTAGGTCAAGGTACTCTGGTGTGTAGAAATTGCTTTTCGGCCTTCTCATGGCCTCGATAAAGTTGCGCCATTACTTCCAAGCACATGAGATCACAGTTGTCACTCATTTTCCGCTGAAGAGGATACTGCAAAATCCAGAAGCAACAGGCAGGATTGTCGAGTGGGCACTGGAACTGTCAAGCTTTGGCCTCAAATTTGAGAGCACTTCAACTATCCAAAGCAGAGCATTGGCAGAGTTCATAGCAGAATGGATGCCAACACAAGATGAAGAAATTCCAGAAACAAGCATCCCCGTCAAGGAGGCAAGCAAAGAGTGGTTGATGTACTTTGATGGTGCCTTCTCGCTGCAAGGCGCCGATGCTGGCGTGCTACTTGTTGCACCCACCGGAGAGCACCTCAAGTACATAGTTCAGATGCACTTCCCCAAGGAGCAAGCAACGAACAATACCGCAGAGTATGAAGGTTTGCTTGCCGGTCTCAGGATCGCAGCAGACCTTGGGATCAAGAAGCTCACTGTCAGGGGTGACTCACAGCTTGTCATCCGCCAAGTGAACAAGAGTTATCAGAGTCCGTTGATGGAAGCTTACGTTGATGAAGTGAGAAAGCTAGAAGAGCACTTTGACGGCCTACAGATGGAACATGTTCCAAGAGCTCAGAACGACATTGCCGACGGCCTGTCAAAGTGCGCTGCACTTAAGTTACCTGTGGAACCAGGGATCTTTGTGCTCAAGATGACTCGACCGTCTGTAACACCATCAACTGGACAGAGCAAGAAGAGGAAGTTGCTTTTTGGTGACTATTTTCCGGCAGAGCTCCCCAAAGTCACCGCCAAGAAGGTCCCCAAGATCAACACCAAGGGTGCTGAGGAGCAGTCTGCTCCGGCAAGCCTTAGGGTTTGTTCCGTTGAAGCAGACGCTCCCGACAAGTCAAGCTTCGGCAAGCTTGCCGGGGAACATCAAGCTCCGGCTGAGCCGCAGGTTGTCGCCGTAGAAGCGGATGTTCCCGCAGCAGCAGATGTGCCTTTAATCCTTGTTGTCGAGCCGCAAGCTCCAGCATGGGCACAGCAGATTGTCCGTTTCCTTCAGACAGGAGAACTTCCCGAAGAGCAAGAAGATGCGGAAAGAGTAGCCCGGCAGTCAAGTATGTACAAGTTTGTCGACGACACACTGTACAGAATAAGACTCAACGGTGTGAAATTGAAGTGTATTCACCAGGAAGACGGACAAAAGCTGTTGGCAGAGATACATGGAGGCATATGTGGTCACCACATTGGCGCAAGAGCACTTGCCGGCAAAGCGTTCCGGCAAGGTTTCTTTTGGCCAACAGCCCTCCAGGATGCAACTGCACAAGTAACCAAGTGTGAAGCGTGCCAGTTCCATTCCAAGCAGATACACCAGCCAGCTCAAGCTCTCCAGACGATCCCTTTATCCTGGCCATTTTGGTCTGGGGGCTCGACATCCTCGGCCCCTTCCCCTGAGCTGTCGGGGGCTTTGAGTACTTGTACGTTGCAATCGACAAGTTCTCAAAGTGGCCGGTAGTGGAACCAGTGAGGAAGGTGACAGCACAGTCAGCAGTCAAGTTCTTCAGGTCAATTGTTTGCCGTTTCGGGATCCCTAACAGGATCATCGCCGACAACGGCACGCAATTCACGAGCCGCACCTTCATGCAATACGTCCAGGATCTTGGCGCCAAGGTCTGCTTCGCTTCTGTTGCTCATCCGAGAAGCAACGGTCAAGCGGAGAGGGCAAATGCTGAAGTGCTGCGTGGGCTCAAGACCAGAACTTTTGACAGGCTGCGCAGGTGCGGAAAGAACTGGATTGAGGAGCTGCCGGTGGTTCTTTGGTCGATCAGGACGATGCCAAATCGAGCCATTGGCCAGACACCTTTCGCTCTAGTCTATGGAGCAGAGGCAGTTCTCCCCACGGAACTCGTATACGGGTCACCTCGAGTGCTCGCTTATGATGAGCTTGAGCAAGAGCAGCTGCGACAAGATGACGCGCTGCTCCTTGAGGAGGACCATCTTCAGGCTGCTGTGCAAGCTAATCGATACCAGCAAGCTTTGCGCCGCTACCATAGCCGCAAAGTTAATGCCAGAAGTTTCGAGGAAGGCGACCTTGTTCTTCGGCGCGTTCAGTCCGCCAAGAATTCTAACAAGTTGACGCCAAAGTGGGAAGGCCCTTACCGGGTGAAACGAGTCACTAGGCCTGGTGCTGTCCGCCTTGAGACCGAAGATGGCATTCCGGTGAGCAACTCATGGAACATTGAGCATCTTCGTAAGTTTTACCCGTAGGGCGCGGTTGCCGGAAGCTGTTCCGTCAACCACCTTTTGTACAAGTCTTGTCGATGTTGCATGTAATCCTTCATACAAAGCCGGGCGTAGACCCCGTGCATAAATAAAGCTCATGTGCTTCGCACATCTCGTCAATTTCATGCTTTCTTCTTTTTTGCATGTGTTATCTGACACTTTGTGCAGCACCTACCCTTGGTAAACAATAACGAGCCACAAGGCTCCATATCTTTCTTTTCTTTTCTTTCACTTTCTCAAAGAAGGAAGGTTCCCTCGCCCACAAGTTTGCCGGGGGGAAAGGAGAAGATAATGGTGTGGACCAGGCGTCGTTCGAGAAAGTTTCGTCTTACCGGGAAGCGAACGACAGAAAAGCTAAGTTGCCAAAGTTTGAGCAATCAGTTTTAAAAATTTTAAGTTATCTTCCTCGAACGACCGTGCTTTGTATGGAAAACCTGTGCGCGGAGGAACCAACTCGCAGCTAGTTGCGCCCTTACTTTGTTTCGAGTCCGCTAAACAATTAAGTGAGCTGCGACTAGTTGCGACAAGGTTTCTTGTCGGTAGCGGCACCGCCAGCAGGCTACTGACGTCCGCACTCAGCGCTCGCGGCTCAGGTGCCTGCGCCGACAAGTTCCCTAAAAGCGTAGGGAAAAAACATACAAAGGAAGGAATCAAGTAGAGGAAATAACACAGCAATCGCTATCCAAAATAGAGTTATATTACAAGATAGCTTGTCGCAGCCCTAACAGAGTGTTCTCATGACATGACCAGCAGCGACAAGGAAAAGAGAAAACGGGCGGCCTAATCTACTCGATCGCCCTCAACCCTCTTGATCCCGCTCACCTTGTCCACAATGGGTGCAACAAGGGCCTTGAGCGCTTCCAGATCAGCATCCGGCGGCAAGGACCTGAGGATGTTGGTGAGGTTGAGGCCTGGGTTGCGGAAGGCCACCTTCACCAGCACCTTCTGAAGAGCTCCCGCGCAGATCTTGCGCGACTCGTCGGCCAGCTGCTTTGGGATCCTCTCCCGGAGTCGCTGGAGGGCCGTCGCCACGCCATTGAAGAACAAGCTGAGCTTGGCGCTGGGTGGGAGGCGCTCATCGGAGGAGTACCCAAGATCCTCCATCCCCAGCTGCGCCAGCTCCCCGTCGATGGTTGCGGCAACATCCACAAGACCCTCCATTCAGTGCTCCACATTCTCCCTGAAGGTGTTCTGGGCGGCGGCAGCACTCGCCAGCAGTGCCTCGTCGGCCTTGATCATCTCCACCAAGGCCACCTCCCACTCCCTGGCACCGTCCAGCGTCTGGGTCAAGGTGGCCAGCTTCAGCTCAAGATCAGCGTTGGAGTCCTTGGCGGCGCTTAGCTCCTTGCTCCTCTCGGCGAGAAGACCCTGCAGCTCGCCATGAGCGGTGGCGCCCTTCTCGCGCTCGCGCTTGAGCGCAGCAAGCTCCTCGCCGCTCGCCTTGAGGTCGGCCTCTAGCTGCGCCATCTTCGTCTCCAGCTCTTTCTTGGCGGCCTCGGCAGCTGCGGCGGCATCCTCTGCTTCCTTGAGAGCCCTGCCAACTGTTTGCTCGCGCGCGGCAAGCTCCTCCTCGTGGCTGTCAAGGTTAACCTTGCGCTGTGCCAGCTCGCCTTCCTGTGCAAATAGCTTCTCGGCAGCCAGCCGTTGTTGCTCTTCAGCTTCCGCCTTCTCGAGGAGGAAGGCTTTCCGCTCCTCAGCGAGCTGCTCCCGCTCCTCTGCTAGGGACCGGAGAGCCTCCTGCATCAGACCCCGGAGCTCCTCCGCACGCTTCTCGATGTCCACTCCCGCCTTCGCGACAAGCGCCTCTCGCGATTCCAGCTTGGCTTGTCGGGCGCGGTAGAGCGACATCAGCTTCCGCAGCAGCCGCTCCTCCTCAGGCTCGCCACTGTTGCTGCTTGGCGCATCGACCAGCGTCAGTCTAGCGGAGGCAAGCACCTCTTCGTCCAGGATTTCTCCTTCGACCGGCGCCCTGGAGCTTGACGCCCAGGGGAGCTTGATGAAGATGCCATCGCCGGCCTTCAAATATGCGCCAGGCTGGGGCTCTTCGAAGCCTGGCACTGCGGCAACGGCGGAGGGATCGGCGGTCGGCGTAGCGTCTGGCGCTCCTGCGGCCTCAGGGCCGTCAGTGTGATCACCGGACCCCTCGCCAGCTTCTGCGGCGGCAGCCTTAGCGGCCTCTTCGCCGGCGGGATCATCAACGCCGGCTTCTTCTTCGGTGGCGGCGGCATCGTCGGTATTGCCACGTGCGTTCTCCTCGCCGGCGACCTCGGTTTCCATTGGATCCATAGCAGATGGATCTGACGACCAGAGAAGGGAGAAAAGTCAAGCAAATATTCAAAAAGAAAATCAGAAGAAGAAGAACCCAAGGGAAGTTTTCAGGCAAGAGGGTTACCTGTACTTGGATCTGCAGTCGTGGTCTCAACCACCGGAGGGTCGCTGGTGCTGCCCCTTGCCGGAGAACTGTCCCTTGCCGGAGAATTCTCCCTTGCCGGAGAACGCTCCCTTGCCAGGGAATCCTCCCTTGGCGGTGTAGTCGAAGCAGATAGCATTTCGGGAGCGGCTTCCGGGCACTCCTGGTGAGGCTGCTCTGCTCCTACACAAACCAACAATCAAGATATCAGCAAATAAAGAGCACCCATGCACGCCTAACAGTAAGAAGTAAACCATATACTTACGCTGGGGGCTGCGCTGGGGGCTGCCTTGGGGAGTAGCTGTCGGGTCCGGCAAGGTAGTCTCAGGCACGTCCCCTCCTGTCGCGGTGGGTTCGTCCTCGATGACAATCACCGGGGCCTTGGCTCTCTTCGCCGCTCTCTGGGCCAGCGTCCTGAAAAGGAATGGGTTCAGAGTGAAGCAAATCAGATACAAGACAAAAACAGCAAGAATTGAAGAACTACAAGTACGACAGAGGATCTTACTCTTCTTCTTCCTCGTCAGAGCTGAGCGCGGAGAGATCGAAGTCCGGCTCGCCTCCGACGCGACGAGGCGGAGGAGTAGTTCCCCTTGGCCGCTTGGCGGGGGCGGTGGCGGTGGTGCGAGAAGACCCCGCTCCAGTTGCCGCAGCGGCGTGAGGCGCTCCCGCGGCAATAGTGCTTGCCGCGGTAGAGCGTGTCGCGCGACGTGTCGGCTGTTGACTCGTCTGCCGCCCCGCTGCGTCCCCGGCCTTGCGGAGACACCTTCTTGGTGGAGCTAGGGGCTCCGCTTGCGGCGAGCTGGCTGAAGGTGGAGAGGAGGTGGAGCCGATCTTCAACGAGTCACTCGCGCCCTCGGCGGGCTCGCTCGACTCACCTTCGGGCTCGACAAGCTCTTCCTCGCCGGCAAGCTCCTCTTGCTCGGCAAGGCTTGCCGCCTCTGCTGCCTCTGCCTCCTCCATGGTGAATCCAAACTAGCCTGCGGCAGCGGCTGCTGCCACCTCTTCCAGCCTGGTGGCGATGAGCTGCATCTCATCATCGGTGGTGTCGCGGGTGAGGCTCTTCTGCTCGTCGGGGCGGACCGCGACTTCTACCGGGCCGTCAAAGAACTCCTGCACGACGTCGTCGGCAGGCTCTTGCCAAGTTGGGACGATTCCATGCGAGTGGCACAGCGGCATCATTGCATGGATGCGGTCGAGCGAGGAATTGTTGCACAGCGGAACGACGCTCCTCGGCAGCCTGAACACTCCGGGATGCTCACGATCGTGCTTGAACAGCTCCAAGAGCATTGCGTCCAGTTCCAGCACGGTGAAATTGAAGTTGAGGCCCGGGCGCAGCCTCATGATATCCGCCGTGTTTTGGAACTCCCAGGCGGGTCTCCTCCTCTCCTACAAGGGGGTGATGCGGCGGCGAAGAAAATCTGCGCCAACGGCGCCTACAGTGAGTCCGGCAAGCCTAAGGCGTAGGATCCTGGTGACGGCAATCTTCAGCCTAGCGTCTTCCGGGGCCACGCTGCTCCAATCGTTGCCGCGCACTACAGGGGTTTGGCGTTGGGCGGTGAATGGCTGCGGGTTCTCCTCGACAATCCAACACCAGTCTGCTCTCCACTCATCCCACTTGTTGCGGAGCTCTCCCACCAGATAAGCCTCCTTCTTGCCGGTTCTCGAGATCTAGGCGATTCCGCCAGATAGAGGCTCTCCTCTCTCGACTCGGGGCATGAAGAAGTGGTGAAAAAGGGCTACATTGGGATAGACTCCGACAAAGTTTTCGCAGAGATGTGCGAAAACTCCATGGTCAGAACGACATTGGGGGTGAAGTCAAGGAGGTGGAACCCGTAGGTGTTCATGATATCACAAAAGAATTCAGAGAAAGGCAGGCAGAGCCCGCAATAGAAGAACAACGCGAAGAAAGGGTATCCAGTCGGAGCTAGCTCCGAAGCAGCAGCTGAGAGTACCTTCGTGCGCGGATGCACTCGCGTCTGCGTCGACCAGAAGAGGTAGTAGTACTCCCTCAGCTCCTTTGCGGCGAGCTGGGGGGGAAAGATTGCCCGCTCCTTCCGCAGCGCCGCGAGCCGCTGCGCCTTGGCCGACTTCACGCCCTTCCCCTTGTCGGCTTTCGGAGACATGGCGGAGGTGGCGGGGGAGATCGACGGCATTGGTGGTGCTGGTGGTGATGGGGGGCGGAGCGCTGCTCTCTTTCGGCTTTGGGAAGAAGGGAGGAGCGGCGGACATCTTGGAGTAGCAACCGGCGAGATGGGCGAACTGCCCCTGTTTCCTCTGCTTATAAAGAGGGAGGGGCGGACGTTCCGCCTTTCCGAATAAAGAAACCACCCACGATCTCTCCCACGACGCCGCATTCAACGCATGTCGTTCGGGAAGGGCGCGGCGGATACGGAGTGAGATACGGCATGACCCAGGCCGCGCGTGCCCGTGCCCTGTTTTGGGCCTGGCCCAACAGCGCTCGGCACCGTGTGTGGCCCAGGCCCGGGGGCTCCTGTCGGTGTACTAGAGTAGGGGTACCATAGTATCCCAAACTTGTGCACGGGCAGTCGCAGCACCCCGCGGCAGGGCTTGCCAGGTGACCGCCAAGGTCCTCCGCGGGTCCTTTGGAGCCATTCAAGAACAAAGCATTCAAGCCGAGGAGACAAGGCCCCGGCAAGAGGAGCTTGCCGGGAGGCCATTCAAGAACAAAGTATCCAAGTTGAGGAGACAAGGCCCCGACAAGAGGAGCTTGCCGGGAAGGCCAACCAAGGCATCTCAAGGAACTTGCCGCGACGCGCCACGCGTCCCGGCAAGGCCTGGTGAGCGACAAGCTTCCGGGCACGACAAGACAACGACTGCGGCAAGACGCTTGCCGCGGCAAGCGACCACTCCGCACCCGCGCTCCAGCACATCCACCAACGTGTCGCCCTAGGGCCTTTCCAGGCGTGCGTGGCGAGAGGCTGTGCAGCCAGCGGTGCGCAGTGGCAAGCGGCGCTGACAAGATTGCCATCGTGGCAAGCGGTGGCGCCCCTGACGGTCCCTTTCTGCACTGTTTGGGCGACGCAGACGGGCATTTAATGCCTCTGTCCCCTGCCGTCAGGGTTAGGTATGATACACTATATACACAGTGCAGGTAGTTGTACCTACCGCAGTCACTTTTCCATTTTTACCCTTGCATACGTTGCTACCTGTCGGTGACCCCTTGAGCATATAAAAGGAGGCCCATGCGCAACGTAGAGGGGGGTTGGAAACCAGAAGACACTCACGCTCGGTCTCGTTAGCAGCTCGAGTGTACTGTAGCATTCAGCGCTCCCGAGCAAGAACTCAATATGATCCGATAAGCAGCAGTAGGAGTATTATCTCTCCGGAGAGCTCCGAAGCTGGGTAAACTGCTCGTGTGCTCCGCCTCGATCTGCTTTTCATGCGATCTCCGCCCCCCGCCGAACCGAAAGGGGCTCGGTCCGCCGGTCCCATAGGTGTTCGTGGATCAGTTTCCCCGACAACGGGCGTAATGAGTGGCTGACTAGTGGGCCCCGCTAGTCAGACTGGAGGGAGGGGAGAGGGAAACAAAGGGGGGCGGCGCTTCGTCGGAGCTCACGCCGGCGGTGAGGCTTCTTGGAGGCAAATGAGATGGAGGGATGGACGGAGAAGATGATTGCGCACCTGCCCGTACCCGTAGCATAGCTAACGGTGGCTAGACGGCGTCGGATTTGACCTCTCCAGCGGCGGCAGAGGGCGGAGGTTGCCGGAGTTGAAGAAGATGGCAGCTTGGGGTGGCTCCATGGGCTCCAGCTAGGTGGGTTGGATTGACTGAGGAGAGGCGGAGGCCCTGGCGGGGTCACCTTGGCTTGGGAGGGGCCGGAGCTGTGGGAACGATCAGGAGGGGACCGCCGGCGAGCTCGGCTCCGGGACGGCAGCCCGCGGCCTGCCCGGCCGGGCTACGGCTTCTACTGGCTCTAGGAGGGAGTGGGAGTGGCTGAGGTGCTCCAAGAAGCTGTGGAGGGGCTGCTTTTATAGGCGGGGCGGCGAGGAGGGCTCGGGCTCCGCCGGAGGACACCTGGCCCCGGCGCCCGGTGACGAACGGTGCCAGAGAGTGATGGAGAAGGCGACGGAGGTCACGCAGGCACTGTGCGCGGGCGCGGACGAGCATAGGAGTGAGGGGGAAAGAGATGAACACAGTGCGCGCGCACTATGCCATTGGCCGGACCGTGGCCGTGCTCGTTGTGGTGAGGTCCGGCTTCGGCGAGTGGCAGGGGGGAGTTATGGAGGTGGAGATGAGGATGGTGGCGAGGGGTGGCACGCTCTGGCTGGCCGAGCAGCGAGCACGTGCTCAACAGAGGCGCTGGCGACACGCAGAGCGCGCGTATTGCATGCCAGCACGCTCGGACGAACGCAGTCACCACGTGGACCATGACATCAGGCCACCCTACGCACTAACAAAGATGACTGGCATGTAGTCCTTAGTAAACTAAGATGTTACCATTGTTTGGTTAGGTTCCAGGTGCAGTAGAAGTAAAATGGTGATGCTGACAAGTTACTGGATAGTAACTTTGGAGAGTTACTATGGTCAAACTACTGGGATTCAAGGGCTGAACTTTGGGGTTTTACTATCTCTTACTAAGGTAGATAAGCACAGGGAAAACCAGCTACAATGGAGCTAGTAAAAAGGTAGTTGATGTAGAAACTACCATTTCTGCCCAGAAGTGACTTTATTTTCTGTAGCTAAAATATTCCAAAGAGTGGTGAAATATTTTTGCTTAGAAAGGTGCCCTAGGGTCCAAATAATAATTGGGATTTTTCTCAGGATTTTTGGGGCAAGAAAAATTAGGGTTGCTTTGGAGCTCAATGAGTTAGCTAGGGTTTTGGAGGCCAAAATGAATATTTTTCATTTAAGAAAAATATTCCAAGCAATATTGTTGGGTTGGCCAGGGGTGAAAGGATGGTTGTGAGGAGGAGAGGGAACACTTGGGTGAAAATCAAGGGATACCCAAGTGGTTAAGTCCAAATGAAATGATTCAAAACTCCAAATCCAAAATCAACTCAACTTAAAATCAAGTAAAGAAAAGAGGGCAAAAACCAGGTTGTCACAGGCCTCCGCCACTCATCCGTGAAGCCAACCCACCCCGTTGGAGCCCCTCGAGCCGCCCCAAGCCGCCGTCGTCTTCGTCTCCGGCAACCTCCGCCCTCTGCCTCCGCTGGAGAGGATGATTCCGACGTTGTCCGGTCACCTCTAGCTATGCTACGGGTACGGGCAGGTGCGCAAATTTCTCCTCCGTCGATCCCCCCTCTCGTTTGACTCCAAGAAGCCTCATCGCCGGCGTGTGCTCTGGTGAAGCGTCGCCTCCCTCTGTTTCCCTCTCCCCACCCTCTGGCCTGACTAGCCGGGCCCGCTAGTCAGCCACTCATTACGCGCGCGAAGCAGTATGAGTGGTGGCGCCCCGGGTGTTTACGCCTTCGACGTCACCCCCCTGTATGTTTATTATTTATTTCAAATTCATTTAAAATACAGGAAACTTCAAATGTCCATAACTTTTTATCTATAAGTCCAAATGCATTGATTCTTTTTGCATTGTGTTCTGTGTCCAAAAATCTAACAACACCCAAAAGATGGGATTTTTCCTTGATGTCTAGATTTTCTGGTAATTTTAAGAAGTTTTCTTGATGTTTTCTTTTTGTGGTTTTGATTATTTTCAGAAGAGCTAGCTTGTCTTGAGGATCACCAGGAGCTTTGTGAACCTCATCAGCACTAAGGCAAGCCATAGCAACATTTTCATAGTGCCACTTCAATATTTGTGATTTTCCTACTTGAACTTATGAGTATTTATGCATTTAAAATTAGTTATATAATGAGTATATTCTGTTAGATGCTTGTCATGTTAAAATGCTTGAATTACAGAAAGTTTGAAGTGAATCTTGTTGGTAAGCTAAGAAGAACTTAGTTACAAGTAATGAATAAAGGATATGGTCATGGAGTTTAATAATTAGTTTAATTATTATCTTTGCATGATGAAATATGAGGAGATTACTAGAAATGATTCTGGTTTAAGTCAGGTGTGATCTTAACCAGAGAAGTAGCATGAGTTGATGATGGCTCCGTGGGAGCGTGGTTGATTCAGTTATTTGCATGGTTATGTGATGCATGTGTTAAGTGATGCATAGTATGGCATTATGACACCGGTAATTTTCACATTAAGTTGAACCTGATAAGTAACTCAACTTGAATATGTTGTTGACCGGGTCATGGTGCTGCTGAAATGAGTCTTTCCCAGTGCAACCACATTTGCCGGTATGGGACGGCCTTAATGCGTTTCATTGTCGTGCCTTTGGTCGGTGCCTCCATTTAGGGAAGGTTATGGGCGTGCTGTACCCTGGCCCGGTAGGCAGGCATAACCTTGTGAGCCCGTTGTTAAGTTAAGTTTTGGTACCAGGTCCCAGAGTGGATCGTGGCCACGATGGTGGTCAAGGTGTCTGGAGGTAGACACGGGGCCACCCAGGACTAGCCCGATGGGGACTGAGTCGGAATGGCCGGGAGAGTGTCATGACAATGAAATGGTTTTGTCGGAATGCCGTTGGTCCACCCGAATGGGAGTGCGAGGCCATGGGTTCCGTAGTGTGGGTACAGTGTACTAACCTTTGCAGAGTGTTTTAATCTATCGATAGCCGAGTCCATGGTTACAAACACGCTCGAAAGTAGGGTACACCATGGGTCAACACTTAATAAATTTGCACACTAAGTTTGTACTGAGGATGGCAGTGAGGCCATCGTGTTGAGTTGGGCCATGAGTTGGTCGGGTTGTGATCGCCGTAAGGATCACGGGCCATGAGTTGGTTGGGTTGTGATCGCCGTAAGGATCACGGGCCATGAGTTGGTCGGGTTATGATCGCCATAAGGATCACGAGTGTGTTTTAGAGATCATCATGTTTGTGGTCTGGAAATTATCACGTCCGGGAAGCAAGTTCGTGGAACGAGTACCAGTTGAGCATAGTCACAACATGTTGGATATATGGTTGCATTGTTGATTAAATGGTTAAATATCATGATATTGTTTGTCATTATGTTTATGCTTGTTGTGAGCTTGCAAGTACATTCAATGTACTGACCTGGCATGTCATGCCAGATTTCAGGAAAGTCTCTTTGGGAAGGAGTGTTGTCTGAGTCTAGATCGTGTCCACATCGGTGTCCCTGTGCTATGGAGTTCTGCTACAATGTTGTTCCGCTGCCGAGTAGTTGTCATGATCGAGGCCCCTTTATGTTCACCAAATAATGTACATATTGTTCAGCCGCACCATGTGTGCCGCTTGGCCTCACTAACTGTTGTAATATAAACTATGCTCCGCTAGCATGAATAAAGCGGTTGTTTTTCTGTACCAAGTTGTTGTGTGTTGCCAGAAGACAAGGTCTCTGGGCTGGCAATGCAAGGTAAACTGGTCGCTCTGAGCTGGGGTGCCACAGTATGACTATTTACGGAATACATGCCTACATTATATCGATGAACTGGAGCTAGTGCCGTATCGCCCTAGGTTATAACTGTCACATGAAGAATATCATCCAATAATTCACCGATCCAATGCCTATGAACTTTTCCACATTGTTTCTACTAAGTTACTACTGCTATCATCATTGTTACACTTTCTACAAAATTACTGCTATCATTGTTACTGTGACTATTGCTGCTGCCACCACTATCAAAACTATCAAACTACTTTGCTATTGATCACTTTGCTGCAGATAATTAATCTCCAGGTGTGGTTGAATTGACAACTCAGATGCTAATACCTTCAAATATTCTTTGGCTCCCCTTGTGTCGAATCTATAAATTTGGGTTAAATACTTTACCCTCGAAAACTGTTGCGATCAACTAAACTTGTGGGTTATCAACCCGATCAACAAGGACACCCTATCCGTTGTTTGGCAGTGCGGGGGGCATTGGTCGGCGGCTGACCATTTGAACACCATGGCTTGCAGATTTCCCCTACGGGAAGAGTTCGCGGACAGCTTAGACCACCCAGATCCGGTACCGTTGGTGGTTCTCCCACGGGTTGATGGCACAGGCGTTGAGCCGACGGATTCGAACGCTGGGTCCGGATGCGGGCAGCGCATTGGCGAGGCTAACCAGGGCGGCCGGAAGGCAATGGGCGACGCCGGCGGGAGGCTTTGCTGATGAGGTCCGCACAGTCGATCGATAGTGTGAATCCCTGAGGCCCTAGAATGGACAAAAAGGATCGCCCTGAAACAATTGAGTGTCTTTGTTTCTGAATTTTTTTTGTTCAGTGTTGCTCTGTTTGTCGTACTACACATATGCCCTGAAACAATTGAGTGTCTTCTTGAAGCCTCATATATTATTGTTTTCACTTGTGCTTCTCAATCAACCCCGAATATACAAAAAAAAAGGTGGTGTCTCACAAGCACATGACATCAAGGGAATTACTAAATGGCAGTATCTTAACTCTGTGACAGGCAGCCAATTTCATTATCACTGATGTTTACTTTGCATATTAATCTTATTATTTTAGGTTCGCCTGCTATAGTCACATGAAAGGATGTACTCTGATAGATATATATTATAGACCATGTCTTCTACTTGATTTATTTCATCGCTCTTTGTTTTGTTTAATGAGCTTCTTCAGTTAGTATGGTTGAATGTTACAAATCTATAAAAATAGCTCTGTTCATATATGTCTGGCATAAATCATCAATTGTTTATATATGCTTAGTGTGGTTTATTGTGGAGTTTTGACTTCCTAAGAAATCATCAATCATAGTATCCACTTATTTGGAGATGTTGGTGGCATGTTATGGATGTACTACAAATAGTTACGCAAAAAGAATCACAATGATATTTTTTGTGCTATAAACAATTGTTGTGAGTACCCCGGTTGTGCAAGTTGGTGGATTAGCCAATTAGGTGTCTTGCTACCATGAGCTCATCTGGAAGTTTATTGATTTGCATCCATGCTAGCCTATCCTACAAGATCTCTCCAATCTGAACATTTGAAGGACATGCTAAGCTACAATTTGAAGTAATATCTCTATCTCAAATCCAGTTTGATTCGCTATTGTGCCATTGCGGAAATGTCTTACCTCGATCTGAGGCGACGGGTTCGTGTTATATGGCAGGGGCGCACCTCCCTAGTATAGCGCATACAATGTTGTTGGAGATATTACAGGGATCGAGACTTGGAGAGAAAGAGATAGACGTTGGTTACAAAGAGATAGAGATAAGTCCTACCAACCTAACCTATCTTAATATACCTCTCCTTGACTGATACAACTCCAACAGAAAAGATGGTTTAGGGTCAGTATAAGGGTGGTGTAGTGCGCTCCGCATTATGTATGTCTAACACCCTCCCTTAGTCACAACTTCATCAAGTTGAGATTATGCTTCAAGTCTTCAAAACTCCTTATAGTCAAGGCCTTAGTGAATCCATCTGCAATCTGATCTCTGGAATGCACAAAACAAATGCCAAGTTGCCTTCGAGCAACCCTTTCTCTGATAAAATGAAAACCTATCTCTATGTTTGGTTCTTGCATGAAACACCGGATTTGTAGAGAGATAGGTAGCACCGAGGTTGTCACACCATAGACATGGAGCTTGTTTGCTTTTCACACCAAGTTCTTTTAACATGGACTACACCCATATAATTTCAGTTGTGGCATTTGCTAATGCTTTGTATTCTGCCTCTATGCTTGATCTGGAAACTGTAGCCTGTTTTCTAGCACACCATGATATCAAGTTGGGTCCAAAAAATACTATAAAGCCACTAGTTGAGCGCCTGTCATCCAGGCATCCTGCCCAATCAGAATCGGAGAATGCACTGACAAGGGTAGAAGATGATTTGCTGAAATTTAGACCAATACTCAAGGTATTTTTGACATATCTTACTACACGTTTGGTAGTAGTCATATGAAAAGTAGTGGGTGCATGAAGAAACTGGCATACTTTGTTAACAGCAAAAGAAATATCAGGTCTAGTGAGAGTCAGATACTGAAGTGCTCCTACCAAACTTTTGTATTTTGTGCTATCCTCTTGATTCAGGAGTGTCCCTTTTGTGAGAGATAATTTTTCTGAGATGGATAATGGAGTGGGTGTGGATTTACAACCTTTCAGGCTAGTCTTTTTTACCAGATCAGTTGCATACTTTTCCTGAGAGAGGTGAAGTCCATCCTTGTGTTTCTTCACCTCAATCCCAAAAAAATAATGCAAGACTTCAAGATCCTTTAGAGTAAAATATGTACCCAAGTCTTTCAACAGTCTTGTGATTGCTTCATTTGATGAGCTCGTTACAATGATACCATCAACATATATTAGAACAAATATGCATGTGTTGGACTTGTTGTAAATAAACAACGAGGTGTCAGACTTAGAAGGAACAAAACCAAGCATCTACATTTTGTGACAGAGGCGAGAGTACCATGCCCTTGGAGCTTGCTTCAGCCCATATAGTGATTTGTCAAGTTTACACACATGAGAGGGAGCAATTTTACTTTCAAACCCAGGAGGTTATTTCATGTACACTTCTTGTTCCAGAACACCACGGAGAAACACGTTCTGCACATCTAGTTGTCTGAGATTCTGGCCCCTAGAAATAACAATAGACAAGACAAGACGAATGGTGGCAGCTTTTACAACTAGACTAAACGCATGTCCTCATAATCTATGTCGTATCGTTGTTTGAAGCCTTTTGCAACAAGCCTAGCCTTGTAGCGATCAATGATTCCATCAGATTTTCTTTTAATCCAGAATACCACTTGCAGTCAATTAAATTTTTACCTTGCTGTGGAGGAACCAAGTGCCATGTTTTATTTTTATTTAGTGCCATGTATTCTTCATTCGTTGCTTTCTTCCATCTCTCATCACCAAGTGCTTCTTCAAGTGTATGTGGTTCCCTGGTTCACGCGTAGAACAAACCATACCATATTTGGTCATGTGTTTGTAATTAACAGGCTGTATTACCCCTTTCTGTAGCCGTGTACGTTGTGGTGATGAAGCAGTCGGACTTGCAGACACAGAGGATCCCATGGCTGAACAGGAGTTCCTGCCATCACTAATCCCGACGAGGATTCACGGGTTGCAACATAGCTGCTGCCCAGCTCGGATCTTCTATGGCCGATGACAATGGCGAGTCTCATGCAGAGTCCGTAGAAGATCCCCACCGAGGGGCCAGCTCATCATTGCCATATGATGGCATATCACCGCCAGGCCGCGCGCCTGTCGGGCGAGTGGGCACGCAAGGCTCAGCACTGGATCCCGCGCCCGCTCCTGGCCCCACACCGGTCGGGCAAACCGAGTGGCGCCGCTTGTAACACAGCGGCTGGTCGAGGAACTACCCGTCGTCCAGGCCAACACCGGGGGAACATGTGGCAAGTGGCGATTGGTGCGGAGGTGGAGACTGATGTCTACTATGCAACCTTCTTCTTGTAGATGTTGTTGGTCCTCCAAGTGCGGAGATTTGTAGGACAGTAGCAAATTTCCCTCAAGTGGATGACCTAAGGTTTATCAATCCATGGGAGGCGTAGGATGAAGATGGTCTCTCTCAAACAACCCTGCAACCAAATAACAAAGAGTCTCTTGTATCCCCAACACACCCAATACAATGGTAAATTGTATAGGTGCACTAGTTCAGCGAAGAGACGGTGATACAAGTGCAATATGGATGGTAGATATAGGTTTTTGTAATATGAAAATATAAAAACAGCAAGGTAACTAATGGTAAAAGTGAGCACAAACGGTATTGCAATGCGTTGAAACAAGGCCTAGGGTTCATACTTTCACTAGTGCAAGTTCTCTCAACAATAATAACATAATTGGATCATATAACTATCCCTCAACATGCAACAAAGAGTCACTCCAAAGTCACTAATAGCAGAAAACAAACAAAGAGAATATGGTAGGGTACGAAACCACCTCAAAGTTATCCTTTATGATTGATCTATTCAAGAGTCCGTAGTAAAATAACATGAAGCTATTCTTTCCGTTCAATCTATCATAGAGTTCGTACTAAAATAACACCTTAAGACACAAATCAACCAAAACCCTACTGTCACCTAGATACTCCAATGTCACCTCAAGTATCCGTGGGTATGATTATATGATATGCATCACACAATCTCAGATTCATCTATTCAACCAACACAAAGAACTTCAAAGAGTGCCCCAAAGTTTCTACCGGAGAGTCAAGACGAAAACGTGTGCCAACCCCTATGCATAAGTTCAACTGAACCCGCAAGTTGATCACCAAAACATACATCAAGTGAATCATGTGATATCCCGTTGTCACCACAGATAAGCACATGCAAGACATACATCAAGTATTCTCAAATCCTTAAAGACTCAATCTGATAAGATAACTTCAAAGGGAAAACTCAATCCATTACAATAGAGTAGAGGGGGAGAAACATCATAAGATCCAACTATAATAGCAAAGCTCGCGATACATCAAGATCGTGTCGAATCAAGAACATGAGAGAGAGAGAGAGACATCAAACACATAGCTACTGGTAGATACCCTCAGCCCCGAGGGTGAACTACTCCCCCCTCGTCATGGAGAGCGCCAGGATGATGAAGATGGCCACCGGATATGGTTCCCCCTCCGGCAGGGTGCCGGAACTGGTCTAGATTGGTTTTCGCTGGCTACAGAGGCTTGCGGCAGCGGAATTCCCGATCTAGGTTATGTTCTGGATGTTTCTGTATATATAAGAGGTTTTGGCGTTGGGAACAAGTCAGGGGGGTCTCCGGGCAGTCCACGAGGTAGGGGACGCGCCTCCCACCCTCGTGGGCAGTCCGGGACTCTTCTGGCCCAACTCTTTAACTCCATGGCCTTCTTCTGGTCCAAAAATAAGCTTCGTCAAGTTTCAGGTCAATTGGACTCCGTTTGGTTTTCCTTTTCTGCGATACTCAAAAATAAGGAAAAAACAGAAACTGGCACTGGGCTCTAGGTTAATAGGTTAGTCCCAAAAATTATATAAAATAGCATATAAATGCATATAAAACATCCTAGATGGATAATATAATAGCATGGAACAATCAAAAATTATAGATACGTTGGAGACGTATCAAGCATCCCCAAGCTTAATTCCTTCTCGTCCTCGAGTAGGTAAATGATAAAAACAGAAATTTTTGATGTGGAAAGCTACTAACATATTTATCAATGTAATCTTCTTTATTGTGGCAAGAATATTCAGATCCATAAGATTCAAGACAAAAGTTTAATATTGACATAAATATAATAATACTTCAAGCATATTAACCAAGCAATTATGTCTTATCAAAATAACATAGCCCAAGAAAGCTCATCCCTACAAAATCATATAGTTTGGCCATGCTTCATTTTCGTCACACAAAATGCTCCCATCCTGCACAACCCCAATGACAAGCCGAGCAATTGATTCATACTTTTTAACGTGCTTTAGCCTTTTCAACCCTGACGCAATACATGAGCGCAAGCCATGGATATAGCACTATAGCTGGTATAGCACATGATGATGGGGGTTATGTGAGGAGACAAAAGAGGAGAAAGTCTCACATTGACGTGGCTAATCAACGGGCTATGGAGATGCCCATAAATTGATGTCAATGCGAGGAGTAGGGATTGCCATGCAACAGATGCACTACAGAGATAAGTGTATGAAAGCTCATCAAAAGAAACTAAGTGGGTGTGCATCCAACTTGCCTGCTCACGAAGACCTAGGGCATTTTGAGGAAGCCCGTCATTGGCATATACAAGCCAAGTTCTATAATGAAAAAATCCCACTAGTATATGAAAGTGACAAAATAAGAGACTCTATATCATGGAGATTATGGTGCTACTTTGAAGCGCAAGTGTGGGAAAAGGATAGTAACATTGCCCCTTCTCTCTTTTTCTCTCATTTTCTTGGGCCTTCTCTTTTTTTGGCCTATCTCTTTTTCATTATTTGTCCTTTCTCTTTTTTTCTCACATGGGACAATGCTCTAATAATGATGATCATCACACTTCTATTTATTTACAACTCAAGGATTACAATTCGATATTAGAACAAAATATGACTCTTTATGAGTGCCTCCGACTGTGTACCGGGGTATGCAATGAATCAAGAGCGACATGTATGCAATAATTATGAGGGTGTCTTTTCCACAAATACGATGTCAACAACATGATCGTGCAAAGCAATATGACAATGATGGAGCGTGTCACAATAAACTGAACGGTGGAAAGTTGCATGGCAACATATCTCGGAATGGCTATGGAAATGCCATAATAGGTAGGTATGGTGGCTGTTTTGAGGAAGATATAAGGAGGCTTATGTGTGATAGAGCGTATTGTATAATGGGGTTTGGATGCACCGGCGAAGTTTGCACCAACTCTCAAGGTGAGAAAGGGCAATGCACGGTACGGTAGAGGCTAGCAAATTGCGAAAAGGTAAGAGTGTGTATAATCCATGGACTCACATTAGTCATAAAGACCTCATATACTTATTGCAAAATTTTATTAGCCCTCGAATCAAAGTACTACTACGCATGCCCCTAGGGGGATAGATTGGTAGAAAAATACCATCGCTCGTCCCCGACCGCCACTCATAAGGAAAGCAATCAAAGAACACCCCATGCTTCAAATTTGTCACACGACTTTTACCATACGTGCATGCGACGGGACTTGCAAACCTCAACACAAGTATTTCTAAATTCCACAATTACTCAACTAGCACGATTCTAATATCACCATCTTTGTATCTCAAAAAAATTATCAAGTATCAAACTTCTCATAGTTTTTAATGCACTTTATATGAAAGTTTTTATTATACCCATCTTGGATGCCTATCATATTAGGACTAATTTCATAACCAAAGCAAATTACCATGTTGTTTAGGACTCTCAAAATAATATAAGTGAAGCATGAGAGTTAATCGATTTCTTCAAAATAAAACCACCGCTGTGCTCTAAAAGGATGTAAGTGAAGCACTAGAGCAAATGACAAACTACTCCAAAAGATATAAGTGAAGATCAATGAGTAGTTGAATAATTATGTAACTATGTGAAGACTCTCTAACATTTAAGAATTTCAGATATCAGTATTTTATTCAAAGAGCAGGCAAAACAAAATAAAATAAAATGACGCTCCAAGCAAAACACATATCATGTGGTGAATAAAAATATAGCTCCAAGTAAAGTTACCGATGAACAAAGACGAAAGAGGGGATGCCTTCCGGGGCATCCCCAAGCTTAGGCTCTTGGTTGTCCTTGAACATCCCCAAGCTTAGGCTCTTGCCACTCCTTATTCCATAGTCCATCGAATCTTTACCCAAAACTTGAAAACTTCACAACACAAAACTTAACAGAAAACTCGTAAGCTCCGTTAGTATAAGAAAGAAAATCATCATCATAAGGTACTGTAATGAACTCATTATTTATTTATATTGCTGTTAAACCTACTATATTCCAATTTCTCTAAGGTTCATACCTTTCGATACTACTCATAGATTCATCAAAATAAGCAAACAACACAATGAAAACAGAATCTATCAAAAACAGAACAGCCTGTAGTAATCTGTATCAAAGGTATACTTATGTAACTCCAAAAATTCTGAAACAAATTGGTGGACCTGAGGAATTTGTCTATTAATCTTATTCAAAAAGAATCAACCTAAAATCACTCTCCAGTAAAACATGGCAGCTAATCTCGTGAGTGCAATAGTTTCTGTTTTTTACAGCAAGATCACAAAGACTTCACCCAAGTCTTCCCAAAGGTTCTACTTGGCACAAACACTAATTAAAACATAAAACCACATAACAAGAGGCTAGATGAATTATTTATTACTAAAAAGTAGCAAAAAGTAAAGAACAAAAATAAAATTGGGTTGCCTCCCAACAAGCGCTATCGTTTAACGCCCCTAGCTAGGCATGATGATTTCAATGATGCTCACATAAAAGATAAGAATTGAAACATAAAGAGAGCATCATGAAGAATATGACTAGCAAATTTAAGTCTAACCCACCTCCTATGCATAGGGATTTTGTGAGAAAACAACTTATGGGAACAATAATCAACTAGCATAGGAAGGCAAAACAAGCATAGCATCAAGATTTTCAACACATAGAGAGGAAACTTGATATTATTGCAATTCCTACAAGCATATGTTCCTCCCTCATAATAATTTTCAGTAGCATCATGAATTAATTCAACAATATAACTGTCACATAAAGCATTCTTTTCATGATCCCCAAGCATATAGATTTTATTACTCTCCACGTAAGTGAATTTCTTCTAATGAATAATAGTGGGAGCAAACTCAACAAAATAATTATCATGTGAAGCATAATCCAATTGAAAATTAAAATCATGATGACTAGTTTAATGGTTATCATTATTCTTAATAGCATACAAGTCATCACAATAATCATCATAGATAGCAACTTTGTTCTCATAATCAATTGGAACCTCTTCCGAAATAGTGGATTCATCACTAAATAAAGTCATGACCTCTCCAAATCCACTTTCATAATTATCTCAATAATATTCAACATTCTCCAAAATAGTGGGATCATTACTTCCTAAAGCTGACACTCTTCCAAGCCTGCTTTTATCAATATAATCATCATAAATAGGAGGCATGCTTTCATCATAATAAATATTATCATCAAAAACTTGGGGGGCTAAACATATCATCTTCATCAAACATAGCATCCCCAAGCTTGTGGATTTGCATATCATTAGCATAATGGGTATTCAAAGAATTCATACTAACAACATTGCAATCATTCTCATCATTCACATATTTTATGCCAAGCATTCTATGTAATTCTTCTTCTAGTACTTGAGCACAATTTTCCTTCCCATCATTTTCACGAAAGACATTAAAAAGATGAAGTATATGAGGCAACCTTAATTCCATTTTTTGTAGTTTTCTTTTATAAACTAAACTAGTGATAAAACAAGAAACTAAAATATTCAATTGCAAGATCTAAAGATATACCTTCAAGCACTCACCTCCCCGGCAACAGCGCCAGAAACTGCTTGATGTCTACTACGCAACCTTCTTCTTGTAGACGTTGTTGGGCCTCCAAGTGCAGAGGTTTGTAGGACAGTAGCAAATTTCCCTCAAGTGGATGACCTAAAGTTTATTAATCTGTGGGAGGCGTAGGATGAAGATGGTCTCTCTCAAACAACCCTGCAACCAAATAACAAAGAGTCTCTTGTGTCCCCAACACACCCAATACAATGGTAAATTGTATAGGTGCACTAGTTCGGCGAAGAGATGGTGATACAAGTGCAATATGGATGGTAGATATAGGTTTTTGTAATATGAAAATATAAAAACAGCAAGGTAACTAATGGTAAAGTGAGCACAAACGATATTGCAATGCGTTGAAACAAGGCCTAGGGTTCATACTTTCACTAGTGCAAGTTCTCTCAACAATAATAACATAATTGGATCATATAACTATCCCTCAACATGCAACAAAGAGTCACTCCAAAGTCACTAATAGCGGAAAACAAATGAAGAGATTATGGTAGGGTACGAAACCACCTCAAAGTTATCCTTTCTGATCAATCTATTCAAGAGTCTGTAGTAAAATAACATGAAGCTATTCTTTCCGTTCGATCTATCATAGAGTTCGTACTAGAATAACACCTTAAGACACAAATCAACCAAAACCCTAATGTCACCTAGATACTCCAATGTCACCTCAAGTATCCGTGGGTATGATTATACGATATGCATCACACAATCTCAGATTCCTCTATTCAACCAACACAAAGAACTTCAAAGAGTGCCCCAAAGTTTCTACCGGAGAGTCAAGACGAAAACGTGTGCCAACCCCTATGCATAAGTTCAACTGAACCTGCAAGTTGATCACCAAAACATACATCAAGTGAATCACGTGATATCCCATTGTCACCACAGATAAGCACATGCAAGACATACATCAAGTATTCTCAAATCCATAAAGACTCAATCCGATAAGATAACTTCAAAGTAAAAACTTAATCCATTACAAGAGAGTGGAGGGGGAGAAACATCATAAGATCCAACTATAATATCAAAGCTCGCGATACATCAAGATCGTGTCGAATCAAGAACATGAGAGAGAGAGAGATATAGAGAGAGAGAGATCAAACACATAGTTACTGGTACATACCCTCAGCCCCGAGGGTAAACTACCCCCCCCCCGTCATGGAGAGCGCCAGGATGATGAAGATGGCCACTGGAGAGGGTTCCCCCTCCGGTAGGGTGCCGGAACGGGTCTCGATTGGTTTTCGGTGGCTACATAGGCTTTCGGCGGTGGAACTCCCGATCTAGGTTATGTTCTGGAGGTTTCTGTATATATAAGAGGTTTTGGCATCGGGAACAAGTCAGGGGTGTCTCCGGGCTGTCCATGAGGTAGGGGGCGCACCCAGGGGGGGTGGGCACGCCTCCCACCCTCGTGGGAAGCCCGGGACTCTTCTGGCCCAACTCTTTTACTCCATGGCCTTCTTCTGGTCCAAAAATAAGCTCTGTCAAGTTTCAGGTCAATTGGACTCCGTTTGATTTTCCTTTTCTGTGATACTCAAAAACAAGGAAAAAATAGAAAGTGGCACTAGGCTCTAGGTCAATAGGTTAGTCCCAAAAATCATACAAAATAGCGTATAAATGCATATAAAACATCCTAGATGGATAATATGATAGCATGGAACAATCAAAAATTATAGATACATTGGAGACGAATCAAGCATCCCCAAGCTTAATTCTTTCTCGTCCTTGAGTAGGTAAATGATAAAAACAGAATTTTTGATGTGGAATGCTACCTAACATATTTATCAATGTAATCTTATTTATTGTGGCGTGAATATTCAGATCCATATGAGTCAAGACAAAAGTTTAATATTGACATCAAAATAATAATACTTCAAGCATACTAACCAAGCAATTATGTCTTATCAAAATAAAATAGCCCAAGAAAGCTCATCCCTACAAAATCATATAGTTTGGCCATGCTTCATTTTCGTCACACAAAATGCTCCCATCATGCACAACCCCGATGACAAGCCGAGCAATTGGTTCATACTTTTAAATGCGCTTCAGCCTTTTCAACCCTCACGCAATACATGAGTGCAAGCCATGGATATAGCACTATAGGTGGAATAGCATATGATGATGGGGGTTATGTGAGGAGACAAAAAAGGAGAAAGTCTCACATTGACGCGGCTAATCAACGGGCTATGGAGATGCCAATAAATTGATGTCAATGCGAGGAGTAGGGATTGCCATGCAACGAATGCACTAGAGCTATAAGTGTATGAAAGCTCATCAAAAGAAACTAAGTGGGTGTGCATCCAACTTGCTTGCTCACGAAGACCTAGGGCATTTTGAGGAAGCCCATCATTGGCATATACAAGCCAAGTTCTATAATGAAAAATTCCCACTAGTATACGAAAGTGACAAAATAAGAGACTCTATATCAGGGAGATCATGGTGCTACTTTGAAGCACAAGTATGAAAAAAGGATAGTAACATTGCCCCTTCTCTCTTTTTCTCTCATTTTTTGGGCCTTCTCTTTTTTTTGGCCTTTCTCTTTTTTATTATTTGGCATTTCTCTTTTTTTCTCACATGGGACAATGCTCTAATAATTATGATCATCACACTTCTACTTATTTACAACTCAAGGATTACAATTCGATACTAGAACAAAATATGACTTTATATGAGTGCCTCCGGCTGCGTACCGGGGTATGCAATGAATCAAGAGCGACATTTATGCAATAATTATGAGGGTGGCTTTGCCACAAATACGATGTCAACAACATGATCATGCAAAGCAATATGACAATGATGGAGCGTGTCATAATAAACTGAACGGTTGAAAGTTGCATGACAATATATCTTGGAATGGCTATGGAAATGCCATAATAGGTAGGTATGGTGGCTGTTTTGAGGAAGATATAAGGAGGCTTATGTGTGATAGAGTGTATCGTATCACGGGGCTTGGATGCACCGGCAAAGTTTGCACCAACTCTCAAGGTGAGAAAGGGCAATGCACGGTACCATAGAGGCTAGCAAATTGCGAAAAGGTAAGAGTGCGTATAATCCATGGACTCACATTAGTCATAAAGAACTCATATACTTATTGCAAAAGTCTATTAGCCCTCGAAGAAAATTACTACTATGCATGCCCCTAGGGGGATAGATTGGTAGGAAAAGACTATCGCTCGTCCCCGACCGCCACTCATAAGGAAAGCAATCAAAGAACACCCCATGCTTCAAATTTGTCTCATGACTTTTACCATACGTGCATGCTACGGGACTTGCAAACCTCAACACAGGTAGTTCTCAATTCCACAATTACTCAACTAGCATGATTCTAATATCACCATCTTTATATCTCAAAACAATTATCAAGTATCAAACTTCTCTTAGTTTTTAATGCACTTTATATGAAAGTTTTTATTATACCCATTTTGGATTCCTATCATATTAGGACTAATTTCACAACCAAAGAAAATTACCATGCTGTTTAGGACTCTCAAAATAATATAAGTGAAGCATGAGAGTTCATCAATTTCTTCAAAACAAAACCACCGCCGTGCTCTAAAAGGATATAAGTGAAGCACTACCGCAAATGACAAACTACTCCAAAAGATATAAGTGAAGATCAATGAGTAGTTGAATAATTATGTAACTATGTGAAGACTCTCTAACATTTAAGAATTTCAGATCTCAGTATTTTATTCAAACATCAAGCAAAACAAAAGAAAATAAAATGACGCTCCAAGCAAAATACATATCATGTGGTGAATAAAAATATAGCTCCAAGTAAAGTTACCGATGATCGAAGACGAAAGAGGGGATGCCTTCTGGGGCATCCCCAAGCTTAGGCTCTTGGTTGTGCTTGAATATTACCTTGGTGTGCCTTGGGCATCCCCAAGCTTAGGCTCTTGCCACTCCTTATTCCATAGTCCATCGAATCTTTACCCAAATCATGAAAACTTCACAACACAAAACTTAACAGAAAACTCGTAAGCTCCGTTAGTATAAGAAAGAAAATCACCATCATAAGGTACTGTAATGAACTTATTATTTATTTATATTGGTATTAAACCTACTGTATTCCAACTTATCTATGGTTCATGCCTTCCGATACTACTCATAGATTCATGAAAATAAGCAAACAACACAATGAAAACAGAATCTGTCAAAAACAGAACAGTCTGTACTAATCTGTATCAAAGGTATACTTATGTAACTCTAAAAATTCTGAAATAAATTTGTGGACCTGAGGAATTTTTCTATCAATCTTCTTCAAAAAGAATCAACCTAAAATCACTCTCCAGTAAAACATGGCAGCTAATCTCGTGAGTGCAAAAGTGTCTGTTTTTTACAGCAAGATCACAAAGACTTCACCCTAGTCTTCCTAAAGATTCTACTTGGCACAAACACTAATTAAAACATAAAACCACATATAAAAAGAGGCTAGATGAATTATTTATTACTAAACAGTAGCAAAAAGTAAAGAACAAAAATAAAATTGGGTTGCCTCCCAACAAGCGCTAACGTTTAACGCCCCTAGCTAGGCATGATGATTTCAATGATGCTCACATAAAAGATAAGAATTGAAACATAAAGAGAGCATCATGAAGAATATGACTAGCAAATTTAAGTCTAACCCACTTCCTATGCATAGGGATTTTGTGAGAGCAAACAACTTATGGGAACAATAATCAACTAGCATAGGAAGGCAAAACAAGCATAGCTTCAAGATTTTCAACACATAGAGAGGAAACTTGATATTATTGCAATTCCTACAAGCATATGTTCCTCCCTCGTAATAATTTTCAGTATCATCATGAATTATTTCAACAATGTAACCGTCACATAAAGCATTCTTTTCATGATCCCCAAGCATATAAATTTTATTACTCTCCAAAGAAGCGAATTTCTTCTCATGAATAATAATGGGAGCAAACTCAACAAAATAATTATCATGTGAGGCATAATCCAATTGAAAATTAAAATCATGATGACAAGCTTCATGGTTATCATTATTCTTAATAGCATACAAGTCATCACAATAATCATCAAAGATAGCAACTTTGTTCTCGTAATCAATTGGAACCTCTTCCGAAATAGTGGATTCATCACTAAATAAAGTGATGACCTCTCCAAATCCACTTCCATAATTATCTCAATAATATTCAACATCCCCCAAAATAGTGGGATCATTACTTCCTAAAGTTGACACTCTTCCAAGCCTGCTTTCATCAATATAATCATCATAAATTGGAGGCATGCTTTCATCATAATAAATATTATCATCAAAACTTGGGGGGCTAAACATATCATCTTCATCAAACATAGCATCCCCAAGCTTGTGGCTTTGCATATCATTAGCATCATGGGTATTCAAAGAATTCATACTAACAACATTGCAATCATGCTCTTCATTCACATATTTTATGCCAAGCATTCTATGTAATTCTTCTTCTAGTACTTGAGCACAGTTTTCCTTCCCATCATTTTCACGAAAGACATTAAAAACATGAAGCATATGAGGCAACCTTAATTCCATTTTTTTGTGGTTTTCTTTTATAAACTAAACTAGTCATAAAACAAGAAACTAAAAGATTCGATTGCAAGATCTAAAGATATACCTTCAAGCACTCACCTCCCCGGCAACGGCGCCAGAAACTGCTTGATGTCTACTACGCAACCTTCTTCTTGTAGACGTTGTTGGGCCTCCAAGTGCAGAGGTTTGTAGGACAGTAGCAAATTTCCCTCAAGTGGATAACCTAAGGTTTATTAATCCGTGGGAGGCGTAGGATGAAGATGGTCTCTCTCAAACAACCCTGCAACCAAATAACAAAGAGTCTGTTGTGTCCCCAACACACCCAATACAAGGGTAAATTGTATAGGTGCACTAGTTCGGCGAAGAGATGGTGATACAAGTGCAATATTGGTGGTAGATATAGGTTTTTGTAATATGAAAATATAAAAACAGCAAGGTAACTAATGGTAAAAGTGAGCACAAACGGTATTGCAATGCGTTGAAACAAGGTCTAGGGTTTATACTTCCACTAGTGGAAGTTCTCTCAACAATAATAACATAATTGGATCATATAACTATCCCTCAACATGGAACAAAGAGTCACTCCAAAGTCACTAATAGCAGAAAACTAACGAAGAGATTATGGTAGGGTACGAAACCACCTCAAAGTTATCCTTTCTGATTGATCTATTCAAGAGACTGTAGTAAAATAACATGAAGCTATTCTTTCTGTTCGATCTATCATAGAGTTCTTACTAGAATAACACCTTAAGACACAAATCAAGCAAAACCCTAATTTCACCTAGATACTCCAATGTCACCTCAAGTATCCGTGGGTATGATTATACGATATGCATCACACAATCTCAGATTCATCTATTCAACCAACACAAAGAATTTCAAAGAGTGCCCCAAAGTTTCTACCGGAGAGTGAAGACGAAAATGTGTGCCAAACCCTATGCATAAGTTCAACTGAACCCGCAAGGTGATCACAAAAACATACATCAAGTGAATCATGTGATATCCCATTGTCACCACAGATAAGCACATGCAAGACATACATCAAGTGTTCTCAAATCCTTAAAGACTCAATCCGATAAGATAACTTCAAAGGGAAAACTCAATCCATTACAAGAGAGTAGAGGGGGAGAAACATCATAAGATCCAACTATAATAGCAAAGCTTGCGATACATCAAGATCATGCCGAATCAAGAACACGAGAGAGAGAGAGAGAGAGATTAAACACATAGCTACTGGTACATACCCTCAAGCCCGAGGGTGAACTACTCCCGCCTCGTCATGGTGGGCGCCGGGATGATGAAGAAGGCCACCAGAGAGGGTTCCCCCCTCCGGCAGGGTGCCGGAACGGGTTTAGATTGGTATTCGGTGGCTACATAGGCTTACGGCAGCGGAACTCCCGTTCTAGGTTATGTTCTAGAGGTTTCTATGTATATAAGAGGTTTTGGCGTTGGGAACAAGTCAGGGGGTCTCCAGGCTGTCCACGAGGTAGGGGCGCACCCAGGGGGTGGACGCGCCTCCCACCCTCATGGCAGCCCGGGACTCTTCTGGCCCAACTCTTTTACTCCATGGCCTTCTTCTAGTCCAAAAATAAGCTCCGTCAATTTTCAGGTCAATTGGACTCCGTTTGGTTTTCCTTTTCTGCGATACTCAAAAACAAGGAAAAAACAGAAACTGGCACTGGGCTCTAGGCTAATAGGTTAGTCCCAAAAATCATATAAAATAGCATATAAAACATCCTAGATGGATAATATAATAGCATGGACCAATCAAAAATTATAGATACGTTGGAGACGTATCAAGCATCCCCAAGCTTAATTCCTGCTCGTCCTCGAGTAGGTAAATGATAAAAAGGGAATTTTTGATGTGGAATGCTACCTAACATATTTATCAATGTAATATTCTTTATTGTGGCAAGAATATTCAGATCCATAAGATTCAAGACAAAAGTTTAATATTGACATAAAAATAATAATACTTCAAGCATACTAACTAAGCAATTATGTCTTACCAAAATAACATAGCCAAAGAAAGCTCATCCCTACAAAATCATATAGTTTGTCCATGCTTCATTTTCGTCACACAAAATGCTCCCATCATGCACAACCCCGATAGCAAGCCGAGCAATTGGTTCATACTTTTTAACGCGCTTCAGCCTTTTCAACCCTCACGCAATACATGAGCACAAGCCATGGATATAGCACTATAGGTGGAATAGCATCTGATGATGGGGGTTATGTGAGGAGACAAAAAAGGAGAAAGTCTCACATTGACGCGGCTAATCAACAGGCTATGGAGATGCCCATAAATTGATGTCAATGCAAGGAGTAGGGATTGCCATGCAACGGATGCACTAGAGCTATAAGTTTATGAAAGCTCATCAAAAGAAACTAAGTGGGTGTGCATCCAACTTGCTTGCTCACGAAGACCTAGGGCATTTTGAGGAAGCCCATCATTGGAATACACAAGCCAAGTTCTATAATGAAAAATTTCCACTAGTATATGAAAGCCAAGTTCTCTTTTTTTTGGCCTTTCTCTTTTTTATTATTTGGCCTTTCTCTTTTTTTTCTCACATGGGACAATGCTCTAATAATGATGATCATCACACTTCTATTTATTTACAACTCAAGGATTACAACTCGATACTAGAACAAAATATGACTCTATATCAGTGCCTCCGGCAGTGTACCAGGGTATGCAATGAATCAAGAGTTACATGTATGCAATAATTATGAGGGTGGCTTTGCCACAAATACGATGTCAACTACATGATCATGCAAAGCAATATGATGATGATGGAGCGTGTCATAATAAACTGAATGGTGGAAAGTTACATGGCAATATATCTCGGAATGGCTATGGAAATGCCATAATAGGTAGGTATGGTGGCCGTTTTGAGTAAGATATAAGGAGGCTTATGTGTGATAGAGCGTATCGTATCATGAGGTTTGGATGCATGGGCGAAGTTTGCACCAACTCTCAAGGTGAGAAAGGGCAATGCACGGTACCGTACAGGCTAGCAAATTGCGAAAAGGTAAGAGTGCGTATAATCCATGCACTCACATTAGTCATAAAGAACTCATATACTTATTGCAAAAGTTTATTAGCGCTTGAAGAAAAGTACTATTACGCATGCCCCTAGGGGGATAGATTGGTAGGAAAAGACCATCGCTCGTCCCCGACCGCCACTCATAAGGAAAGCAATCAAAGAACACCCCATGCTTCAAATTTGTCACACGACTTTTACCATACGTGCTCGCTACGGGACTTGCAAACCACAACACAAGTATTTCTCAATTCCACAATTACTCAACTAGCACGACTCTAATATCACCATCTTTATATCTCAAAACAATTATCAAGTATCAAACTTCTCATAGTTTTTATTGCACTTTATATGAAAGTTTTTATTATACCCATCTTGGATGCCTATCATATTAGGACTAATTTCATAACCAAAGAAAATTGCCATGCTATTTAGACTCTCAAAATAATATAAGTGAAGCATGAGAGTTCATCTATTTCTTCAAAATAAAACCACCGCCGTGCTCTAAAAGGATATAAGTGAAGCATTACAGCAAATGACAAACTACTCCAAAATATATATGTGAAGATCAATGAGTAGTTGAATAATTATGTAACTATGTGAAGACTCTCTAACATTTAAGAATTTTGGATCTCAGTATTTTATTCAAACATCAAGCAAAACAAAAGAAAATAAAATGACGCTCCAAACAAAACACATATCATGTGGTGAATAAAAATATAGCTCCAAGTTAAAGTTACCGATGAACGAAGACGAAAGAGGGGATGCCTTCCGGGGCATCCCCAAGCTTATGCTCTTGGTTGTCCTTGAATATTACCTTGTTGTTCCTTGGGCATACCAAGCTTAGGCTCTTGCCATTCCTTATTCCATGGTCCATCGAATCTTTACCCAAAACTTGAAAACTTCACAACACAAAACTTAACATAAAACTTGTAAGCTCTGTTAGTATAAGAAAGCAAATCACCATCATAAGGTACTGTAATGAACTCATTATTTATTTATATTGGTGTTAAACCTACTGTATTCCAACTTCTCTATGGTTCATACCTTCCGATACTACTCATAGATTCATCAAAATAAGCAAACAACACAATGAAAACAGAATCTGTCAAAAACAGAACAGTCTGTAGTAATCTGTATCAGACGTATACTTCTGTAACTCCAAAAGTTCTGAAATAAATTGTTGGACCTGATAAATTTGTCTATTAATCTTATGCAAAAATAATCAACCTAAAATCACTCTCCAGTAAAAAATGGCAGCTAATCTCGTGAGCGTATAAGTTTCTGATTTTTACAGCAAGATCGCAAAGACTTCACCCAAGTCTTCCCAAAGGTTCTACTTGGCACAAACACTAATTAAAACATAAAACCACATATAACCAGAGGCTAGATGAATTGTTTATTACTAAACAGGAGCAAAAAGTGAAGAACAAAAATAAAATTGGTTTGCCTCCCAACAAGCGCTAACGTTTAACGCCCCTAGCTAGGCATGATGATTTCAATGATGCTCAGCTAAAAGATAAGAATTGAAACATAAAGAGAGCATCATGAAGAATATGACTGGCGCATTTAAGTCTAACCCACTTCCTATGCATTGGGATTTTTTGAGCAAACAACTTATGGGAACAATAATCAACTAGCATAGGAAGGCAAAACAAGCATAGCTTCAAGATTTTCAACACATGGAGAGGAAACTTGATATTATTGCAATTCCTACAAGCATATGTTCCTCCCTCATAATAATTTTTAGTAGCATCATGAATTAATTCAACAATATAACCATCACATAAAGCATTCTTTTCATGATCCCTAAGCATGTAAATTTTATTACTCTCCACATAAGCGAATTTCTTCTCATGAATAATAATGGGAGCAAACTCAACAAAATAATTATCATGTGAGGCATAATCCAATTGAAAATTAAAATCATGATGGCAAGTTTCATGGTTATCTTTATTCTTAATAGCATACAAGTCATCACAATAATCATCATAGATAGCAACCTTGCTCTCATAGTCAATTGGAACCTCTTCTGAAATAGTGGATTCATCACTAAATAAAGTCATGACCTGTCCAAATCCACTTTCATAATTATCACAATAATATTCAACATCCTCCAAAATACTGGGATCATTACTTCAAAGAGTGCCCCAATGTTTATACGAGAGAGTCAAGACGAAAACGTGTGCCAACTCCTATGCATAAGTTCAACTAAACCCGCAAGTTGATCACCAAAACATACATCAAGTGAATCACGTGATATCCCATTGTCACCATAGATAAGCACATGCAAGACATACATCAAGTGTTCTCAAATCCTTAAAGACTCAATCCGATAAGATAACTTCAAAGGGAAAACTCAATCCATTACAAGAGAGTAGAGGGGGAGAAAGATCATAAGATCCAACTATAATAGCAAAGCTCGCGATAGATCAAGATCGTGCCGAATCAAGAACACGAGAGATAGAGAGAGAGAGAGAGATCAAACACATAGCTA
>NC_041391.1:222964192-222987403 GCF_002162155.2 Triticum dicoccoides
TGGAAAGTGCCGGGATGATGAACATGGCCACCGGAGAGGGTTCCCCCCTCCGGCACGGTGCCGGTACGGGTCTAGATTGGTTTTCGATGGCTACAGAGGCTTGCGGCTGATGACCCACAAGTGTAGGGGATCTATCGTAGTCCTTCCGATAACTAAGAGTGTCAAACCCAACGAGGAGCAGAAGGAAATGATAAGCGGTTTTCAGTAAGGTTTTCTCTGCAAGCACTGAAATTGTAGGTAATAGATAGTTTTGTGATAAGATAAATAGTAACGAGCAAAAAGTAAATAAAGTAAATAAAGTGCAGCAAGGTGGCCCAATACTTTATGTAGCAAAGGATAAGCCTAGACAAATTCTAATAATGAAGAAGGAGCTCCCGAGGACACATTGGGAATTATCGTCAAGCTAGTTTTCATTACGTTCATAAGATTCGTGTTCGGTACTTTGATAATTTGATATGTGGGTGGACCGGTACTTGGGTACTTCCCTAACTTGGACAAGCATCCCACTTATGATTGACCCCTATTGCAAGCATCCGCAACTACAAAAAGGAGTATTAAGGTAAACCTAACCACAACATTAAACATATGGGTCCATATCAACCCCTAACGAAGCAACGCATAAACTAGGGTTTAAGCTTCTGTCACTCTAGCAACCCATCATCTACTTATTACTTCCCCATGCCTTCCTCTAGGCCCAAATAATGGTGAAGTGTCATGTAGTCGACGTTCACATAACACCACTAGAGGAAAGACAACATACATCTCATCAAAATATCGAACGAATACCAAATTTACATGACTACTAATAGCGAGACTTCACCCATGTCCTCAGGAACAAACGTAACTACTCACAAAGAATATTCATGTTCATAATCAGAGGAGTAATAATATGCATAAAGGATCTGAACATATGATCTTCCACCAAGTAAACCAATTAGCATCAACTACAAGGAGTAATCGACACTACTAGCAACCCACAGGTACCATTTTGTGGTTTTGATACAATATTGGATACAAGAGATGAACTAGGGTTTTGAGAGGAGATGGTGCTAGTGATGATGTTGGTGATGATTTCCCCCTCCCGGAGGGTAGTGTCCCCGGCAGAACAGCTCCGCCAGAACCCTAGATTGATTCCGCCAAGGTTCCGCCTCGTGGCGGCGGAGTTTCGGTCCGTGAGCTTGCCCCCGATTTTTTCCAGGGTAAAAGTGATGGTATGGCAGAAGATGGACGCCGGAGGCCCACCAGGGGGCCCAGGAGATAGGGGGTCGCGCCCTATAGGGCGGGGCGCGCCCCCTGTCTCCTGGACAGGGTGTGGGTCCCCTGGCCTATTTCTTTCGCTCATAAATTCTTATTAAATCCAAAAAGTTGTTTCGTGGAGTTTCAGGACTTTTTGAGTTGTGCAGAATAGGTTTCCAATGTTTGCTCCTTTTGTAGCCAGAATTCCAGCTGCCGGCATCCCCCCTCTTCATGGTAAACCTTGTAAAATAATAGAGAATAACCATAAGTATTGAGATATAATGTGTAATAACAACCCATAATGCAATAAATATTGATATAAAAGCATGATGCAAAATGGACGTATCAACTCCCCCAAGCTTAGACCTCGCTTGTCCTCAAGCGGAAGCCGAAGTCAAAAAATATGTCCACATGTTTAGAGATAGAGGTGTCGATAAAAATAAAATACGGACATGAGGGCATCATGATCATTCTAATAACAGCGACATACATAGATTTTGTCATATGATTTCCTATGCTCAAGTAATAAGCAATTCACAATGTCAAGTATGGTTCAGAAACTTCATTGGGAACTAACAAACTATAATCTCGGTCATTGAAGCAATTGCAATTTATCGTAACATCAGAAAGAGTCAATAATAGAGCTTTTCAGCAAGCTCACATACTCAACTATCTCGTAGTCTCCTATAATTGCTAACACTCATGCAATACTTGTGGTTATAGAGTTTCAGCCAGACACTGAGAAAGATAGGGGCTTATTGTGTTGCCTCCCAACGTATTCACCTTTAGGTGATGTCAACAATAATAGCCCATGCTAACTTACATCCAATTGGATATATATATATATATATCATGATCTTTCAAACACGAAGAGCTTGCCAAAGGATAAAATGAAAAAGGGAAAGGTGAGGATCACCTTGACTCAAGCATAAAGTAAAAACATAAAGTAGAAGATAGGCCCTTCGCAGAGGGAAGCAGAGGTTGTCATGCGCGTTTAGGGTTGATGCACGAAATCTTAATGCAAAAGAACGTCACTTTATATTGCCCCCTATATGTGGACCTTTATTATGTAGTCCGTCGCTTTTATTACTTCCACAACAAGTTCGTACAAAGCTTGTTTTCTCTGCACTAATAAGTCATACATATTTAGAGAGAAATTTTTATTGCTTGCACCGATGATAACTTACTTGAAGGATCTTATTCAATCCATAGGTAGGTATGGTGGACTCTCATGGAAAAACTGGGTTTAAGGATGTTTGGAAGCACAAGTAGTATCTCTACTTGGCGCAAGAATTTTGGCTAGCATGAGGGGGAAAGGCAAGCTCAACATGTTTTGAAGGTCAATGACAATATACTTTAACTAAGATGTCGGAAAACTTAAACCATTACGTTGTCTTCCTTGTCCAACATCAACTCTTTTAGCATGTCATACTAAATGAGTGCTTCACAATCATAAAAGATGTCCAAGATGATATATTTATATGTGAACCCCTCTTTCCTTATCACTTCCTATTAATTGCAACGATGACCAAGACTACGTTCATCAACTCTCAACAATTTTTATGCCTCATACTTTCTATGTGTGAAGTTATCACTATCCATAAGATCAATATGAACTCTTTTATTCTTTCTACTTTCTCAAGATCATAGCAACAAAGCAAAGCCCTTGACTCAACACTAATCTTTATTATAGATAGCACACGGACTCGATTACATAAAGAGATCACAATGCAAAACTCAAAACTACTTGATATCAAAACTTCAGACTACTAGATCAAGATACTACTAAAAGGATCTAACTGAATAAAGCGGTAAAGATAGGAGTGTGATACGATACCGGGGCACCTCCCCCAGGCTTGGCAGTCGCCAAGGGGAGTGCCCATACCCTTGTGATTATTTCCTTGGAGGTGATGGAGGTGGTAATGACGGTGGAGTTGTTGCATTTTTCTTCTCTAGCTTGCGTCTGAGGCTAAAATTTTCCTCCCTCAGATCCTCATTCTCGAGCTCAAGTTTCAATATATTTTTTCATAGTGCTGCCTTGCTGTCCTACAAAAAATGTGGTGGGATAGATTGGACCTTAGGGAGGCTTGACTTCTTGAACTCCACATGCATATCACCAGGTTCAGGTAGTGGATCGTCCTCTTCATCGGAGCTTGTCTCCTCCTTCCCCTTTGGATCATAGTCTTCTTCTTCCTCTATGGTCCAGCCATAATGTTCCACATCCCCATATACTTTTGGGTTTGCGATGTAATCAGCCATGTAGCTCTCTCCCTCCGAATCTTGGGACGACATCTTGTTCCAAATCTGCAACAGGAACAGCTCGAAACGAAAACAGAGGATATTTGCGTGATACGGTGGTCAAAACCTTCGGGAGTATATATAATGAATTTTTATCGACCAAAATATGTAACATACAAGAAAACGGAGTCCGGGAGGCATACAAGGAGCCCACGAGACAGGGGGCGCGCCCTATAGGGGGGGCGCGCCCTCCACTCTCATGGGGGCCTCGTGTCCCTTTTGGACTACTTCTTTCTTCCTAAAATTCTTAAATAATCCAAAACTGATAAAAATTGCCATTAGAGTTGTTTTGGAGTCGGTTTACTTACCGTACCATGTACCTATGCCTTTTCAGAGTCTGGAACGTTCTGGAAAGTGTCCCTTATGTATTCCTCAGGAGTTACGGTTTCAATAATATTAGTTTCAATATTGATAGGATTACCTGAAATATAATGTTTAATTCTTTGACCGTTTACCACCCTCGGGTTTGTGCCTTCGAAGTTGTCGATTTTTATAGCACCAGAACGATAGACCTCCTCGATAACGTAGGGACCTTCCCATTTTGAGAGAAGTTTTCCTGCAAAAAACCTTAAACGAGAGTTGAACAATAACACATAATCTCCTACGTTAAACTCACGCTTTTGTATCCTCTTATCATGACAGCTTTGACTTTTTCTTTGAAAAGCTTGGCATTCTCATAAGCTTGGGTTCTCCATTCATCAAGTGAGCTAATATCAAATAACCTTTTCTCACCAGCAAGTTTTAAGTCATAATTGAGCTTTTTGATAGCCCAATATGCCCTATGTTCGAGTTCAAGAGGTAAATGACAAGCTTTTCCATAAACCATCTTATATGGAGACATACCCATAGGATTTTTGTATGCAGTTTGATAGGCCCATAATGAATCATCAAGTTTTTTGGACCAATTCTTCCTAGATCTATTCACAGTCTTTTGCAAAATTAATTTGAGCTCTCTATTGCTCAACTCTACTTGACCACTGGACTGTGGATGATAAGGAGATGCTATTCTATGATTGACATCATACTTAGCGAGCATCTTACGGAAAGCACCATGAATAAAATGTGAACCACCATCAGTCATAAGATATCTAGGGACTCCAAACCTCAGAAAAATAACTTCTTTAAGAATTTTAATAGAAGTGTTATGATCAGCACTACTAGTTGGAATAGCTTCTACCCACTTAGTAACGTAATCAACAGCAACTAAAATATGTGTATAACCATTGGAGGCAGGAAAAGGTCCCATATAATCAAAGCCCCAAACATCAAACGGTTCAGTAACAAGAGAATAATTCATAGGCATTTCTTGACGTCTACTAATGTTACCTATTCTTTGAAATTCATCACAAGATAAGACAAACTTACGAGCATCTTTGAAGAGAGTAGGCCAATAAAAACCAGATTGTAGTACCTTGTGTGTAGTTCTATCTCCAGCGTGGTGTCCTCCATAGGATTTAGAGTGACACTTGCATAGGATCTGTTCCTGTTCATGCTCATGCACACAACGTCTAATAACACCATCTACTCCTTTATAAAGATGCGGGTCATCCCAGAAATAGTGTTTTAAATCATAAAAGAACTTTTTCTTTTGCTGGTATGTGAAACTAGGCAGTATATATTTAGCAACAATGTAATTAGCATAGTCAGCATACCAAGGAGCAGTACGAGAAGCCTTGACGACCGCTAATTGTTCATCAGGAAAGCTATCATTAATAGGCAGTGGGTCATCAAGAACATTCTCTAACCTAGACAAGTTGTCTGCAACGGGGTTCTCAGCTCCCTTTCTATCAATAATATGCAAGTCAAATTCTTGGAGCAAGAGAACCCATCTAATGAGTCTAGGCTTAGCATCTTTCTTTTCCATAAGATATTTAATAGCAGCATGATCAGTGTGAATAGTGACTTTGGAATCAACAATATAAGGTCTAAACTTATCACATGCAAACACAACTGCTAAGAACTCTTTTTCAGTAGTAGCATAATTTCTCTGGGCAGTGTCAAGATTCTTACTAGCATACTGGATAACATTCAATTTCTTATCGACTCTTTGCCCTAAAATACCACCTACAGCATAATCACTAGCATGGCACATAATTTCAAAAGGTAAATTCCAATCAGGTGGCTGAATAATAGGTGCAGTGATCAAAGCTTTCTTAAGTGTTTCAAATGCTTCTGCACAATCATCATCAAAGACAAAAGGAATATATTTTTGCAATAAATTAGTCAAAGGCCTAGAGATTTTAGAAAAGTCCTTAATGAACCTCCTATAAAAACCAGCGTGACCAAGGAAACTTCTTATACCTTTTATGTCCTTGGGACATGGCATCTTTTCAATAGCATCAACTTTGGCTTTATCAACTTCAATACCTCTCTCGGAGATCTTGTGCGCCAAGACAATGCCTTCATTAACCATAAAGTGACACTTTTCCCAATTCAGGACGAGACTAGTGTCTTCGCATCTCTGCAAAACTCGATCAAGGTTGCTCAAACAATCATCAAAAGAGGATCCATAGACGGAGAAGTCATCCATGAATACCTCACAAATCTTTTCACAAAAATCAGAGAATATAGCCATCATGCATCTTTGAAAGGTAGCAGGTGCATTACATAAACCAAAAGGCATACGTCTATAAGCAAAAGTACCAAAAGGGCAAGTAAAAGTGGTTTTAGATTGATCCTTCGCTGACATAGGTATTTGAGAGAAGCCAGAATAACCATCTAGAAAGCAAAAATGTGTGTGTTTGGATAGCCTTTCTAGCATTTGATCAATAAAAGGTAAAGGGTAATGATCTTTCTTAGTAGCTTTATTTAACTTACAAAAATCAATTACCATCCTATAACCTGTAATAATTCTTTGCGGGATCAGTTCATCTTTATCGTTAGGAACAACGGTAATACCTCCCTTTTTAGGGACACAATGGACAGGGCTTACCCATTCACTATAAGCAACAGGATAAATAATACCTTCCTCAAGGAGCTTTAGAATCTCCTTTCTTACCACTTCCTTCATTTTGGGATTTAATCATCTTTGAGGATCTCTAACTGGCTTGGCATCTTTCTCTACTGAAATTTTGTGTTGACATAATGTGGGACTAATGCCCTTAAGATCATCTAGAGTATATCCAATAGCAGCTCGGTGCTTCTTCAGAGTTTTCAATAATCTTTCTTCTTCTTTCTCTGAAAGGTTAGCACTAATAATAATAGGATATATTTCTTTTTCATCAAGATAAGCATACTTAAGATTATCGGGTAATGGTTTGAGTTCAAACACGAGATCACCCTTGGGTGGAGGGGGATCCCCAAGAATTTCAACGGGAAGATTATGTTTCAGCATAGGTTCCTGTTTAAGGAACACTTCATCTATTTCTTCCCTTTCCTTCATAAACATATCGTTTTCATGGTCTAGCAAATATTGTTCTAACGGATCAGTTGGAGGAACAGCAATGGAAGCAAGACCAATAATTTCATCCTTACTAGATGGTTCCCTTTCACGAGGTTGTCTACTAAACTTGGCAAAATTAAACTCATGAGACATACCATCTATGCCAACAGTGACAATATTCCTTTCACAATTAATCTTGGCACTAGCTGTATTCAAGAAGGGTCTACCAAAAATAATGGGACAAAAATCATCTTGTGGGGAAGCAAGAACAAGAAAATCGGCAGGGTATTTAACCTTCCCACACAAAACTTGAATATCTCTAACAATCCCAATAGGTTTGATGGTATCCCTAGTAGCAAGCTTAATAGTAACATCAATGTCTTCTAATTCAACAGGTGCAATATCGTGCATAATTTCTTTATAAATATCATAAGGTATCGCACTAGCACTAGCACCCATATCACATAAGCCATGATAACAATGATCTCCTATTTTAACAGAAATAACAGGCATGCCTACAACAGGTCTATGTGTCTTAGTATCGGGTCTAGCAATATTAGCAGTCTCACCCAAGAAAGAAATAACATGCCCATCTCAATCCTCATCCAAGAGATCTTTAACCATAGCAATACTAGGTTCAACATTAATTTGCTCAGGAGGTCTATAGGTCCTATTATTACTCTTACGAACAACAGTCGAAGCTTTAGCGTGATCTTTTATCCTAACAGGAAAAGGAGGTTTTTCAACATAAGCAGTAGGAACAATAGGATCACTATATGTAATAGTCTTTTCTTCAACTGTAATAGGTGCAACTACTTTCACTTCAACAGGAGGATTATATTTAAAGCACTTCTCTTTAGGGAGATCAACGTGAGTAGCAAAAGATTCACAAAAAGTAGCTACTATCTCAGAGTCAAGTCCATACTTAGAGCTAAATCCACGAAAAGCATCAGTATCCTTAAAAGATTTAACACAATCGAACTTAGGTGTCATACCTGACTCCTTACCATCATCGGAACCCCAATCTTCAGAGTTGCGTTTAATTCTTTCCAATAAGTCCCATTTGAAATCAATAGTCTTCAGCATATAAGAACCGGCAAATGAAGTATCAAGCAGGTTGCGATTATCAAGAGAAAGCCGAGCATAAAAATTCTGAATAATCATTTCCCGAGAGAGCTCATGATTGGGGCATGAATACAACATTCATTTAAGCCTCCCCAAGCTTGAGCGATGCTTTCTCCTTCACGAGGCCAGAAATTATATATGTAATTACGGTCACGATGAACAAGATGCATAGGATAAAACTTCTGGTGAAATTCCAACTTCAATCGCTTATAATTCCAAGATCTCGTATCATCACATAGCCTATACCATGTTATTGCATCTCCCTTCAAAGATAAAGGGAAGACCTTCCTTTTGACAACATCATTGGGAATACCTGCAAGCTTAAATAATCCACAAACTTCATCCACAAAGATAAGGTGTAAATCGGGATGCAATGTTCCGTCTCCTGCAAATGGATTAGCTAACAGTTTTTCTATCATACCCGAAGGAATCTCAAAGTGAATATTTTCATAAAGTTCAGTAGGTTGAGGAGCATCTCTTTGCTCTTCTGTTTGGGGTGAAGATACCCCAAACAAGCCCCTCAAAGGATTAGTTTCCATAGTGACAAGTAACAGAAAATTTCAGCACACTATATAAATGTTTCCTTACCAAGTTCCACTCACCAAAAGCGCTACACTCCCCGGCAACGGCGCCAGAAAAGAGTCTTGATGACCCACAAGTGTAGGGATCTATCATAGTCCTTTCGATAAGTAAGATTGTCGAACCCAACGAGGAGCAGAAGGAAATGATAAGTGGTTTCCAGTAAGGTTTTCTCTCCAAGCACTGAAATTGTAGGTAATAGATAGTTTTGTGATAAGATAAATAGTAACAAGCAAAAAGTAAATAAAGTAAATAAAGTGCAGCAAGGTGGCCCAATCCTTTATGTAGCAAAGGATAAGCCTGGACAAATTGTAATAATGAAGAAGGAGCTCCCGTGGACACATTGGGAATTATCGTCAAGCTAGTTTTCATCACGTTCATAAGATTCGCGTTCGGTACTTTGATAATTTGATATGTGGGTGGACCGGTACTTGGGTACTGCCCTAACTTGGACAAGCATCCCACTTATGATTAACCCCTATTGCAAGCATCCGCAACTACAAAAAGGAGTATTAAGGTAAACCTAACCACAGCATTGAACATATGGGTCCATATCAACCCCTAGCGAAGCAACGCATAAACTAGGGTTTAAGCTTCTGTCACTCTAGCAACCCATCATCAACTTATTACTTCCCCATGCCTTCCTCTAGGCTCAAATAATGGTGAAGTGTCATGTAGTCGATGTTCACATAACACCACCATAGGAAAGACAACATACATCTCATCAAAATATCAAACGAATACCAAATTTACATGACTACTAATAGCGAGACTTCACCCATGTCCTCAGGAACAAATGTAACTACTCACAAAGCATATTCATGTTCATAATTAGAGGAGTAATAATATGCATAAAGGATCTGAACATATGATCTTCCACCAAGTAAACCAATTAGCATCAACTACAAGGAGTAATTAACACTACTAGCAACCCACGGGTACCAATTTGTGGTTTTGATACAAGATTGGATACAAGAGATGAACTAGAGTTTTGAGAGGAGATGGTGCTGGTGAAGATGTTGATGGAGATTGACCCCCTCCCGATGAGAGGATCGTTGGTGATGACGTTGGTGATGATTTCTCCCTCCCGGAGGGTAGTGTCCCCGGCAGAACAGCTCCGCCAGAGCCCTAGATTGATTCCGCCAAGGTTCCGCCTCGTGGCGGCGGAGTTTCGTCCCGTGAGTTTGTCCCCAATTTTTTCCAGGGTAAAAGTGATGATATAGCAGAAGATGAACGCCGGAGGCCCACCGGGGGCCCAGGAGATAGGGGGCCGCGCCCTATAGGGAAGGACGCGCCCCCTGTCTCCTGGACAGGGTGTGGGCCCCATGGCATATTTCTTTCGCTCATAAATTCTTATTAAATCCAAAAAGTTGTTTCATGGAGTTTCAGGACTTTTTGAGTTGTGCAGAATAGGTTTCCAACGTTTGCTCCTTTTCCAACCAGAATTCCAGCTGCCGGCATCCCCCACTTCATGGTAAACCTTCTAAAATAAGAGAGAATAACCATAAGTATTGAGATATAATGTGTAATAACAACCTATAATGCAATAAATATTGATATAAAAGCATGATGCGAAATGGACGTATCAGCGGCGGCGGAACTCCCGATCTAGGTTATGTTCTGGAGGTTTCTGTATATATAGTTTTGGCGTCGGGAACAAGTCAGGGGGTCTCCGGGCTGTCCATGAGGTAGGGGGCGCGCCCAGGGGGTGGGCGCGCCCAGGGGGTGGGCGCGCCTCCCACCCTCGTGGGCAGCCCGGGACTCTTCTGGCCCAACTATTTTACTGCATGCCCTTCTTATGGTCCAAAAATAAGCTCCGTCAAGTTTCAGGTCAATTGCACTTTGTTTGGTTTTCCTTTTCTGCGATACTCAAAAACAAGGAAAAAACAGAAACTAGCACTGGGCTCTAGGTTAATAGGTTAGTCCCAAAAATCATATAAAATAACATATAAATGCATATAAAACATCCTAGATGGATAATATAATAGCATGGAACAATAAAAAATTATAGATACATTGGAGACGTATTGCTACCTCTTGAGCACTGCGTTGGATTTCCCCGAAGAGGAGAGGATGATGCAGCAAAGTGGCGTAAGTATTTCCCTCAGTTTTTGAGAACCAAGGTATCAATCCAGTAGGAGACCACGCACAGGTCCCTTGTACCTACACAAAACGATAGCAACTCGCAACCAACGCTTAGGGGTTGTCAATCCCTTCACAGTCACCTACGAGAGTGAGATCTGATAGAGATAATATTTTTGGTATTTTTGATAGATAGATGCAAAGTAAAAAGTAAAAGGAAAAGTAAAAACAAAGCAAGTAAATAAAGTGATATAGATTGATATGATGAGAATAGACCCGGGGGCCATAGGTTTCACTAGTGGCTTCTCTCAAAAGCATAAGTATTCTACGGTGGGTGAACAAATTACTGTTGAGCAATTAACAGAATTGAGCATAGTTATGAGTATATCTAGGCAATGATCATGTATATAGGAATCACGTCCAAAACAAGTAGATCGAAACGATTCTGCATCTACTACTATTACTCCACTCATCGACCGCTATCCAGCATGCATCTAGAGTATTAAGTTAAAAACGGAGTAACGCCGTAAGCAAGATGACATGATGTAGAGGGATAAATTCATGCAATATGATAAAAAAAACCATCTTGTTATCCTCGATGGCAACAATACAATACGTGCCTTGCAACTCTTTCTGTCACTGAGTAAGGACACCGCAAGATTGAACCCAAAGCTAAGCACTTCTCCCATTGCAAGAACTACCAATCTAGTTGGTCAAACCAAAAAGGATAATTCGAAGAGACTTGCAAAGATAACTCAATCATACATAAAAGAATTCAGAGAAGAATCAAATATTTTCCATAGATAATACTGGATCATAAACCCACAATTCATCGGTCTCAACAAACACACCGCAAAAAGAAGATTACATCGAATAGATCTCCACAAGAGAGGGGGAGAACATTGTATTGAGATCCAAAAAGAGAGAAGAAGCCATCTAGCTACTAGCTATGGACCCGAAGGTCTGAAGTAAACTACTCACACTTCATCGGAGGGGCTATGGTGATGATGTAGAAGCCCTCCATGGTGGATGCCCCCTCCGGCGGAGCTCCGGAACAGGCCCCAAGATGGGATCTCGTGGATACAGAAGGTTGCAGCGGTGGAATTAGGTTTTTTGGCTCATGTTCTGATTGTTCGGGGATACGTAGGTATATATAGGAGGAAGGAGTACGTCGGTGGAGCTCCGAGGGGTCCACGAGGTAGGGGGCGCGCCCAGGGGGGCGCCCTCCACCCTCGTGACCTCCTCGGAGACTTCTTGGAGTATGGTCCAAGTCTCCTGGATCACGTTCAGTTGGAAAATCACGAACCCAAAGGTTTCATTCCGTTTGGACTCCGTTTGATATTATGTTTCTTCGAAATACTGAAAAAGGCAAAAAACAGCAATTCTGGGCTGGGCCTCCGGTTAATAGGTTAGTCCCAAAAGTAATATAAAAGTGGAAAATAAAGCCCAATATAGTCCAAAACAGTAGATAAAGTAGCATGTAGCAATCAAAAATTATAGATACGTTGGAGACGTATCACGTATCAGAGACATGTCGCGGCCAATCGGAGACGGCCGCCTGTCGCACGCCAGGTCGGGGGCAGTCGTGCGGCAGGCCAGCACACGTGTCGCACCTGGCACGTCTGCGGCCGCGGATCCCGGGGAGGATCTGATACGTTGCTGCTAGATGGAAACCGAGGAGGATCTGCCTCCCGACTTGGGACACATCAAATTTTGCTCTATTGAAGGGTTTTTTTCACTGTTTTCTTCATTTTCTGTGTTGTTTTCTCCTGTGTCATCACAAGACTCATATATGCCATTTGTAAGAGGATTATTCAATAGTTGGTCATCACAATTTGTCCCCCCTTGATCAATATCAGAGAGATAAGAGGGAAAAAGAAGGATTTCCTTGCGAAGAAGAGCACCAGCATTAGGATGTAGATCGACATAGGAAAACTTGGTTTCATCCAATACAACATCGCGAGAGATGTAGACACGACCAGTGGAGACATCTAGGCATTTGACACCTTTATGTTGAGGGCTATACCCTAGAAACACACACTATTTTGAGCAAAACATGAGCTTGCGGTTGTTGTGTGGGCGAAGATTGGGCCACCAGGCACACCCGAAGACACGAAGTGATTTGTAGTCTGGTTTAGTGTGAAGAAGCCTTTCTACTAGAGTTTCATTATTAATGACACCACTAGGAAGCATGTTTATGATATGAACAACGGTGAGAAACGCCTCATCCAAAATTTGAGGGGCATGGAGGCTCCAGTTAGAAGATCTAGCCCAACTTCAACTATATGTCTGTGCTTGCGTTCAGTGGAGCCATTCTGTTGATGAGCATGGGGGCAGGACACATGATGTGAAATGCCAAGGGTTTGGAAGAAGGAGTTTAATTCCTCGTACTCCCTCCCCAATCAGATTGTACCGCAATAATCTTGCAATCAAATTTTCGTTCGACAGGAGCTTGAAAGTTTTGAAAAAATTGAAAGATATCGAATCTTTTCTTGAGAAGATAGATCCAAGAAAATTTGCTATAGTCATCAATGAAACTTACATAATAACTGTGTCTACCAAGAGAACTAGGGGCAAGACCCCACACATCAGAAAAGATTAATTGCAATGGTTTGGTATAAACACTAGTAGATATTGGGTAAGGTAACTGATGAATTTTAGCTCGTTGACAAGAATCACAGATAGTTTCAATATTGCGCTCACCAACATAAGGGAGCCTATTTTTCCTAAGAAAAATCAACTAAAGAGAAAGCAGCATGTCCTAAACGATCATGCCACCGTGTTGATGAAAGTTTGACAACACGATAGGCTTGTTTATTTGATCTTCTTGCTCTGGAATCAACAGGTAGAGCCCTCGAACGCATCTACCTCGATAGAGGATTTTCTTCGTTGCCTGATCCTTGATCAAAAACAAATAAGGATGAAATTTGAGGAATACATGATTATCAATGGCAATTCTATGAACAGAAAGAAGATTCTTAGCGGCACTATGAACATGCAAGATTCTCTTAAGATGAATTTTACGACGAGGGGTACTAAAAATTGAGTGACCAATGTGACGGATCCTCATACCTTCACCGTTGCGAGTGTAGATTTTATCTTTGCAATGGTATTTTTCCTTCAAGGTCACCTTTTCGAGCTCATTGGTGATGTGGTTGGTGGCACCATTGTCGACATACCAATTTGTGTCAACACCATAGGAGCCATCCGCGGCGGCATCAACTTTTTCTTCATCTTGGGAGGAGTCATCCTCTTCATCGTAGAGGTACCAACAGTCCTTTACCGTGTGACGGGTTTGCTGCAGATCTGACAGCATGGCGTGTCCGAACGAGACTTGTTGGAGCCGCCACCACGACAACCCTTGGAGTTGGTGGAGCGCCCATTGCGAGGATTGGAGGAGCCGCCGCTGTTTCCGTTTCCTCCTGACCGCCCCTTGTTGCGGGGAGCTTCGCACGAGCGAAGGACACCACCACGGTCGCGAGACGTGGCATTGTCTCGTGGTGTTGGCAAACGACTTGAAGCCGCCGACCGAGCCATGGAATTGGGCCATGCGCTGATCAAAGTTACTCATCATGGCGTAGAGCTCATGGAGAGTAACAGGTGTGATGCGGGCGTCGAGGGCTGAGACAAGCGGCTGATAGTCGACGTCCAGCCCGTGCGGGATGTACGAGATCAACTTGTCATCCTGGATAGGCTTGCCGGCAGCGGCGAGTTCATCAGCGAGTCCACACAAGGAGGCGAAGTAGTAGGCAACCGATTGATTGCCCTTTTGTGTGTTGATGAGCGTAGTTAGGATGTTGTTCACGCGGATGAGGGATTGCAATGACAACATGCCTGACAGTGCCACCCATAGCTCGCGCGCTATGGTGATCGTGGTCACCGTGATGAGCACCTCCTTGGAGAGGTTGTCGAGCAGATAGCCCAGCACCTGCTGGTCCTCCCTGACCCAAAGAGGGTGGAGAGGGTTGGCCTCAGAAGACCCCTTGCCATCCTTATCCTTGGTGGCTGAAAGTGTGTTATATCGACTAGAGGGGGATGAATAGGTGATTTTTATGAATTCTTCACTGAGGAATTTCAGGGTGAGGAAATTCCTAAGAGAAGAACTACTTGCAGCGGAATAAGTACTCAAATGCAAACATAACAGAACATAAGCATGATCATCATGATGAAATGAAAACAAGCATAGAGTACAGAAAGCATAAACGCGGGATAAACAGGATGAAGACAAACAGACTGAAGAAACTGAACTAAGGAAATTGAGAAAGTCTTCAGTCAAAGTCTTCAAACAGATATGAACAAGCACACATTACAGTAATGAAGAAATGGAATAGTTGAGGAAATAGAACCAGTAGGCTTGGTGAAGACAATGATTTGGCAGACCAGTTCCAACTGCTGTGATAGTTGTACGTCTGGTTGGAGCAGCTAGGTATTTAAAACTGAGGACACACAGTCCCGGACACACAGTCCTCACTGTATTCTCCTTGAGCTAAGATCACACAGACCTCGCCCAATCACTCATGGTAAGTCTTCAGGTGACTTCCGAACCTTCACAAACTCGGTCACTCGGCGATCCACAATTTCCTCTTGGATGCTCAGACCATGACGCCTAACCGTCTGGAAGATGCATAGTCTTCAAAGGTAACAAGCGTCGGATCCACACAGGATCAATCTCTTCAGTGATGCTCAATCACTTTGGGTTTGTAGGTGTTTGGGTTTGGGTTTTCCTCACTTGATGATTTTCGCTCAAAGTCCTCGGAGGATGGGATGCTCTCAAATGATAAGTGTCAGTGTCTCTCGGAGCAGCCAACTAGCTAGTGGTTGTAGGGGGGCTATTTATAGCCTAGGGAGTAGCCCGGCATGATAAGACATAAATGCCCTTCAATGATATGACCGGTAGGTGGGTAGATATTTTGGGACAGCTGGCGTGTAGCACAGCAATGGTCGGAAATTTGAGGCTCAAATTCCTCAGGGCTATCATGTTCCTCACTTGTAGGCAATCCGCACTGGCGAATTCCTAACTCCTCAGTCAGAACAAATTCCTCAGAGACCAGAAGAACTTCGTCTCTGTCACTAAAGAAATTGATTGAACTTCCAATGGCTTCACTCAAAGGGATTGGTAGGTGTAGGATTTTGAGATGAGCATCACTTCGAAATTTTTCCTTAGTATTTCCTCGACCCCCTTTAACAGTACGGTGTTTCCTATGACTCAAGAAAGAGAAAATGAAACTACGAAAACAAAAGTCTTCATGCTTCATGTTCCTCGTATTAATACCAAGTCTTCATGGTCACACCAATTTCTTCACTTTTAAAGTCTTCAGAAAGTCTTCAGAAATCCAAAGGCTTCAGTCGAAGACATTCATTTTTAGGGGTCGACTTTCTCTGTAAATATCAAACTCCTCATAGACTTATAGACCTGTGTACACTCACAAACACATTAGTCCCTTAACCTATAAGTCTTCAATACACCAAAATCACTAAGGGGCACTAGATGCACTTACAATCTCCCCCTTTTTGGTGATTGATGACAATATAGGTTAAGTTTTCAATGGGGATAAAATATATGAAGTGTAAATACTAATATTGAGGAATTTGATTGCAAGATATAGAAGAACTCCCCCTGAAGTTGTGCATAGTGAGGAATTTGCTTTTGAAGCAATGCACACTTCAAGAGCAAAGTCATGGAGATCTCCCCCTATATCTTGTAATTCATACACGCATTTAACATATAATATGAAGAATTTGAAATGCATGATGAAATATGGTTCCTGATGTAATTCAGCATGCATGCATTAACATATATGAGGAATAAGCATGCAGAAGTGTTGGGGAACGTAGTAATTTCAAAAAATTCCTACGCACACGCAAGATCATGGTGATGCATAGCAACGAGTGGGGAGAGTGTGTCCACGTACCCTCGTAGACCGAATGCGGAAGCGTAAGCACAACGCGGTTGATTTAGTCGTACATCTTCACGATCCGACCGATCAAGTACCGAACGCATGGCACCTCCGAGTTTAGCACACGTTCAACTGGAAGACGTCCCTTGAACTCCGATCCAGCCGATCTTTGAGGGAGAGTTCTGTCAGCATGACGGCGTGGTGACGATGATGATGTTCTACCGACACAGGGCTTCACCTAAGCACCGCCACAATATTATCGAGGTGGATTATGGTGGAGGGGGGCACCGCACATGGCTAAGAGATCCAAATGATCAATTGTTGTGTCTCTAAGGGGTGCCTCCCTCCCCGTATATAAAGGAGTGGAGGAGGGGAGGGGGCTGGCCACCCTAGGCGCGCCCCATGAGGAGAGGAGAGGAGAGGAGAGGAGAGGAGAGGGAAGGAGAGAGAGGGGGAAAGGAAAGGGGGGCGCCCCCCCCCCCTCCTTGCCCAATTCGGACTGGGGGGAAGGGGGCGCGCAGCTGCCATTGGCCTCCCCTCCTCTTCTCCACTCGGGCCCAATAGGCCCATTAGTCTCCCCGGGGGGTTCCGGTAACCCCCCGGTACTCCGGTATATGCCCAATACTCCCCGAAACCATTCCGGTGTCCGAACATAGTCGTCCAATATATCAATCTTTATGTCTAGATCGTTTCGAGACTCCTCGTCATGTCCGTGATCACATCCAGGACTCCGAACTACCTTCGGTACATCAAAACACATAAACTCATAATATAACCGTCATCGAACTTTAAGCGTGCGGACCCTACGGGTTCGAGAACTATGTAGACATGACCGAGACACGTCTCCGGTCAATAACCAATAGCGGAACCTGGATGCTCATATTGGCTCCCACATATTCTACGAAGATCTTTATTGGTCAAATCGCATAACAACATACGTTGTTCCCTTTGTCATCGGTATGTTACTTGCCCGAGATTCGATCGTCGGTATCTCAATACCTAGTTCAATCTCGTTACCGGCAAGTCTCTTTACTCGTTCCATAATACATCATCCCGCAACTAACTCATTAGTTACAATGCTTGTAAGGCTTATAGTGATGTGCATTGCCGAGTGGGCCCAGAGATACCTCTCCGACAATCGGAGTGACAAATCCTAATCTCGAAATACGCCAACCCAACAAGTACCTTCGGAGACACCAGTAGAGCACCTTTATAATCACCCAGTTACGTTGTGACGTTTGGTAGCACAAAAACTGTTCCTCCGATAAACGGGAGTTGCATCATCTCATAGTTATAGGAACATGTATAAGTCATGAAGAAAGCAATAGCAACATACTAAACGATCAAGTGCTAAGCTAACGAAATGGGTCAAGTCAATCACATCATTCTCCTAATGATGTGATCCCGTTAATCAAATGACAACTCTTTGTCTATGGTTAGGAAACATAACCATCTTTGATCAACGAGCTAGTCAAGTAGAGGCATACTAGTGACATTCTGTTTGTCTATGTATTCACACATGTATCATGTTTCCGGTTAATACAATTCTAGCATGAATAATAAACATTTATCATGATATAAGGACATAAATAATAACTTTATTATTGCCTCTAGGGCATATTTCCTTCAGTCTCCCACTTGCACTAGAGTCAATAATCTAGATTACACAGTAATGATTCTAACACCCATGGAGCCTTGGTGTTGATCATGTTTTGCTCGTGGAAGAGGCATAGTCAATGGGTCTGCAACATTCAGATCCGTATGTATTTTGCAAATCTCTATGTCTCCCACCTGGACTTGATCCCGGATGGAGCTGAAGCGTCTCTTGATGTGCTTGGTTCTCTTGTGAAATCTAGATTCCTTTGCCAAGGCAATTGCACCAGTATTGTCACAAAAGATTTTCATTGGACCCGATGCACTAGGTATGACACCTAGATCGGATATGAACTCCTTCATCCAGACTCCTTCATTTGTTGCTTCTGAAGTAGCTATGTACTCTGCTTCACATGTAGATCCCGCCATGACGCTTTGTTTAGAACTGCACCAACTGACAGCTCCACCATTCAATATAAACACGTATCCGGTTTGCGATTTAGAATCGTCCGGATGAGTGTCAAAGCTTGCATCGACGTAACCATTTACAACTAGCTCTTTGTCACCTCCATAAACGAGAAACATATCCTTAGTCCTTTTCAGGTACTTCAGGATGTTTTTGACCGCTGTCCAGTGATCCACTCCTGGATTACTTTGGTACCTCCCTGCTAAACTAATAGCAAGGCACACATCAGGTGTGGTACACAACATTGCATACATGATAGAGCCTATGGCTGAAGCATAGGGAACATCTTTCATCTTCTCTCTATCTTCTGCAGTGGTCGGGCATTGAGTCTGACTCAATTCACACCTTGTATTACAGGCAAGAACCCTTTCTTTGCTTGATCCATTTTGAACTTTTTCAAAACTTTATCAAGGTATGTACTTTGTGAAAGTCCAATTAAGTGTCTTGATCTATCTCTATAGATCTTGATGCCCAATATATAAGCAGCTTCACCGAGGTCCTTCATTGAAAAACTCTGATTCAAATATTCCTTTATGCTATCCAGAAAATCTATATCATTTCCAATCAACAATATGTCATCCACATATAATATCAGAAATGCTACAGAGCTCCCACTCACTTTCTTGTAAATACAGGCTTCTCCAAAAGTCTGTACAAAACCATATGCTTTAATCACACTATCAAAGTGTTTATTCCAACTCCGAGAGGCTTGCACCAGTCCATAAATGGATCGTTGGAGCTTGCATACTTTGTCAGCACCTTTTGGATCGACAAAACCTTCTTGTTGCATCATATACAACTCTTCTTCCAAAAATCCATTCAGGGATGTAGTTTTGACATCCATTTGCCAAATTTCATAATCATAAAATGCGGCAATTGCTAACATGATTCAGACAAACTTAAGCATCACTACGGGTGAGAAAGTCACATCGTAGTCAACCCCTTGAACTTGTCGAAAACCTTTCGCAACAAGTCGAACTTTGTAGACAATAACATTACCATCAGCGTCAATCGTCTTCTTGAAGATCCATTTATTCTCGATGGCTTGCCGATCATCGGGCAAGTCAACCAAAGTCCACACTTTGCTCATCATTGCTTCTTCATAGTTCGTAGGTTTGCCATGGTCAAGTAACATGACCTCTAGAATAGGATTACCGTACCACTCTAGTGCGGATCTTACTCTGGTTGACCTACGAGGTTTGGTAGTAACTTGATCTGAAGTTTCATGATCAATATCATTAGCTTCCTCACTAATTGGTGTAGGTGTCACAGGAACCGGTTTCTGTGATGAACTACTTTCCAATAAGGGAGAAGGTATAGTTACCTCATCAAGTTCTACTTTCCTCCCACTCACTTCTTTCGAGAGAAACTCCTTCTCTAGAAAGGATCCATTCTTGGCAACCAATGTCTTGCCTTCGGATCTGTGATAGAAGGTGTACCCAACAGTTTCCATTGGGTATCCTATGAAGACACATTTCTTCGATTTGGGTTCGAGCTTATCAGGTTGAAGCTTTTTCACATAAGCATCGTAGCCCCAAACTTTAATAAACGACAACTTTGGTTCTTGCCAAACCACAGTTCATAAGGCGTCGTCTCAACGAATTTCGATGGTGCCCTATTTAATGTGAATGCAGCTATCTCTAAAGCATAACCCCAAAATGATAGCGGTAAATCAGTAAGAGACATCATAGATCGCACCATATCTAGTAAAGTACAATTACGACGTTCGGACACACCATTACGCTGTCGTGTTCTGGGTGGCGTGAGTTGCGAAACTATTCTGCATTGTTTCAAATGTAGACCAAACTCGTAACTCAAATATTCTCCTCCACGATCAGATCGTAGAAACTTTATTTTCTTGTTACGATGATTTTCAACTTCACTCTGAAATTCTTTGAACTTTTCAAATGTTTCAGACTTATGTTTCATTAAGTAGATATACCCATATCTAGTTAAATCATCTGTGAAGGTGAGAAAAGAACGATACCCGCCGCGAGCCTCAACATTCATTGGACCACATACATTAGTATGTATGATCTCCAACAAATCAGTTGCTCGCTCCATAGTTCCGGAGAACGGCGGTTTAGTCATCTTGCCCATGAGGCATGGTTCCCAAGTACCAAGTGATTCCAAAAGTCCATCAGTATGGAGTTTCTTCATGCGCTTTACACCAATATGACCCAAACGGCAGTGCCACAAATAAGTTGCACTATCATTATCAACTCTGCATCTTTTGGCTTCAACATTATGAATATGTGTATCACTACTATCAAGATTCATCAAAAATAGACCACTTTTCAAGGGTGCATGACCATAAAAGATATTACTCATATAAATAGAACAACCATTATTCTCATATTTAAATGAATAACCTTCTCACATCAAACAACATCCAGATATAATGTTCATGCTCAACGTTGGCACCAAATAACAATTTGTAGCGACCCGACCCGAATGGGTCAAGTCTCTGTGCTTACGTGTCATCCCTGGATCGGTATGCTGACACACACAGTACTCGAGGATTTATAACAGAGGTAAATCACATGTATAAAGTAACGTAAATACTATTACCTCAATCCAAAATAGCGGAAGCAACAAGGTTATGGATTCCCATCAACACCAACGGCAAAGTTGAGTATAGGAAATCGTAACCCTAACGTATCACTTACTCGTCGTAAGATCCTGCAACATGAGACGTTGCAGCCACAGAGGGTCAGTACATTGAATGTACTGGCAAATTCACACCATAGAGCAATGATGAAAAAGGCTATCACTACATGCATAGTTGGCTGGTGGAAAAGCTCTATGGTTACAGTTTTTGCGAAAAGCCAATTTTTCCCTACTGCAAAGGAATAAATTTATTTAACTATCATGGTGGTTGTTAAACATTGAGAATGGTTGACAGCATCCTCAATCCCAATTAAAAGTACTCATTAAAACCCAACAATATTAATTAGAAGTAACATGATGAGATTCACATGATATCCAGGTACTAGATACTCAAGATGTCCATAACCGGGGACACGGCTAATCATGATTAGTTTGTACACTCTGCAGAGGTTTGCGCACTTTTCCCCACATGACTCGATCGCCTCCGTTTGATTCCTCGCACTACATGGTGTTTGAGAAACGGATGACCGAGACATAGTCTTTCAGAAGCACTTGCACCTTACATAGGGGTAGACCGTACCAACCTACATCCCCTACATCTGCTAGTACACCCCGTAAGAGTTCTCACAACTTAGTCAACTATGCTAGAGCCCATAATAGCATGTGGCTGCACACGGAAGTTTCTAGTTTGAATAATCTCATGATCCCTTTGAGCCTGGGTGGCGGTCCGAAGAAATACAGGCAAGTCCTGGAAACCCAGGTGCCTAGACAGGCAAGTCCTGGAGTAACCAGGTGCCTCAATCCACCCACATGTGTATTAAAGTTGCCACCTTAAATAAACCATTAATTAACAAACTCACATCTGTCATGGAAAATTCACTCACCCAATCCCCGTCTACTTGCATAGCATGGCATAATAAGCAAACGTAAAAGTAACTCCCAAGGGTTTGATAATAAAACAGGTAATAGGTACTACCTCAACAAATTCCCATAACCCACAATTTAATTAGATCCTAATCATGCAATGTTTGAGGATAGATCTAATGCATAAAAACTGGGTAGTAGAAAGGTATGATCAAGTGTTACTTGCCTGCAATGTTGATGAAGATGATTCGCACTCAAAACTCTTGATAGTTCTACTCGTCATACTCCGGTCAATCTATCGTGAGCAAGCAATGGTAACCACACATAAGCAATCACTCAAAAGATCGGAAAGAACGAAGAAGACGATTCGGAAAACATCAAAACCAAGCAAATAACTCTCGCAACATAAAACAATTTCTAACAGTACCAAAATTATTTTAATTTGGCCTTATCAGAATGTTTAGCTCAAGAGCTTCGAGATGCAAAAAGAATCAAATAAATCGGAGTTATAAAACTCAAGTTATGATCAAACGAAGTTCAAATACAAAACTGTTTGAATTCAAATTTTAAACTTTCAAAAACATGTTTGAGTCGGATTACTGGATAGAGGGGATCATAACGAAGAAGTGGGCGTTGGTTTCGTTGAATTTGGATAAACGAGTAAAAAGTTGTGAGCGTTTGAAGATTAGGGACTAATCTGTGAAGAAATTTATCACAAAAAGGTCCCTGGCCGAAAACTATAAATAAAGAAAAAGACTAAAAAGCGCACGTTCATTTATAAGATTTAAATAGTGGACGTTCGCTATTTAAATAAACCTAAACAAAACCGGTTTTATTTTTTATTTTATTTTTAAAAACGATCTAGGGTTTTACTGGTTGGGACGATTCTCCGTCGGAAAACCGGCGGCGGAACTCCGGCGAGTCGCGTCTCCGGCGGCGGCGGGGCGAAGTGGCCCCGGTGGCGGCGAGGCACGGCGGCGGCGGCGGAGTAGCTCGGGAGGGGCGGCGTGGGGCGGCGAGTGCGATGGTGGCGACGGCGGTGGTCATCGGCGGCGAGGGTGGCGGCTTCGGGCGGCGAG
>NC_041391.1:222987769-223023548 GCF_002162155.2 Triticum dicoccoides
AGATGCGGCGGCGGCAGGCGGCGAAGCGAAAGGAGAGGTGAGACGGGGCCGGGGCGGCCCCTTTTATGGGGGGGCAAGGAGGTGGCGTGCGAGAGGGGGCAGGGGAGGCCGAGGCGGGCACGGCCGTCGAGGTCGATGGCGGCGCGGTCGTGGTGGCGGCGGACTCCCGAGCGGAGTCGCGCTCGGGGACGAGGGCGACGGGCGACGTGGGCTGGGCCGCGGCCTGGCCTGGAGCTGGGCCGGCCCAGTTGGAGGAAGGAAGTTTTTTTTAAAACAAACAGAGGAAAGAAATAATAAAACAAAATAAAATGAAAATATTATATAGGCATATAATATATCAAAATTTTCAGAAAAAGATTTTCTACAACGTGAACATTTCTATAGCATTAAATAATATACACACAAATTCTAATAATTCAAACAGTGCTCCTGATCTAATAAAATCCAACAAAAATCATTTTAAAAAATACCAAAATGAATTCAAATTTATTTCTCTCCAATTTTCTTGTGTAGGGAATCATGTTACCCTAATTCTGTATATTTTATTTTTGGAGAAAAATAATTTGAATAAAACTCAAATAACTCCAAATTGAAAATAAATTCAAACGAACTTTGAATTTAATTCTTTGAAACTCCCAACTCATATTTCATATGTTTTGAAGAAGTCATTTTATCTTCTCTCGTGAAAATCATTGAGTTGCATAAAGTTCCTGGGTTGGAAATATTTTCCAAATGAAATTCAAATATTTTCAACACCCCTTGTCATTTAAATAAATGGAAGAAGTCATGTCATCTTCTCTCCAGGGTTTTGTGTTTGAAAAGAATTTGAATTGATGAAGATCATAAAAGAAAATGAAAGTTTGGGAAAGTCCTTTTATTCCCTCTCATTTAACTTTCAAAAAGTTTCGAATTTCACTCAATCAATCAAATCTATCTATTTAATATAACATTCCAAAATTTAGAATTTTGGGATGTTACAAACCTACCACCCTTAAAATGAATCTCGTCCTCGAGATTCGGAGAGGCTAGCAAGAAATAGGTTAGGGTAGGGGTCTTCTCAAAATCCATCGATCATCTCCGGGGTCTGGGGTGCTACCACCCTTAGAAACATAGTTACGGTTCCGTCAAAACTCTTATACTCCATCCTTATTGTTGGCAGTGTCGGTCTTCCCAGATTCTTCGGTATAATTCCTTCTCTGGCTCTTCCGGTAGCGGCATAACCTTTTCCTCAATTCTTTTGTATCCATTTCATCCTGGTAAGGTTATTTCGAGACTGGGTCTTCTTAGCTGATGGGTCTGGCGTCAATACTAATCAGCTATCGATATCTCATGGTGGTCAACAATTTATGGTTTCTCCTACAGGAAACGGGTCTGGGTTGAACCTCACCGTATATCCTACGATTTGGCAACAACTGCCTTGTACAAGGGAAAAATACTTATACCATTCTAAGGTTTAAACAAGGTTTTGATCGTCGTCTCTCTACTATAGGTAAGTCACTCAGATTTACCATCCCACATAGCAAGGCAAATAATAAGAGTAAGTTGGTATGGTGATCAATCCATCCCGCACCCAAATCATTATCTTGTATATGGTTTAGCGAATCTCGCATTCTAACACTCGGTCATCCTCTCAAGCATTGCAGAATTTCTCTTGTCGACGAACCAAGTTCGGATAAATCCATTGATTCTGCAAGCCAAACAAACATCTATCATTTTCTTCACAACTCTCAGGTTTTGCGTTGCTCCTATAAAATCGTCGGTTGATAAAGGCATATCCTCTTCCAAGGGTTTTCCTTCAGCAAGAGTGTGCTTGCTTCTTGGCAGGTCCTGGGGCCTGTGGGTTATGGCCCATCTCCTCAATTGTAAACCTTGAACTCAACCTTTGGGCAACTGATCGTTATTCCAACATTCAACTTCCATCTTCCTAGCATACTCAAAATCCATCCAATTGTAATGTCCTTCTTCCTTCTATTGGCACCAAACTAGGACATGATTACTCAAACTCTTCGCGGAGTTACAATTGCTCCATATTACCAACATCATATCTCCTTTATATCCAATAGTACTTCATCTCTTCATCCTCGTGGGTATCCCACATACCGAGATAAAACTTATACTTATGAAGTCCATACTCCACTTCGTGGAACATCATTATCCTTTCCAGGGTCAAGCGTCCTTACAGGGGAATATTGGCCATCTCTGCATGGCACTTCTTTAACTGGGAAACGTGAAACACATCATGAACTCCTGACAGTGCTTCGGGTGACTCCAACTTGTTGGCCACTTCTCCCATACGCTCCAAACTCGGTATGGTCCTACAAATCTCGGGCTAACTTTACCTTAACTCCAGATCGTTTAACTCCTCGCAGAGGGGACACACGAAGACATGTTCTGTCTCCAATTTCATAGACTACCTCCTTGCGTTTTGAGTCTGCATAACTCTTCTGCCAGGACTGAGCTACCTTCACTCTATCTCGAATAACTTCACATTCTCTTCTGAATCCTTAATCACATTTGATCCAAACAACTGACAGTCTCCAACTTCATCCCTCATCAACAGTGTCTGGCTCCTTCTCCATACAAAGCTTCAAAAGGGGCCATCTTCAAACTGGCTTGGTAACTGTTGTTGTATGAGAACTCCACGTAAGGTAGATTATCATCCCTACTAGATCCGTAATCTAGCGCACACGCTCTCAACATGTCCTCCAGAATCTGATTGACTCTCTCGATATATCCATCTGTCTGCGGATGAAAGGCTGTACTGAACTCTAGCCTAGTACCCAAAGTGTGGTGTAGCTGATTCCAAAACTTTGAGGTAAACCATGTTCCTCTATCTATGGTCCTCGGAACTCCCTGCAGACATACATCCTGGTCAAATATATCTTGGCCAACTTCGCACTTGTATAGGTGGTTTTCACTGGGATAAAGTGAGCCACTTTGGTCAAGCGAATCAACTACTACCCAGATAGAGTCATATCCCGTTCGGGTTCTAGGAAATCCGGTAATGAAATCCATGCCAAGCTTATCCCACTTCCATTCGGGTATCGGCATAGGCTGTATTAATCCTGCTGGCTTGTGATGCTCTGCTTTTACTCTCTCTGGCATACATCACCTACGACTACATACTCCGCAATATCCTTCTTCATACCAGTCCACCAGAAACACTCCTTCAAATCCAAATACATCTTGGTGTTTCCAGGGCGAATCGAGTATGGTGAGTCATGCCTCTTGAAGTATTAACTTCCTGATCTCTGCATTATTGGGTACATGTACACTATCCTCAAACCATAAGGTGTCGTGCTCATCCTTACGAAAACCTTTGGCCTTTCCTTTGCTCATCCTTTCTTTTAACTCAGCAATCTCTTTGTCATACTTGTGAGCTTCACGAGTCTTTCCCAATAATGTAGACTGAACTTCCATTGCTGCAACAAAACCTTTGGGAACAATCTTCAACCGAAGTTCCCTGAGATCCTCTCCTAACTCCTTTGGTAATCCCCCACTTATGAGGGTATTCATCCTTGTTTTCTTTATGGTTGTGTCCTATTTCTCCACAAAGCATGTATGCTCAAGGTTTCTTCATATCACTTCCATAAGGCTTCAACTTCTGGGACACAAACTAAGACTTTAGCAAAGTCAACTTAAATTCCTTCCAAGTGGTTACTCCTTGCCATCCATTGATGTTTTGGTACATCCTCCACCAAGTAGCAACACCTCTTTCAAAGCATTGAAAAGCATGCTGGGCCATATCCTTTCCGACTATAGGGTTGTTCTCAATATGATCCTCCATGTTCTGAATCCATCGGTCTGTCTCCAATTGACCCATCGGTCCAGAAAATATGAGCTCATCTCCATTCATCATCTATTGGGTCCATGGGTTTTCGGGTGGGATAGGAGAGATAGAGAGGGATGCACACAATACAAACAAATGTTTTGAAAAGGCAGATTTTATTGTGGCTGTCGGAAAAACAACAAACAAATGACAGCTCACAATCGTCGCATCTAACGTAAGTATATAACAGGGGTTTGGTCTTCTAAAGGTCAATAAATCTTCAAAGTCATCAAACTCTTCAAATCTTGGTCATGTCTCCGATGGCTTCTTCAGATCATGCTTGTCCTTCTCAAGTCCTTTTGCCAGATCATCTCTATTGATGCGAAGTTTCTCCTGGCGTTCTTTAATATTCTAGAGTTGCGTTCCAAACTTCTGGGTTTCAACCTCCTTGACATGAATCATGTCCTTCTATCCTTCAGCTCCTGACTAATCTCCGATATCTCGAGGTTTTGCTCCTCCAGCTTGGCTACCTTCAGTTTCCTGTTCCTGAGTTCTTCATGAAATACTTCCTTGTCAAATATAGCTTCCTCCATATCCATCTTAAATTTCTTGATATAATACTCCAGATCCTGGTGATACACCGTCTAAGGTTAAATCTTCTCCTTGCCGTTAGGTGCTCCATCAGCCTTCTACCATCCAATCCTTCCATGCATATGCATGCTTAACTCAGCACGGTGACAATAGCATCAGCGGGCGATGACATCACTGATAACCGTGTTTCTACCCTTGTCATTTCCATGAACTTTTATTCCATAGTTAATATCTCCTGCCTTAGGGTTTTCTTGACAAAACTTTGAGTTCCAATGCTCCATGTTTTGGTCTTTCTCCGATACACCTTGATCTCGGGTATTGACAGCTTCCATAGTCTGTCAAGTTCCATAAGTGTAGCCTTCCTTGGTCATACCAAATCTGGAAATTCTTCATATTCTCCTAGTCTTCGAAGTCTTTATCCGTCGTACTTTCCATCATTATAATGCTCTGTAAAATCCTCTTCATTCCGAAGCGGTCTTAGTTGTCTGATATCTTGTCCTTCTTGGAGTGGTCTCATCAGTCGAATCTTTGAGTGGTCAAAAGGGGAAAGGGGTATGGTCTCACTAAAAGGGAATACTTGAATAAGCTTAGAAGAGAAGAGAGGTAAAAGATTCTATTGAAAAGAAAGTTGTAGAGAAAAATCTTTCCTATGGGCTTGCCAGTTTCTAGGGTCACGTCCTATAGTCAACATGTGCTCTGATACCATCTTGTAGCGACCCGACCCGAATGGGTCAAGTCTCTGTGCTTACGTGTCATCCCTAGATTGGTATGCTGACACACACAGTACTCGAGGATTTATAATAGAGGTAAAACACATGTATAAAGTAACGTAAATACTATTACCTCAATCCAAAATAGCGAAAGCAACAAGGTTATGGATTCCCATCAACACCAACAGCAAAGTTGAGTATAGGAAATCGTAACCCTAACGTATCACTTACTCGTCGTAAGATCCTGCAACATGAGACGTTGCAGCCACAGAGGGTCAGTACATTGAATGTACTGGCAAATTCACACCATAGAGCAATGATGAAAAAGGCTATCACTACATGCATAGTTGGCTGGTGGAAAAGCTCTATGGTTACAGTTTTTGCGAAAAGCCAATTTTTCTCTACTGCAAAGGAATAAATTTATTTAACTATCATGGTGGTTGTTAAACATTGAGAATGGTTGACAGCATCCTCAATCCCAATTAAAAGTACTCATTAAAACCCAACAATATTAATTAGAAGTAACATGATGAGATTCACATGATATCCAGGTACTAGATACTCAAGATGTCCATAACCAGGGACACGGCTAATCATGATTAGTTTGTACACTCTGCAGAGGTTTGCGCACTTTTCCCCACATGACTCGATCGCCTCCGTTTGATTCCTCGCACTACATGGTGTTTGAGAAACGGATGACCGAGACATAGTCTTTCAGAAGCACTTGCACCTTACATAGGGGTAGACCGTACCAACCTACATCCCCTACATCTGCTAGTACACCCCGTAAGAGTTCTCACAACTTAGTCAACTATGCTAGAGCCCATAATAGCATGTGGCTGCACACGGAAGTTTCTAGTTTGAATAATCTCATGATCCCTTTGAGCCTGGGTGGCGGTCCGAAGAAATACAGGCAAGTCCTAGAAACCCAGGTGCCTAGACAGGCAAGTCCTGGAGTAACCAGGTGCCTCAATCCACCCACATGTGTATTAAAGTTTCCACCTTAAATAAACCATTAATTAACAAACTCACATCTGTCATGGAAAATTCACTCACCCAATCCCCGTCTACTTGCATAGCATGGCATAATAAGCAAACGTAGAAGTAACTCCCAAGGGTTTGACAATAAAACAGGTAATAGGTACTACCTCAACAAATTCCCATAACCCACAATTTAATTAGATCCTAATCATGCAATGTTTGAGGATAGATCTAATGCATAAAAACTGGGTAGTAGAAAGGTATGATCAAGTGTTACTTGCATGCAATGTTGATGAAGATGATTCGCACTCAAAACTCTTGATAGTTCTACTCGTCATACTCCGGTCAATCTATTGTGAGCAAGCAATGGTAACCACACATAAGCAATCACTCAAAAGATCGGAAAGAACGAAGAAGACGATTCGGAAAACATCAAAACCAAGCAAATAACTCTCGCAACATAAAACAATTTCTAAAAGTACCAAAATTATTTTAATTTGGCCTTATCAGAATGTTTAGGTCAAGAGCTTCGAGATGCAAAAAGAATCAAATAAATCGGAGTTATAAAACTCAAGTTATGATCAAACGAAGTTCAAATACAAAACTGTTTGAATTCAAATTTTAAACTTTCAAAAACATGTTTGAGTTGGATTACTGGATAGAGGGGATCATAACGAAGAAGTGGGCGTTGGTTTCGTTGAATTTGGATAAACGAGTAAAAAGTTGTGAGCGTTTGAAGATTAGGGACTAATCTGTGAAGAAATTTATCACAAAAAGGTCCCTGGCTGAAAACTATAAATAAAGAAAAAGACTAAAAAGCGCACGTTCATTTATAAGATTTAAATAGTGGACGTTCGCTATTTAAATAAACCTAAACAAAACCGGTTTTATTTTTTATTTTATTTTTAAAACGATCTAGGGTTTTACCGGTTGGGATGATTCTTCGTCGAAAAACCGGCGGCGGAACTCCGGCGAGTCGCGTCTCCGGCGGCGGCGGGGCGAAGTGGCCCCGGTGGCGGCGAGGCACGGCGGCGGCGGCGGAGTAGCTCGGGAGGGGCGGCGTGGGGCAGCGAGTGCGATGGTGGCGACGGCGGTGGTCATCGGCGGCGAGGGTGGCGGCTTCGGGCGGCGGGATTCGGCGGATCTCGCCGGCGGCATCGAGATGCGGCGGCGGCAGGCGGCGAAGCGAAAGGAGAGGTGAGACAGGGCCGGGGCGGCGCCTTTTATGGGGGGGTGAGGAGGTGGCGTGCGGGAGGAGGCACGGGAGGCCGAGGCGGGCACGGCCGTCGAGGTCGGCGGCGGCGCGGTCGTGGTGGCGGCGGACTCCCAAGCGGAGTCCCGCTCGGGGACGAGGGCGACGGGCGACGTGGGCTGGGCCGCGGCCTGGCCTGGAGCTGGGCCGGCCCAGTTGGAGGAAGGAAGTTTTTTTTAAACAAACAGAGGAAACAAATAATAAAACAAAATAAAATGAAAATATTATATAGGCATATAATATATCAAAATTTTCAGAAAAAGATTTTCTACAACCTGAACATTTCTATAGCATTACATAATATACACACAAATTCTAATAATTCAAACAGTGCTCCCGATCTAATAAAATCCAACGAAAATCATTTTAAAAAAATACCAAAATGAATTCAAATTTATTTCTCTCCAATTTTCTAGTGTAGGGAATCATGTTACCCTAATTCTGTATATTTTATTTTTGGAGAAAAATAATTTGAATAAAACTCAAATAACTCCAAATTGAAAATAAATTCAAACGAACTTTGAATTTAATTCTTTGAAACTCCCAACTCATATTTCATATGTTTTGAAGAAGTCATTTTATCTTCTCTCGTGAAAATCATTGAGTTGCATAAAGTTCCTGGGTTGGAAATATTTTCCAAATGAAATTCAAATATTTTCAACACCCCTTGTCATTTAAATAAATGGAAGAAGTCATGTCATCTTCTCTCCAGGGTTTTGTGTTTGAAAAGAATTTGAATTGATGAAGATCAGAAAAGAAAATGAAAGTTTGGGAAAGTCCTTTTATTCCCTCTCATTTAACTTTCAAAAAGTTTCGAATTTCACTCAATCAATCAAACAATCAATCAAATCTATCTATTTAATATAACATTCCAAAATTTAGAATTTTGGGATGTTACACAATTATTTAGGTCTAAAACTAATCCCGAAGGTAGATGTAGAGGTAGCGTGCCGACGGCGATCACATCGACCTTGGAACCATTTCCCACGCGCATCGTCACCTCGTCCTTAGCCAGTGTTCGCTTAATCCATAGTCCCTGTTTTGAGTTGCAAATATTAGCAATAGAACCAGTATCAAATACCTAGGTGCTACTGCGAGCTCTGGTAAGGTACACATCAATAACATGTATATCACAGATACCTTTGTTCACCTTGCCATCCTTCTTATCCGCCAAATACTTGGGGCAGTTCCGCTTCCAGTGACCAGTCTGCTTGCAGTAGAAGCACTCAGTCTCAGGCTTAGGTCCAGACTTGGGTTTCTTCTCTTGGGCAGCAACTTGTTTGCTGTTCTTTTTGAAGTTCCCCTTTTTCTTCTTCCCTTTGCCCTTTTTCTTGAAACTGGTGGTCTTATTGACCATCAACACTTGATGCTCCTTCTTGATTTCTACCTCCACAGCCTTTAGCATTGCGAAGAGCTCGGGAATTGTCTTATCCATCCCTTGCAAATTATAGTTCATCACGAAGCTCTTGTAGCTTGGTGGCAGTGATTGAAGAATTCTGTCAATGACGCTATCATCCGGAAGATTAACTCCCAGTTGAATCAAGTGATTGTTATACCTAGACATTTTGAGTATATGCTCACTGACAGAACTATTCTCCTCCATCTTGCAGCTGTAGAACTTATTGGAGACTTCATATCTCTCAATCCAGGCATTTGCTTGAAATATTAACTTCAACTCCTAGAACATCTCATATGCTCCATGACGTTTAAAACGTCGTTGAAGGCCCGGTTCTAAGCCGTAAAGCATGGCACACTGAACTATCGAGTAGTCATCAGCTTTGCTCTGCCAAACGTTCATAACATCTGGTGTTGCTCCTGTAGCAGGTTTGGCACTTAGCGGTGCTTCCAGGACGTAATTCTTCCGTGCAGCAATGAGGATAATCCTCAAGTTACGGACCCAACCCGTGTAATTGCTACCATCATCTTTCAACTTTGCTTTCTCAAGGAACGCATTAAAATTCAACAGAACAACAGCACGAGCCATCTATCTACAACAACATAGACATGCAAAATACTATCAGGTACTAAGTTCATGATAAATTTAAGTTCAATTAATCATATTACTTAAGAACTCCCACTTAGATAGACATCCCTCTAATCATCTAAGTGATCACGTGATCCAAATCAACTAAACCATAACCGATCATCATGTGAAATGGAGTAGTTTTCAATGGTAAACATCACTATGTTGATCATATCTACTATATGATTCACGCTCGACCTTTCGATATCAGTGTTCCGAGGCCATATCTGCATATGCTAGGCTCGTCAAGCTTAATCTGAGTATTCTGCGTGTGCAAAACTGGCTTGCACCCATTGTAGATGGATGTAGAGCTTATCACACCCGATCATCATGTGGTGTCTGGGCACGACAAACTTTGGCAACGGTGCATACACAGGGAGAACACTTTTATCTTGAAATTTAGTGAGAGATCATCTTATAATGCTACCGTCAATCAAAGCAAGATAAGATGCATAAAAGATAAACATCACATGCAATCAATATAAGTGATATGATATGGCCATCATCATCTTGTGCTTGTGATCTCCATCTCCTAAGCATCGTCATGATCACCATCATCACCGGCGCGACACCTTGATCTCCATCGTAGCATCGTTGTCGTCTCACCAACTATTGGTTCTACGACTATCGCTACCGCTTAGTGATAAAGTAAAGCAATTACAGGGCGATTGCATTGCATACAATAAAGCGACAAACATATGGCTCCTGCCAGTTGCCGATAACTCGGTTACAAAACATGATCATCTCATACAATAAAATATAGCATCATGCCTTGACCATATCACATCATAACATGCCCTACAAAAACAAGTTAGACGTCCTCTACTTTGTTGTTGCAAGTTTTACGTGGCTGCTATGGGCTGAGCAAGAATCGTTCTTACCTACGCATCAAAACCACAACGATAGTTCGTCAAGTTAGGGTTGTTTTAACCTTCTCAAGGACCGGGCGTAGCCACACTTGGTTCAACTAAAGTTGGAGAAACTGACACCCGCCAGCCACCTGTGTGCAAAGCACGTCGGTAGAACCAGTCTCGCGTAAGCGTACGCATAATGTTGGTCCGGGCCGCTTCATCCAACAATACCGTCGAACCAAAGTATGACATGCTGGTAAGCAGTATGACTTGTATCTCCCACAACTCACTTGTGTTCTACTCATGCATATAACATCTACGCATAAAACCAGGCTCGGATGCCACTGTTGGGGAACGTATTAATTTCAAAAAAATCCTACGCACACGCAAGATCATGGTGATGCATAGAAATGAGAGGGGAGAGTGTGTCCACGTACCCTTGTAGACCGAATGCGTAAGCATTAGCACAACACGGTTGATGTAGTCGTACGTCTTCACGATCCGACCGATCAAGTACCGAACACACGGCACCTCCGAGTTCAGCACACGTTCAACTCGATGATGTCCCTCGAACTCCGATCCAGCCAAGCTTTGAGGGATAGTTCCGTCAGCACGACGGCGTGGTGACGATGATGATGTTCTACCGACGCAGGGCTTCGCCTAAGCACTGCTACGATATTATCGAGGTGGATTATGGTGGAGGGGGACACCGCACACGGCTAAGAGATCCAAGGGATCAATTGTTGTGTCTCTAAGGGGTGCCTCCCTCCCGTATATAAAGGAGTGGAGGAGGGGAGGGGGTCGGCCACCCTAGGCGCGCCCCATGAGGAGTCCTACTCCCACCGGGAGTAGGACTCCCCCCTTCCAAGTGGGAGTACGAGAGGAGAGGGAAGGAGAGAAGGGGGGAAAGGAAAGGGGGGCGCCCCCCTCCTTGTCCAATTCAGACTGGGAGGGAAGGGGCGCGCGGCTGCCCTTGGCCTCCCCTCCTCTTCTCCACTAGGGCCCAATAGGCCCATTAGTCTCCCCGGGGGGTTCCGGTAACCCCCCGATACTCCGGTATATGCCCAATACTCCCGGAAACCATTCCGGTGTCCGAACATAGTCGTCCAATATATCAATCTTTATGTCTAGACCGTTTCGAGACTCCTCGTCATGTCCTTGATCACATTCGGGACTCCGAACTACCTTCGGTACATCAAAACACATAAACTCATAATATAATTGTCATCAAACTTTAAGCGTGTGGACCCTACGGGTTCGAGAACTATGTAGACATGACCGAGACACGTCTCCGGTCAATAACCAATAGCAGAACCTGGATGCTCATATTGGCTCCCACATATTATACGAAGATCTTTATTGGTCAAACCACATAACAACATACGTTGTTCCCTTTGTCATCAGTATGTTACTTGCCCGAGATTCGATCGTCGGTATCTCAATACCTAGTTCAATCTCATTACCGGCAAGTCTCTTTACTCGTTCCGTAATACATCATCCCGCAACTAACTCATTAGTTACAATGCTTGCAACGCTTATAGTGATGTGCATTACCGAGTGGGCCCAGAGATACCTCTCCGACAATCGGAGTGACAAATCCTAATCTCGAAATACGCCAACCCAACAAGTACCTTCGGAGACACCTGCAGAGCACCTTTATAATCACCCAGTTACGTTGTGACGTTTGGTAGCACACAAAGTGTTCCTTCGGTAAACGGGAATTGCATAATCTCATAGTTATAGGAACATGTATAAGTCATGAAGAAAGCAATAGCAACATACTAAATGATCAAGTGCTAAGCGAACGAAATGGGTCAAGTCAATCACATCATTCTCCTAATGATGTGATCCCGTTAATCAAATGACAACTCTTTGTCTATGGTTAGGAAACATAACCATCTTTGATCAACGAGCTAGTCAAGTAGAGGCATACTAGTGACATTCTGTTTGCCTATGTATTCACACGTGTATCATGTTTCCGGTTAATACAATTCTAGCATGAATAATAAACATTTATCATGATATAAGGAAATAAGTAATAACTTTATTATTGCCTCTAGGGCATATTTCCTTCAAGAAGAACACGGCAAAAGTATCAGACCACCATCGGGTTTAAGTTTACAACTCGATCTAGCAAAGTCTTCAAAAGAACGAGAGTTGTAACTTAGCAAAAAAACGCCCATATATAGACCCGCTTGATGACTAACTCAAATTTCTCCCCCTTTGTCATCGAATGACCAAAAGGATCGAAAAATGAGGACTAACACCCCTGAATAATATCATGTTGATGGAGGAGTGCCAGCGTTGTTGGGGTCGGATGTTGAAGTAGGGTCTGCCGCAGTGTCGTCCAAGTCTTCATGCTCATCTGTGTCACGCGGTGAAGAATATGAGCTGGCCACCAAGGAGGGAACTTTGACTTTCTTTAATTTCTTCGCTGGAGGTTGAGACCAGTCAAAGTCCTGCTTGAGACCCATTTGCTTCAGATCTTCTTCACCATACAGATGAGATAGAACAGCCCAGGTGCGACCGAAGACTTCATGGACGTGGTAGTGGTTCTTCTTCACTGCATTGTGTGTAGCAGTCATGTTGTGAAGAATAGACCCAAACTGACGCTTAACCCATTTGTGATTGAGACCGACCTTCTGGTGAAGACTGGGGAGAAGCTCACAATCAGTCATCACCCTTGGAGCTGTGCCTTGAGGATTTTGCTTTGAGGCATTGGCGGCAGAGTCATGAGTGGCAGAGTCATCATTGGTGGAGTAAGATGTAGCTTTGCAGAACTAAACATCCAATGGACGAATGCCTTCATCAATAACAGCAGTGGCCTTGCCCTTTTCATCTGCAGAGGAAAATGTCTGTTCGAGGACTTCAATGGGGGGCAAGTAGCTGCCATGGTTGAGTGCGTCGGCCTTGTAGTTGAGTGAAGACCTTGTTCTGAGGAATCTCATAATCCAGGGAGCGTAAGGCTTCAACTCAAATGGAGATAATGCAACATTGGCCAGAGTCCTCATGAAGAAATCATGGTTGTTGACAGGAACACCATGAATGATGTTGAAAAGCAGATTCTTCTTCATGATGCCAACGACCTCTTCTTCATTAGAGTCGTGGCCTTTGATTGGACTCAATGTTTTCGTCAGAATGCGATAGATAGTCCGAGGCACATACAGCAATTCCTTCACGAGGAATTTGGTCCTTGGGGCTTGACCGGGCTTCAGTGGCTTCATCAACACTTGCATGTAGTGATCTGTAAGCTCATGTTCATGGTATATACAACGAGCACCTTCAAGGGGAGGACTGACAGGCAAGGCATGAAGCAATTCGGAGGCCGGTGCTTTGAAATGAGTATTCTCTTTCATCCAATCCAACACCCAAGAGTTCACATCTGTAGCATCTCCTGTGATGTGCAGCGTCGCATAGAATTGAAGAATTAGCTCTTCATTCCAATCGCAAATGTCAGTGCAAAAGTTGAGTAGTCCAGCATCATGAAGAACACTGAGGACTGGGGCGAAACACGACAACGATTCCATTTCTACATGAGGAATATGCTCATGGTCAAAGACTTTGTCCTTGTTGAAAAGCAGTGAAGAATAGAAGTTGGCTTGGCTGGCAGTCCAGAAACGCTTCCTTCTAAGACGAGTAGAGTCATATGGGTTGTACTCCGTGAAGAACACATGCTCGTGAAAGAAGTCATCAGCCTTGAAGTTTTGCTTCTTGGAGAAAGGATCCTTTGGCTTGGGCTGAGGAGTGTCAGTCAATTGCATCACAACCTCAGGAATCATAGTCTCGGGAACCACAAGCTGAGGAATTTCAGTTTCTTCTTTAGTTGCAGCCTGGTTCTTCAATTCTTCAACAGCTTGTTCATTAGCACTAGTGGCTGGAATTTCTTCACCAATGGATGGAGTGGTGCGAGGTTCTTCAGAGCCCATTTGAACTTCAGTATGCACTGGGGACTGAGGAATTTGTTGCAGAGGAGTGAACAAAGGAGAATTGAGGTGCAGACTTTCCCAAAAGTCATCATTCATCACTGGTGTTGTGATCCCAATGTCCAGATCCTCATCTTCTTCATTTAATTCTTTAACACCCGCCTCTTCAGCTGTGAACTGAGGCATGGGTGATGGGACAACTATGGTTGAAGGGGTTATGTCCACTTCAATTTCTTCATCCAACTGCTCTAAAGAAGCAGCAGAAGGAACATCTACATCGGATCCGCTTGGGATCTCATAGTCTTCACCAAAAGGAATGAGTTACTTTGATGGCATGCTTGAGACTGGAACAGCATCAATAGGATTCTCAAATGAGCTTGTCAATTTCTTCATCTTCTTCGGAGCTGAAGATTCTGATGAAGTTGATGCTTTCCTTTTCTTCACAGTTGCACACTCCGCAGCCTTGGTCTTCTTAGCTTCTGATGCAGAAGGAAGAATTGGACTTTGTGTAGGCACAGGAGGAGCAGATGAAATTGGTTCATTTTCTTCAGGCACAACTGATGCAGTTGCCCTGGCATGGTCAGTTTCTTCAGGCATAGTGGTTGAAGCTTCAGCTGGCCTAACTATTTCTTTAGGTGCAATACTAGTGGTTGCCCTGGCAGTTTCATCAGCGGCTGGAATGCAGTCATCAGCCCTGGTACTAGCAGTCTCATCAGCAACCTGATTTTCATCAGCAGTGTTGGCATGTTCTTCAGTGGGCTGAGCAGATGCCTCAGCCTAAGGAGATTCATGTTGCGTTGGGGCAGCAACATTTGAGGTGAATCCCTTCGTCATATTGACGAATCTGACTTTAGCTCCAAGCCAGTTAGCATAGTAGCGATCAAAATCATCACTTAGATTCTTGATTTCAGATTGAATAGCCACAAGTTCATCAGTGTTCATCTTGACAACATTCTTCTTCAGAAAGCGCTCCTTCTTGTACTATGTTTTCTTCAACTGCCTGGCCTTCTCAAATTTCCATTTTTCTTCGCCTATGAAGGCGGTCAGCATGTGACTTTGGCCAGGAGTGAGTTTGAAGTCAGGCATGGGAGTGTTGGGATCCTTGTGCCAGAGATCAATGTACTCAAGGATCAACTTTGGATCCAGAAGGAGAGGAACTTCACTTCCTTTGGCTCTAGCGGCCCTTTGCTGCATGTCTCTGATGATTTCAGCGAGTTCCTCATCATCAGCTTCGTCTTCATCAGACGGCACTTGGAAGGCGACTTGCTTCTTGTGAGGACTTGGTCGAGAACCTCGTCCAGCAGTGGCCTTAGTCTTCAGCAGAGTGGGGCCAGTTGAGGAATACGGAGGAGCTGAAGAACTTGCGGAGGCTCCTGAGGCAATAGAGATGCATGTTGTCCTTTGGCACGAGGCGATATGCACAGGTGCTGAGGATTTGGAAGGAGGAGCTGAGGGTTTCGCAACTTGAGGAGCTGGAGCAGCTTGAGGAATTGGCCGTGAGGGCTTTGCTGAGCTGGGTCGTGAGGGCATTGTAGATGAGCTTGGCTGTGAGGACATTGGTGCAGAAGCCTTGGGCTTGTGTGCAGGCTTCTTGGGCATGGCTTTCTTAGGCTTGCTAGCAGAGGCCTCAATAGTAGCAGCAGCAAAATCTTCATTGAATTTCTTCACTACTTCTTTTGCCACTTTGGCCAGCTTGGCTTGACGCTTAGCCCATTACTTTGGAAATTCTTCACCTCTTCTGATGCTAGAGGGATCAACTTGTTGACCAGGTGCCAGTGGAGGTCTTAGGCATGGAGGGTGTACAGCAAATTTCTTCATGTACTTAGGAGTTACATATCTGTAATCCCTCCATTATCTGGCCCATCTCCTCTCAATCTTATGAATGCGCACTTTGTGCTCATTCTTTGTTTCCTCAGGGGTTGTGCAGTACCCTGCATAGATGTCATTAGGGATCTCAAACATAGTGTTGACTTCACGTTGCTTTCCTCCCTTCTGAGATTTCTTGCCGTCAGCCATTTTCTTCAGCTGAGGATTTTGAACTATTGAGTTCTCAGATGAGGTGAGCAACTTTTATTCGAGGAACGCTACAAATGAGTTAAGTTGATGAGAACCTAGTGATTCAACAGCGGACATGTGTACCTATGAACAGAATATAGCTGCGAAGAATTTGGGGAGGTCATATGTGTTCTCAGAAGTTTTTGCAAAAGTAACAAGTTTGAGGAATTTGACCAGATGAGTCTTGAGGAATTTCACTAAGCGTTCTTTGACTTAGGTTCCAGAGTTGTACAGATTCAAAATCCACACAATTGAGGAATCTTGAAGAAAAATATTGCTTAGGGAAACATATCAAGAACAGATGTTGTGTGAGGTGTTTAGTGTGTGAAGATTTGAAGAATAAACACCTTTTGAAGATTTTGTAGAAATCATCAGAATCAACAAGGGCAGTAAAAGTAACTTTTAATTACCCTTGACGAAGAACACGACGAACTGTGAAGTGTAGATTTAGAAGTTCATCAGTTCAGATCTTCCACGCCCTAACTTGGCAGAGGAAGACAGCTACGGCGGCGGTGGAGTGAAGAAATCCGCGGGCGGCGCGAGTACGACGGCGACGAGGTCGAGGCAGTGAAGCTCTTCCTCACCGGCGACGATGGAAGTAGCGGTGGCGCTAGGTTTTGAGAGCTCGAGCGAGGGAGTGAGATCGAGCGGAGTAAATACGAAGTGAGGAGGGGGAGGGGTATTTATAGCCGAGGTGAAAAACCGCTCGCCCGAGGAAATTGGACGAACGTGCCCCTGACCCTTCTCATTCGTGCGACATGTGTCACCCACGTACTAAGAGGTGGCGATCATGCGAGATCGTGGGTGAATAGATAAATCCATCATGGAATGTGGAACGGTCTAAGCGGCAAGAGCCGAAAATTCAGATAAGATAATTCTAAAGTTTCATTTGCAAATTCCTCACCTGACAAGGACACAGTGAAGATTTTGAACGAGTTTCAAATAGAACGCATATGAGGAATTTGTGAATAGACTGGGTTGAGTTTAGCATAGAGGGGGAAGGGTCCGATCACATTCACTTAGCAGAAAAGGCAACATGAAGAATTAGCAATAAGTGAATGTTCTAGAGGACTTAAACTCGTATATATATATATATATATATATATACATATATATATATATATATATACATACGGTAGCGCTATTGTGAGCGTGCGTGCATAATGGCTTAACATATGCTCCGGCCGATTGCGGTTCGTAGGCCTCTCCACCGCTAATTACTTTGAGGGTAATGGTGCTTGTAAGAAAAAGTAATGCATTTAATTTTGTTACCATGCTTGGCCCACTGCATCCCGATTCTGAGGTCGACAGTAATAGGAAACAGTATGGAGGGTAATTGCTGAAAGTTCTTTACTAGGCAATAAGTTATTGATGGTTCGATCCCTTGGCTCTAAACATAGTAAAATCACGCTGACATTTAGTAATGAATTACGACATGCTCACTAATTATCAGCAACCAAATAGATGGTAATGAAAGAAAAATTTTACCAATGAATAAATTAGAGCTTCAATCCAGGCGCATGGTAAAAGTGATGGTAACAACGTTACTACTTACTAAGGGCCAATTACTACAGCTATAATACTGATGGTAATAGCATTACTACTTTCTATAGGCCCATTTACTGATGCTGGGAATTAACGTTTGGTCTGGACTACTTTACAATGTTATGATCCAAAGTGTAGGCGTGCGTGGTGATCGTAACTTCACTACTATTGTTTTCTTGCGGAGGAACGCGGCCTGACGAAGCGCTTTGATTAGTATCTGGTCGTAAGTAGTTACAATAGATTTTTCATGAGTGCGCGATTCAGAGTAATTATTTAGGGGAACGGTTCAGAGTAATTAGCATGTATGGGTCGATCGGCCGCAGCGGCCGGAGCGCACGCTAAGGTATTAAACGCGCAGGCTTAGTTTAGCGGCCCTATACATACATACATACATATATATATATATATAGCCAATGAAGAACAACAACGGAAAGAGTGAAGACGTCGAAAAGTTGAAGAAATTTAGCAACTGAGGAATTTCAAAAATGAAGAAAACTCAAATTGAAGATTTTCAACTTTTGGTGGTGGCGTGACCCACCGTATAAGAATGATGATTTCAGACACCGCGCACAATTGTCGTAGGGCTCTGAGAATCAAATTCTTTGTTAATTTCTTCACACTTAGAGTGTTAGTCTTCATTGATTGAAGAAAAATGTTTCTTCGTGTGTTGCACACCTAAGTCATCAATTTTGCATAAGTGTTAGGATGTGTGTCCTTTTCAAAGGACATTCGAAGATTATAGGATATTTAGCTCATACCGCAATAAATCTCTTCTCATCCAAGGGCTTTGTGAAGATATCGGCTAGCTGTTCTTCAGTCTTCACATGCTCGATAGAGATGTCGCCCTTCAACACATGATCACGAAGAAAATGATGATGAATCTGAATGTGCTTTGTCTTCGAGTGTTGAACTGGGTTATGAGCAATCTTGATGGCACTCTCATTGTCATAGTAGAGAGGCACATTCTTCATGTTGACGTCGTAGTCCTTGAGGGTTTGCTTCATCCATAGAAATTGAGCATAGCAAGAACCAGCAGCAATGTACTCAGCTTCAGCAGTAGATAGTGATACGCAGTTCTGTTTCTTCGAGGACCAACAGACCAAGGATCGTCCAAGGAAATGGCATGTGCCTGATGTTGACTTGCGGTCCACATGATCACCAGCATAGTCAGAGTCTGAATATCCAATGAGATCAAAAGCCGAGCCCTTGAGATACCATAATCCAAGTGTTGGTGTGTGAGCTAGATATAGAAGAATATGCTTCACAGCCTTATGGTGTGATTCCATCGGTGTAGCTTGAAATCGGTCACACATGCAAACACTAAGCATAATATTTGGCCTAGATGCACATAAATACAATAAAGAGCCAATCATGGAGCGGTATACCTTTTGATCAAAGTCAATACCATTTTCATCAGTGCATAGATGGCCATTTGTGGGCATAGGGATTTTCACGCCTTTGTAATCTTGCATGCCGAATTTCCTCAATACATCCTTGAGTTATTTATCTTGAGATATGAATATGCCATTGCGTTGTTGACGAATTTGAAGACCTAAGAAGAATTTCATTTCTCCCATCATAGACATTTGATATTCTTCACTCATCATATAGGCAAATTCATCACTATAACGTTGGTCAGTACAGCCAAAGATAATATCATCAACATATATTTGGCACACGAATAATTCATCATCATAGGTTTTGGTGAAAAGAGTTGGGTCAAGTGAACCGGGTTTGAGGCCTTTCTTCATGAGGAATTCCTTCAAAGTATCATACCACGCCCGAGGGGCCTGCTTGAGGCCATAGAGGGCCTTATTGAGTCTGAAGACTTTGTCATGATGCTTTGGATCTTCAAAACCTGGGGGTTGAGCAACATACACTTCTTCCTCAAGCTTACCATTGAGGAATGCACTTTTCACATCCATTTGATATAAGATGATATTATGATGGTTAGCATAAGCAAGTAATATGCGAATAGCCTCAAGTCTAGCAACAGGTGAAAAAGTTTCATCGAAATCAATTCCTTCAACCTGTGTGTAGCCTTGAGCTACAAGCCGTGCCTTATTCCTCACCACAAGGCCATTTTCATCTTGCTTGTTGCAGTAGATCCACTTTGTGCCAATGATATTGTGCTTGCGAGGATCTAGACGTTTGACCAGTTCCCAGACGTTATTGAGCTCGAATTGATGTAATTCCTCTTGCATAGCTTCAATCCACTCAGGCTCCAGAAATGCTTTATCTACCTTAGTGGGCTCTGTGATAGATACAAAAGCAAAGTGCACACAAAAGTTAGATAAATGTGAAGCTTTTGAGCGTGTGAGAGGACCTGGTGCGTTGATGTTGTTGATGATTTTCTCACTCTGCACTTCATTTGCAACGCGAGATGAGCGGGTTGTCGTCGAGGAATTGGATCAGCATTTTCTTCAGCACCATTTTCCTCAGGTGCATCAGCATGATGTTCTTCACGTTCTAGAATGACTTCTTCAGTAGATTCTTCGGTAGGAATGACATCCTCAGTAGCCTTGAACTTGATGGTTTCCTCAGGTGATTTTCCATCTAGCACAGGAGGTAGGTGCTCTCTTTGCGAGCCATTAGTTTCATCGAACCTCACATCGACAGTTTGAACAACTTTGTGGTGGACGTTGTTGAAGACTCTATAGGTGTGTGAGTCCTTTCCGTAACCAAGCATAAAACCTTCATGTGCTTCCGGTGCAAATTTAGAATTGTGATGAGGATCTCTAATCCAACATTTGGCACCGAAGACTTTGAAATAACTCACATTGGGTTTCCTGTCAGTGAGGAGTTCATATGCAGTCTTCTTGAAGAATTTGTGAAGATATACCCTATTGATGATGTGGCACGCAGTATCAGTTGCCTCAATCTAGAAATGACAAGGCGTCTTGTATTCATCAAGTATAGTGCGAGCCATCTCAACATGAGTCGTGTTCTTGCACTCCACGACGTCATTCTGCTGAGGAGTATAAGGAGCAAATAACTCATGAGTAATACCAAGTTCATCAAGATAGTCATCAAGACCAGTATTCTTGAACTCAGTTCCATTGTCACTTCTTATGTGCTTTATCTTCACACCAAAGTTGGTTGAAGCCCTCGAGGAAAATCGTTTGAAGACTTCCTGCACTTCACGTTTGTAAGTGACAATATGCACCCATGTGTAACGAGAATAATCATCAACAATGACAAAGCCATATAGAGATGCTTCATTAGTGAATGCAGGATAATGGTTAGGACCAAAGAGATCCATGTGAAGCAATTCAAATGGTCGAGTGGTAGTCATGATAGTCTTCGCGGGATGCTTGGCCTTAGTCATCTTTCCAGCTTCACAGGCTCCGCACAAGTGAACCTTGAGGAATTTGACATTCTCAATGCCACTGGCATGTTTCTTCTTCGCGAGCGTGTGCAAGTTCCTCATGCCAGCATGACCTAGTCGTCGATGCCATAGCCAGCCTTCTGAAGCTTTTGTAAGTAGACATATAGCTGGTTGTGGTCCTGTAGAGAAATCAACAATATACAGATCTGTAGGACCTTGAAGTATGTCTAGAGGGGGGTGATTAGACTACTTGACCAATTAAAAACTTAACCTTTTCCCACTTTTAGAGTTTGGCAGATTTTAGCTATCTTTGGACAAGTCAAGCAATCATCACACAATTCAAGCAAGCATGCAAAGAGTATATGAGCAGCGGAAATTAAAGCATGCAACTTGCAAGAAAGTAAAGGGAAGGGTTTGGAGGATTCAAACGCAATTGGAGACACGGATGTTTTTGTCATGGTTCCGATAGGTGGTGCTATCGTACATCCACATTGATGGAGACTTCAACCTACGAAGGGTAACGGTTGCGTGAGTCCACGGAGGGTTCCACCCACGAAGGGTCCACGAAGAAGCAACCTTGTCTATCCCACCATGGCCGTCGCCCATGAAGGACTTGCCTCACTAGCGGTAGATCTTCACGAAGTAGGCGATCTCCTTGCCCTTACAAACTCCTTGGTTCAACTCCACAATCTTGTCGGAGGCTCCCAAGTGATACCTAGCCAATCTAGGAGACACCACTCTCCAAGAAGTAACAAATGGTGTGTTGATGATGAACTCCTTGCTCTTGTGCTTCAAATGATAGTCTCCCCAACACTCAACTCTCTCTCTCTCTCTCATGGGATTTGGATCCGGTGGAAAGAAGATTTGAGTGGAAAGCAACTTGGGGAAGGCTAGAGATCAAGATTCATATGGTAGGCATGGAATATCTTGGCCTCAACACATGAGTAGGTGGTTCTCTCTCAGAAATGGTAAGTTGGAAGTGTAGGTTTGTTTTGATGGCTCTCTCCATGAATGAAGAGGAGGTGGAGGGGTATATATAGCCTCCACACAAAATCTAACCGTTACACACAATTTACCAAACTCGGTGGGATCGATTCAACAGACTCGGTCAGGCCGATTTAGTAAACCTAGTGACCATTAGGATTTTCGGTGGGACCGACATGCAACTCGGTAGGACCGATATGGTTAGGGTTAGGGCATAACATAATCTCGGTAAGACCAATTACACAAACTCGGTGAGACCGATTTTGGTAATAAGCTTTCCAGAGAGTTGGTCAGGTAAACTCGGTGGGACCGATTCGCTCATTTCGGTGAGACCGAAATGTTATGAAAGGGAAACAGGGAGTTTACATTCCAATCTCAGTGGGACCGATCGCTCACTTCGGTTAGACCAAAACGTTACGAAGGGAAACAAAGAGATTACAATCCCATCTCGGTGAGACCGAGATCCCTATCGGTGAGACCGATTTGCCTAGGGTTTGTGGCAGTGGCTATGACATTTGAACTCAGTGGCGCCGGATAGAAGAATCGGTGGGACCGGTTTTGACTTTGGGTTTAGGTCATATGTGGATGTGAGAAAGTAGTTGAGGGTATTTGGAGCATATCACTAAGCACTTGAAGCAAGAGGCTCATTAAGCAACACCTCATCCCTCCTTGATAGTATTGGCTTTTCCTATAGACTCAATGTGATCTTGGGTCACTAAAATGTAAAATGAAGATTCTTGAGCTTTTGAGCTTGAGCCAATCCTTTGTCCTGGATATTTTGAGGGATCCAATTTCATCATCCATGCCATGCCATTCATTGAGCTTTCCTGAAATAATAGTCTTGGAATAGCATTAGCTCAATGAGCTATATGTTGTTATGAATTACCAAAACCACCTAGGGATAGTTGCACTTTCAACCTCCCCCTTTTTGGTAATTGATGACAACATATAGATCAAAGCTTCGACAAATGATAATAAGATTGAAAAACATCGTCGCTTTGAGAAGTATGTGATAAGCAAGAGCTCCCCCTAAATTTGTGCATGGTTTAAGATTTGCTTTGGACTGCAAATGCACAAGGAATTAGGCTCATGGGTTACTCTTCCATGTCACATACATCTTGGTGGAGCACTCAAAATAATAAAGATTGAATACATGCACTCATCACCAAGCAAAGTGAATGATCATATAAGGATAGATAAGATAAGTGTAGCTTATGATCAAACACATGATCATCAATGTCTCACAGATAACAGCATAGTATCGCAAGCAATCAAAAGCAAACAAAGTTTAACCACCAAAGCAAGAGAGAACAAAAGCAACACTCTCTCTCTCTCGAAGCCTATGATCTATACATTTTTCTCCCCCTTTGGCAACAAGTTACCAAAAAGTTCATAGAAAATGCATAGTGCTAGATCGACTCTCAGGCTTGATCTTCAGGTGGTGGTGTAGAGATGGCTCCTTGGACGAAGGCTTCAGTTGATGTGGATGGAGCTGGAGGAGTTGGTGCTGGAGCTGGTTGCACTGGAGCTGTAGGAGCTGTAGCTGGTGCAGATGATGTGGCTCTGGTGTCTGTCACAGGCACTGCAGCTGACCTCTGAGCTCTAGGCACTCTGGCAAATGCATAAGTGGTTGTCTTGCCCTTCCTCTCCTGCATGTCATCCTGGAGCTGCTCCACAACAGACTGAATCTCAGTTACTTTGACATCTAGATCGTAGAATTTTTGTTCCATGATTCTTTCCAGGCTCTCCTGGTTTTGAGTTAGGGTGGCCAACCCCTTCTCAATCCTCAGTGTTGATGCTATCAAGTAACCAAGCTGCTCCTGCTTGTTCTTCAAAAAGTACTCAGATGCCTCCTCTTGAGTTGGCATCTTGGCAGGCTTCTCTCTCTTTGCTTTCTCCTTCTTCTCTTGAACTTGCACTGATGATGGTTCATTCTCATTCATCACAACTTGATTGTCCTCAAAGTCTGGATAGACAGCAAAATGTTCCTTATCCAGCAAGTATGTTCCTGTGCCCATCTTTGAGTTAATCAACTCCTGAATCTATGGGGCATACCCACAACTTCTCTTCTGGTCTGTTGTTGTCCTCTTAATGGTCTCAACAATGAGGCTCATGACCTTGAATTTTTGTGGCACATCAAACAAGTGTAGCAAGTTGATAGCATGCCCTCTAATCATGTTGTGGTCACCTGACTTGGGCAATAGAGTGTGCCTTAGGATCCAGTTGATTGTTGGCAGCCCTAACAGAAGAAAGTGAACTGACCCAAACTTATGTGTCTCAACTGCAGCATCAGGAATTTCCTTGTACATATGAGCCATGGTATTGTGATCCATCTTCTTCTTGGCATAGACATCCAAGTCATCTTCACTCTCCTTTGGGGCATTGATCAGATTTGCCCATTCCTCAATAGTTGATTGGTACCTTGTACCTTCAGACATCCAAACTATCCTGCCATCTGGATAGAAGTGTGTTGTGGAGTAGAATTGCATAATGAGCTCATCATTCCACTTTGTGAGCTTTTGCCCAACAAAGTCTGCAACTCCACAAGCAACAAAACTGTCTTGCACTCTAGGATAGTGTTCTTCATTTTCCTTCATGTAGGTCCAGTCGACCCACCTCATATCACACAATATAGGTTTCTTGTCCAACAACACTGTCTCATAGAAATCTTGTTGTTCCTTAGTGTGGAACCTGTAATCAACAACAGTCCTTCTCCTGGTAGCATATGGATCTGACAGCCTCCACAGTCTGAGTCATGCATCCTTTCTCAACTTCATGTTCTCAGCCACAGGATGAGCATCATTGTGGTCTGGAATCTTGGGCTTTAATGTTGCAGCCCCTGACCTTATAGCATCACCCATCAGCTTTTGTGCCTTGGGTGCTGGTGCATCAACCTCTTCTTCCTCTTCAGAGTCTCTCCTCATAGAGGGATTTCCAAGAACCTGCGCAGTAGTGGTTCTGGCTCTCTTCTTCTTCTTATCTTGACCAGCAGCTTCATCTTCTGATTCAATGGTAAACTTCATAGTTTCTCCAGTGGGAACTTTCTTGGGTTTTGTTGGGGATATAACTATTTGTGTAAGCCGCCCAAGAGGGGCCAGGTTACACAAAGAGTATTCACCAGAGAGAAGCCCAAGACCAAGCATGAAGATGGCGGTTCAATAAAGGGCTTAAGGCCCACAGGCGATTTAAGGCCCGTTGTAGTAAACCGCCGTAATGGCATGACTTGTATCATAAGGTATATTTAATTAGTCACCGAGTCGGACACTGTTTATAAGCCGGTCGGGACTCTCTAGGCCACAGGGCGTCAACCCGTGTATATAAGGGGACGACTTGCTGGCGGCTTAGGGAAAAAAAACAACTCAACGAGAGCCGGGCATAGCATATCTTGCTCCCTTGTCATCGAAGCATCAATACCAAACCCAACTAGACGTAGGCCTTACCTTCACCGTAAGGGGCCGAACTAGTATAAACCTCTCGTGTCCCTTGTCCCCATTTAACCCCTTCAAGCTTCCCAGTTGCGATGGCTCCACAACTAAGTCCTTTCACGAGGACATCTGATGTGACAATTCCACGACAGTTGGTGCCCACCGTGGGGCCAGCGCACAGTGGATTTGAGTTCTTGAAGGGCAACTTCGAAGGGCTCAAGGGATACGTAGTGGGCCGGATGACCAAGAGTCGTCGCGGCAAGATCTACATTGACAACGAAGGCTGGGGTCCCGACGCCGGCTCAATTGAGTACGGATACCGGGTCCCCTTCAGCGGAATCCATGTCTTCATCGGTCGGATCGGTGAGCCGAGCCCTGAGCCGAACAACTGCACCGACCTCGTCGAGACGGCTCAGCGTGCGAGGAAGACCCGGACTCAACATGTCATGAGGCGTGCCTTCGTGGGCTGCATCCACGGAGAGGAACTGTCTGAAGGATCTTAAGATAGGGGTGAGATGGCCGTCCTCTCAGACGGTGATTCGTCCGCCGGTTCAACAGATTCGTTGTACCAAGTGCAAGACGGCGTGCTTGGGGGCTGTTCCGATGGCATCAGTATTCCGGACCCCTGTGAGACACCAAGATGGGTCGGAGTCTTCATGGTTGGGACTCAGCCCGGCTCAGACTCTACAGCTGCTGCAGCAGTAACGTCCGGGTTAGGAGCAGCCGGGGCAGGCGGCCCCGTGCACCCACCGGCTCAGGCGTTGATAGACCTCATGGACAAGCTTACGACCCTGTTAACCGCAACGGTTATTCCCGCAGATAAAGATGAGCATGATGCGGAGGTGGCACGGGTGCGTGAGGAAATAGCTCAGGCCAAGGAGGCCTTGGCAGCTGAGGACACTAGATTAGCCACAGAGCGAGCGGCTCTAGATGCTCGGGCACAGCGATTATAGTTGGAAGCTTACCAGCTCACAATGAGCTTAAACGCATCCAATGAGGTGATGAGGAGGAGACATCAGAAAACCCAGTCCCGTTTACCTCCGAATTACGACCCTCAGGTTCTTTTTGCTACACCCAGAGCCGGCCCAAGTAACCCGCCAGAGGCCAATTAGCTCATGACAGCCGGAACAGGAGGACCGGCTCAGCCTCGGGAGATGGCACCACCTCACGTGAGCATGCCACCGCTGCGTTATGTGCCGATCCTACCGGGTCACTTTTCCAACCCTATGGAGAACTTAATCGCAGCCTCAACACGTTTGGCGGCTCTTTCTATGGACGGTGATGACCCGGCGGCAGTGGAGACCCGGAGAGTCAGAGAACTCCTCCAGACGGCCTTAGCTCAGCAGGAGACCTATTCTTACAGCCGAGACAGAATTCATTCAACTCCCCCGTCTTGGTTAGCGCCGCCTCGCCAGAACCGGAGCCCGAGTTACAGCAGGCACATGGAGTCTGAAGCTTTGTCAAGCAACGCCCAACGCCGTAACCAGCCCGGTGGCTATAATCCAGTGCAAGACCGAGTACGTCAGGAGAACGAGCGGGCGGCTCAACTGGCGGCTCAGCTAGCGGCTCAATAGATGGCACATCAAGATTTTCCAAAGTATCCAACAACTTCCGTTGAGGCGGGAGTAGCCACTAGAACCGATGGTGTTCCTTGCCTGGTACCGGCTTTGCGTAATGTACGGTTGCCCAAGGACTTCAAGGGACCTCGAAAGGTACCGAATTACACGGCCGACTTACAGCCCAGAGCATGGATCGAGAGTTATGAGATGGCCATGGAGCTATTGGAAGTCAGTGACGCGGCGATGGCTAAATATTTCACCATGATGTTAGATGGAACGGCCCGGTCTTGGTTAAAAGGTTTGCCACCCAATTCCATTGGTTCATGGGAAGAGTTAAAGGCCTGGTTCATCCAGAACTTCAAGGACACCTGTAAGCAATCTATGTCGATTGTGGACTTGACGAATTGTAAGCAGGGGAGGGTGAATCCACCACCCATTGGGTACGCCAGGTCAAGGAGATAATTCATTCATCTGACAAGATGGATGCCGGCTCTGCAGTCCTTATGTTGGAGAAGAATTGTAGCTTTGAATCGCTGAGGCAGAAACTGGGGCGCCTTAAACGTGACTGCAAGGATATGGGTACGCTGATGGCGGCTTTAGTTAAATATGCCGATTCTGATAGTACCAAGGATCCTGCGTCTGATGAGGAAAAGACTGGGAAGGGAAAGAAGAACGGCAATGGAAAGGGTCAGCAGCATAACTCGATGAATCAAGGAGGCAATAAGCGTAAGGCGGACGGTAACCCGGAGTTTCTGGCCAACGCCAATGCGCAAGGTAACAATCAGAGACGTAAGGGTAAACCGCCTCGATCCGGCGGGTCAGTCCCATCTCTTGAACAGCTACTCAATGAGCCCTGCCCGAGACACGGCACCAGGGAGCGGCCCGCCACACACCTGTGGAAGGATTGCGTGATCATGGAGGCGTTTAAGAATTCCAACACCTATGATGGTCATAATGGGTCTGGTGGCGGTCTTCATGGCCCAGGTGGCGGCTCAGGTTCCGGCTTTTAGGGACGTCAAGGAGGCTATAATCAACAACAGTCTGGTCACGGGGAGCAGCAGCAGCAGCAGTCGGGTTATCAAAGCAACCCGAAGCAGTTGAATGGTGGGCAGTACCACGTGTTTACCACTAGCTTATGCAAATGTGACCAAAAGGTTCATAAGAGGGCTGTGAATTCTGTCGAGCCGGCAGTGCCCCGTTACTTGAGGTGGTCAGAACAACCCATTGTGTGGAGCAGAGAAGATCACCCTCCACGGGTCGATAATCCGGGTCAGTTGGCCTTGGTGGTAGCACCTCAGGTTGGTGGATATAAATTCACTAAGGTACTCATGGACAGGGGTAGTAGCATCAATATCCTCTATTATGAGACCTTTCGACGCATGGGGTTAACTGATAAAAATCTGAGGACGTCCAACACTGTTTTCCATGGAGTGGTCCCTGGTAAGTCGGCTTACCCAGTTGGCAAGATTGAGCTGGAGGTGGCCTTCGGAGACGAATATGACTCCAGAGCTGAGAAGTTGACGTTTGAGGTGGTCAAAATCAGGAGCCCATATCATGCTCTATTCGGGCGGCCGGCTTATGCTAAATTCATGGCCCGGCCATGTTATGTCTATTTGCAGCTCAAGATGCCGGGTCACAAGGGCACCATCACTGTGCATGGAAGTCGAAAGGTGGCGTTGGAATGTGAAGAAGGCGACGCGGCTTATGCTGAGTCGGCTTGTGCAGCGGAAGAGCTCAAATTTTATCAAGATAATGTTGACCCGGCGGATATGACATCCCTGAAGAAGCCAACTACAGAGCACGACCCGACGTTGAAGTTTAAATCGGCTGCTGAGACTGTAACATCCCAAAATTCTAAATTTTGGAATGTTATAATAAATAGATAGATTTGATTGATTGTTTGATTGATTGTGTGAAATTGAGTGATTCAAAACTTTTTGAAAGTTAAATGAGAGGGAATAAAAGGACTTTCCCAAACTTTCATTTTCTTTTCTGATCTTCGTGAATTCCTTCTCATCACAAAACCCTGGAGAGAAGATGACATGACTTCTTCCATTTATTTAAATGACAAGGGGTGTTGAAAATATTTGAATTTCATTTGGAAAATATTTCCAATTCTGGAACTTTATGCAACTCAATGATTTTCACGAGCGAAGATAAAATGACTTCTTCAAAACATATGAAATATGAGTTGGGAGTTTCAAATAATTAAATTCAAAGTTCTTTTGAATTTATTTTTCAATTTGGAGTTTTTTATTCAAATTATTTTTTTCCAAAAATAAAATATATGGAAAATAGGGTAACATGATTCCCTACATCAAAAAATTGGAGAGAAATAAATTTGAATTAATTTTGGTATTTTAAAAAATGATTTTACTGGATTTTACTAGGGCAGAAGCACTCTTTGCTTTATTTGAATTTGTGTGTATTTTATTTGACTTTATAATAATTTTCAAGTCGTAGAAAATCTTTTTCTGAAAATTTTGATATATTATATGCCTATAGTTTTGTTTCTTATTTATTTTGGTTTTATTTTATTTTCTGAAAATTTGTTTTTTTTAAAAAACTCTCTTCCGCCGACTGGGCCGGCCCAGCTCCCAGCCAGGCCCAGGCCCGTAGCCGCCGCCGCCTTTCTTCCCCGTGGCCGACCGGGACTCTCCCGGAGTCCGCCGCCGCCGCGCCTTGCCCCTCCCCCACGCCTCCCGAGGCCCCTGGCCTTTAAAAGCCGAGGTCGGCACCCCTCTCCCTCCTCTCTTTTCGCCGCCGCCGCCACTCCTCGTCCCGCATCTCGCCGGAACCGCACCGCCGCGCCGCCGCCTCGCCTTCCGTCGCGGCCGCTGAGTTTTCTCGCCGTCGCCCGCACCTCCCCAACCACCGCATCCACCACCCACCTCCGCCGCAACGCCGCGCCGCCCTCCCCAGCTACTCCGCCGCCGCCGCCGTGCCCTACCGTCGCCGGAGCCACTCCGCCCGCCGCCGCCGGAGACGCGACTCACCGGAGCTCCGCCCGCCCCGGTCCGCCCGAACCACTCCATCGACCCGCCGATCTTTTCCGTGGACTGGTATAACCAAACCCTAGATCGGTTTTCTAGTTTTCTCATTTTTTTAAAAAAAATCCCCGGTTTAGTTTTTAGTTATATCTACTCAATGAACTTTCTCTGTTTAGTACTAGTTAGCGAGCGTTCGCTCGATAGTTTTTTTTTATTCAGGGACCTGTTAGTAGTTATTTCTTTTACAAATTAGTCCCTAGTCTTAAAGCGGTCACAACTTTTTACTCGTTCATCCAAATTAGATGAAACCAACGCCCACTTCTTCATTACGATCTCCTCTATCCAGTAATCCAACTCAAACATGTTTTTGAAATTCTAAAATTTGATTTAGATCAGATTTAAATTTGAACTTCGTTTGATCGTAACTTGAGTTTTATAACTCCGTTTGAGTTGATTCTTTTTGCAAATCGAAGCTCTTGACCTAAAATTTATGATAAGGCCAAATTCACATAATTTTGGTATTGTTAGAAATTGTTTTATGTTGCAAGAGTTATTCGCTTGGTTTTGATGTTTTCGGAATCGTACTCTTCGTTCTTTCCGATCTTTTGAGTGATTGCTTATGTGTGGTTACTATTGCTTGCTCACGGTAGATTGACCGGAGTGTGACGAGTAGAACTATCAAGAGTTTTGAGTGCGAATCATCTTCATCAACATTGCAGGCAAGTTCACACTTTGATCATACCTTTTCTACTACCCAGTTTTATGCATTAGTTCAATCCTCCAAACAATTGCATGATTAGGATCTGAATTAAATTATGGGTTTGGGGAAGTAGATTGAGGTAGCACCTATTACATGTTTTATTTTCAAACCCCTGGAGTTACTTCTATGTTTGCTTATTATGCCATGCTATGCTCGTAGACGTGGATTGGGTGAGTGATTTTCCATGACAGATGTGAGTTTGTGAATTAATGGTTTATTTAAGGTGGAAACTTAAACACACATCTGGCTGGATTGAGGCACCTGGTTTCTATCAGGACTTGCCTGTATTTCTTCGGACCGCCACCCAGGCTCAAAGGGATCATGAGATTATTCAAACTAGAAACTTCCGTGTGCAGCCACAAGCCATTATGGGCTCTGGCATAGTTGATTAAGTTGTGCGAACTCTTACGGGTAGACTAGCAGATGTAGGGGAAAGTAGGTGTACCGGTCTACCCACATGTAAGGTGCTAGCGCTTCCAAAAGACTATGTCTCGGTCATCCGTTTCTCAAACATCATGTAGTGCGAGGAATCCAACGGAGGCGATCGAGTCTTGTGGGGAAAAGTGTGCAAACCTCTGCAGAGTGTATAAACTAATCATGATTAGCCGTGTCCCTGGTTATGGACATCTTGAGTTTTTAATGAGTACTTTTAATTGGGATTGAGAATGTCGTCAACCATTCTCAATGTTTAACAACCACCATGATAGTTAAATAAATTTATTCCTTTGCAGTAGGGAAAAATTGGCTTTTCGCAAAAACATTATAACCATAGAGCCTCCACCAGCCATATATGCATGTAGTGATAGCCTTTATTCATCATTGCTCTATGGTGTGAATTTGCCAGTACATTCAATGTACTGACCCTTTGTGGCTGCAACGTCTCATGTTGCAGGATCTTACGACGAGTAAGTGATACGTTAGGGTTATGATTCCTATACTGAACTTTGCCGTTGGTGTTGATGGGAATCCACAACCTTGTTACTTCCGCTATTTGGATTGAGGTAATAGTATTTACGTTACTTTATACATGTGATTTACCTCTGTTATAAATCCTTGAGTACTGTGTGTGTCAGCATACCGATCCAGGGATGACACTTAAGCACAGAGACTTGACCCATTCGGGTCGGGTCGCTACAGAGACAAAGCTTGTTGACTTTACCCCGGGTGACCCTTCTAAGCAGTTCAGCATCAGCAGCAATTTGGATCCCAAATAGGAAAGCGCGTTCATCGAGTTCATCCGTGAGAACCGGGACATCTTTGCATGGAAACCTTCTGACATGCCAGGTGTATCGAGGGAACTCGCTGAGCACACTCTCAATATTGATCCGAAATATAAGCCGGTCAGGCAGTTTCTTCGGCGTTTTAATGAGGAGAGACGGAAAGCTATTGGAGAGGAGGTCGCCCAGCTCTTAGTGGCCGGGTTTATTATTGAAGTTTTTCGCCCGGAGTGGTTGGCTAACCCGGTGCTTGTCCTCAAGAAGAACGGCACCTGGCGGATGTGTGTGGACTACATGGACTTAAACAATGCTTGTCCGGCTGATCCCTTTGCTCTCCCCCGTATTGATCAAATCATTGATGCTCTGGCGGGTTGTGAATGTTTGAGTTTTTTGGATGCTTACTCTGGTTATCATCAAATCAAAATGGCAGTTAAGGACCGGGAGAAGACGGCTTTCATCACTTCGTTTGGAGCCTTCTGTTATGTATCTGTGCCATTTGGACTCAAAAGTGCCGAGGCGACTTATCAGCGGTGTGTGCAGAATTGTTTGCACGATCAAATTGGGCATAATGTTCATGCTTACGTGGATGACATTGTGGTGAAGTCCAGAGAAAAGGAAACCTTGATATATGACTTGAAAGAGACCTTTGATAATCTCCGGGTTTACAATATGATGCTTAACCCGGCCAAGTGTGTGTTTGGTGTACCTGTGGGCAAGCTCTTAGGTTTTCTGGTGTCAAACTGAGGCATCGAAGCTAACCCGGAGAAGATTAAGGCGATTACCTCTCTAGCTAAGCCGGCGTGCATCAACGATGTTCAGCGACTGGCGGGTCGTGTTGCCGCTTTAAGCCGGTTCATAAGCCGGTTAGGTGAGAAGGCCCTTCCATTATATCAGATGATGAAGAAAACTGACACTTTTGTCTGGAGTGAGGCCGCTGATGCTGCTTTTGAAGACTTGAAGAGATAGTTGTCTGAACCGCCGGTTCTCGCGGCTCCAGTTGATAAAGAGCCTTTGCTGTTATATGTGGCTGCCAATTCACGAGCCGTCAGCGTTGCCATCGTGGTGGAGCGTAAGGAAGATGGCAACGAGCATCCGGTTCAACGGCCGGTTTACTACATCAGTGAGGTGCTCATTGAATCTAAACAAAGGTATCCACATTGGCAGAAACTCGTTTACGGAGTGTTTATGGCCAACCGGAAGTTGAAGTAGTACTTTCAAAGTCACCCTATAACTGTGGTAAGTTCTGCCCCTTTGGGAGATATCATTCAGAATAGGGAGGCTACAGGACGAGTCGCCAAGTGGGCCATCGAGCTTGGGCCTCATGATTTGAAGTATATGCCACGTACTGCTATTAAGTCTCAGGCCTTGGTGGACTTTATCAATGATTGGACAAAGTTACAGGCCCTTGAGGAGAAGCCCGATAACACATATTGGACGATTCACTTTGACGGGTCCAGGCAGCTAGAAGGCTTGGGGGCTGGAGTGGTTTTAACTTCCCCTCGAGGTGAAAATTTTTGTTATGTACTCCGGCTTATGTTTCCGTGTACTAACAATGCAGCTGAATACGAGGCCTTACTCCATGGTCTCCGGATGGCTAAGGAGATGAACTTAAGCCGGGTAAGATGCTTGGGCGACTCAGATCTCGTGGCTCAACAGGTGTCAGGCAAGTGGGATTCCAAGGACCCCCTTATGGCGGCTTATCGTCGTGAAGTAGATGCTATGGCTGGTCACTTCAAAGGTTATCAAGTGGAGCACATTGACCGAAGGAAGAATGAGGCGGCTGATGCTTTAAGCCGGTTGGGATCCCAATGTAAGCCGGTGCCTCCTAACACCTTTCTCGATATTCTACATAACCCTTCTGTCAAGGTGGCTACCGAGGAAGAGCTAGCGGTGCCAGACCCGGAGGCACATCTGGTGGCAGCTCTTCACGTTATCCCGAATTGGACAGTGCCCTATTTGGCTTATATGACCCCGGGTGAGTTACCTGAGGATGAGACCTTGTCGAGACAAATCGTCAGGCGCTCCAAATCTATGACGATTGTTAACGGCGAGTTACATCACCTAAGTGTCACTGGGGCGTTTCAATGTTGTGTGTCCCCTACAGAAGGCCAAGAAATACTTCATGAGATCCATGAAGGGGATTGTGGCCATCATGTCGGGTCAAAATCTCTTGTAGCCAAAGCTTTTCGTCATGGTTTCTATTGGCTGACGGCTCATGCTGATGCGGAGGATCTGGTCAGCAAATGTGACGGTTGTCAAAAGTTCTCACGACAAGCTCATGTGCCGGCTCAAGAATTGAGGATGATCCCAATCACTTGGCCATTTGCAGTCTGGGGCTTGACATGGTTGGGCCTTTCAAGAGGCCTAAGGATAAAAAGACACATCTCCTGGTGGCAGTGGATAAATTTACAAAGTGGGTTGAGGCAGAGCCGGTCAGTAAGTGTGATGCAGCCACGGCAGTTCAATTCATGAAAAAGGTGATCTTCCCGTTTTGGTTTCCCACATAGCATCATAACTGATAATGGCACTAATCTCTCCAAGGGTGCCATGGAAGAGTTCTGTCAAAGAGAACATATCCGGCTTGATGTTTCGGCTGTTGCTCATCCTCAATCCAATGGTCAAGCAGAAAGAGCTAATCAAGAGATCCTGAAAGGTATCAAACCGCGACTCTTAGTCCCCTTACAGTGGACTCCGGGTTGTTGGGTGGAGGAGTTACCTTCTGTATTATGGAGCATCAACACTACACCTAACAGATCTACAGGCTACACACCTTTCTTTATGGTGTATGCTGCAAAGGCGGTCCTGCCAAGTGACATCCGGCACGATTCACCCCGCATGGCGGCTTACGTTGAGGCTGACAATGAAGAAGCTCGTCAAAATGCACTTGATTTATTAGATGAGGAGCGAGACTTGGCAATATCCCGCTCGGCGATTTATCAACAAGACCTGCGCCGCTATCACAGCCGCCGGGTTAGAAGCAGAACCTTTCAGGAAGGCGACTTGGTGCTCCGGCTCATCCAGGATCAGTCTGATATGCACAAGCTATCCCCGCCTTGGTAAGGGCCCTTTGTGGTCAGCAAGAATCTGCACAACGGGTAATATTACCTCATCGATGTTCGAGAGCACAAAGACTCACGTAAGTCGGAGGAGGAGACCCGCCGGCCGTGGAATATTGCTCATCTCCGGCCTTATTATACATAAGCCACCGGCTTTCAGGATGTATATATTTTTTGCCAATGTATATATTATATAAAGAAATAAAGCAGGACCTCTTTCCTTTTTTACCCTCAAAAATCTATATGTCTTCTTTATCAGGTAGTGGAGACAATTAACAGGGAGCGGATCACATCTGAATCCGGCTTTCCCTTTGGACTGGCTTATGATCATATCTGAATCTAGCCATGGTCACTTGGGGGCTTCCTGTTCAAACATAGGTCGTATTCGAACCAAAGAGAACATAGCTGTCGATACCCACTTGATCGGCATACTGCCAAACCCACTTGGGGGCTTCTTGATCATATTTGAATCACAGCTTAACCCCTTTGGGTCTGACATGGATCGTATTCGAATCAGCGTCATTAATGTAACGCCCCGGATCCAATGTGCCAGGTGTCTGCCAGTTATTCGCCGTCGTTGCCATGTCATTTGCTTGCGTGTTGCATTTTATCATGTCATCATGTGCATTTCATTTTTGCATACATGTTCATCTCATGCATCCGAGCATTTTCCCCGTTGTCTGTTTCGCAATCCAGCACCACGTGTCCCCGCGCCCTCCCCGCGCTGCCGCGGCCCGCGCAGCCCATCCGGGGCCCGCGC
>NC_041391.1:223023933-223089416 GCF_002162155.2 Triticum dicoccoides
GGTGGCCTCGCCGCTCCGCCATGGCCGCCATCGTCCGCGGCACCGCCGCCACGTGCCGCCACCGCCGGAGGTCACAGTCGGCCCTGCCCTGAGCGCCTCCGCGGCTCCAGCTCCGCCACCGGAGCTCCCCGCCCCGTTTCGGCGCCGGGAATGGGCTACCGAGCCCGGATCCGGCCTCCCCTCGCCGGATCTGGCCACCTCCGCCCCCATCACCGAGATCCGCTACCCTCCATCGTCGTTGGCTGCCAGCGCCGCCGGCCTTGTCCCCGTTCGGGAGATAGGCGACGACGCCCCAGCCGCACCCCGTGGGCCGGCCTCGGGAGGCCCAGCCCAGTCACCCCGCCGACACGCCTCCTCTCCACCCTAGGCCTTGGCCCGCTAGGTGAGTGCCCCAGCACGGCTATTCCCCGCACGTGTGTAGTATAGTTATCTCGCGCTCGTCTGTCTTTTCTTCTTCAAAAATTGGCTAAGTCCCGAATATTTTGACATAATCATGTCATGTACGTCATGCCGTATCTCTGTGCATGTAGCTCCGTTTCGTGCGTGTAATATGTCAAATTGTTCGTCTCGACGAGTACATCATTTCATTCCATTGCATCATGTTCATTTGAGGTCATCTTGATGCCCGAAATGCTGTTGGAAGAGTGCATGTTGATGTTAATCTGCTGAAACTGTTATAACTTGCTCATTTGTCATTTTTGCCATGATTGATGTGTGCATCCTATGAGGTTGATGTCTACATGTGTCTTGATCTATGCCATGCCATCTTTCCAGAGGTGCTATCCATGTATTTTTGTGATTTGTGTGCTGAGTGCATCGAGCTTGCTAAGTAGAGTACTTGTTGTTGCTGTTTTGCTAGGCTGAAACTGTTATTTCGTGATGCTATGTAAACCTGCTTCTACAAATCATTCTATGCATAATCTGGAGATGTTTACTAAATGTGTTTTGTTCTACATGTCATGCTATATCCATCCATGCCCCTGGTTGCATTTATAGCTTGCTGTAGCTTATTGTTTTCATGCTCCAAAGTTGCTAAATAATGTTGCTGTCAGCCTGTTAACATTAAGTGCAGTTGTTACCATGTGTTTTCCTAGTGATCCATGCACCCTATGAACTTGCTCTTGCCATGCTTAGCTGCCCAAACATGCCTTATTACTGTTGGTTGCCTTGCCATGCCATGTATTGCTCTGTAGTGAGTGGTTCAAGCTCACTAACATGCCTACTTATTGTTGTTCCTGCCATGTATGAATCTGTCATATAACTTGCCATGTTTACATGGGTGCCATCATATCTTCTGATCCTTTTTGGCTCATGGTCAATAAGGGACTTTTGATCTATGCATTTTGTAGATTCATGCCATGCCTTTGTTTGCCATGTTAAGTTCCTGTAACATATTGTTTGATAGCTCTAAACATTGCAACCTGATGTAATTTCTGCTAAAGTCTGTAACTGTCATTATTTGCAATCTTACCATGTGTGTTTGAGCATGTTCTAGTGATTTCTGAAGATAGCTCAGTGTTCATGTTTTGTTATGCTTTACCTGTACTTCATTCCCATGGCTTTTGTTATTATGTTGAGGTCCTGTAGCTTGTTGTTTTGATGCTTGCAATATGCCTACTTGCTGTTTTGGACAGGTTGTTGCTATGACTTGTATAGTGTGTGTGTGTGTGTGTGTGTTGAACCGTTGCTCCGTTTTGAGTGTGCTCTATATGAAACTTGCTTAGAATTGCATGTAGCTTCATATTATCATGTTGCATCCTTGTTTTGAGGTGTTTGCTTGATGTTTGTATGCATTTTGCATCAATGCCATGTTTAACTTGTTTTGCTCATATCTTCTAGGCCGTAGCTCCGAACTAAATGAACTTTATATGTAACTTGACTAGAATCTCGTGTAGATCATCTTGGTGCATCTTAACTTTCTGTTTAACAACTTGAACATAATGTTTATTCAGATCTGGACCAATTTTGAAATTTGCATATGAGGACTTTCCGGAATTGTTATATGTTGTTCCCGGCCTCATTTAAACTTGCCGTGATGTGTTGCTCTTGTATGCATCATCCCTTGCCATGAGTAGCTTCATGTAGCTTTGTCATGCATCATGCTTGTTGTGCATCATGCCTTGTTCATGTGTGGTGTGTTTACCATGTTGTGTGCTTCTTTTCGATAGTTCCCATTTCGTTGCGATCGTGAGGATTCGTTCGTCTACGCTTGGTTCGTCTTCGTGGCTTCATCCGTTCGTCTTCTTCATGGACTCGTTCTCCTTCCTTGCGGGATTTCAGGCAAGATGACCGCTACCCTGGATCTCACTACTATCATTGCTATGCTAGTTTGCTTCGTTCTATCGCTATGCTATGCTACCTATTACCTGTTTATCCAGCCTCCCCAAATTGCCATGAACCTCTAACCTTTGACACCTTTCCTACGCAAACCGATGTTTGGCTATGTTACCGCTTTTGCTCAGCCCCTCTTATAGCGTTGCTAGTTGCAGGTGAAGTTGAAGATTTCTCCATGGTGGACAGGATTTTGGTTGGGATATCACAATATCTCTTATTATTATTAATGCATCTATATACTTGGTAAAGGGTGGAAGACTCGGCCTTTTGCCTAGTGTTTTGTTCCACTCTTGCCGCCCTAGTTTCCGTCATACCGGTGTTATGTTCCCGGATTTTGCGTTCCTTACGCGGTCGGGTGATTTATGGGACCCCCTTGACAGTTCGCTTTGAATAGAACTCCTCCAGCAAGGCCCAACCTTGGTTTTACCATTTGCCTCACCACCACCTACCCTTTGCCTTGGGTCGGCCAACCCAAGGGTCATCTTTATTATAGCCCCCCCGGGCCAGTGCTTGTCTAAGTGTTGGTCCGAACCGAGTAGACTGCTGGGCCCCCTCGGGGAAACTCGAGGTTTGGTTTTACTCGTAGGATGTCTCATCCGGTGTTGCCCTGAGAACGAGATATGTGCAGCTCCTATCGGGATTGTCGGCGCATCGGGCGGCTTTGCTGGTATTGTTTTACCATTGTCGAAATGTCTTGTAAACCGGGATTCCGAGTCTGATCGGGTCTTCCTGGGAGAAGGTTTATTCCTTCGTTGATCGCGAGAGCTTATCATGGGCTAAGTTGGGACACCCCTGCAGGGTATAATCTTTTGAAAGCCGTGCCTGCGGTTATAGGTAGATGGGAATTTGTTAATGTCCGGTTGTAGATAACTTGACACCAGATCCGAATTAAAACGCATCAACCGCGTGTGTAGCCGTGATGGTCTCTTCTCGGCGGAGTCCGGGAAGTGAACATGGTTTCTGGGTTATGTTTGACATAAGTAGGTGTTCAGGATCACCTCTTGATCATTACTAGTTGACGACCGTTCCTTTTGCTTCTCTTCTCGCTCTCATTTGCGTATGTTAGCCACCATACATTGCTTAGTCGCTGCTGCAACCTCACCACTTTACCCCTTCCTTTCCTATTAAGCTTTGCTAGTCTTGATACCCATGGTATTGGGATTGCTGAGTCCTCGTGGCTCACAGATTACTACAACAACAGTTGCAGGTACAGGTTATGCGATGATCATGACGTGAGAGCGATGCTTGCTTGCATTGAGTTCTTCTTCTGCTTCTTCGATCAGGGGATAGGTTCCAGGTCGGCAGCCTGGGCTAGCAGGGTGGATATTGTTTGAGTTCCTGTTTATGATTCATCCGTAGTCGGATGTTGTTCTTGTATGTTGTATTGTTGTATTCATGTGACATTGTATGTATTGGATGTATCCCCACTATTATGTATTGTTGATGTAATGATATCCACCTTGCAAAAGCGTCTCAATATGCGGGTCTATCCTTGGTGGGACCTTCGAGTTCCTTTTTGGATAGGGTCGCATATTGGGCGTGAAAAGTTGGTATCAGAGCCTCGACCGACCCTAGGAGCCCCCTTGATTGATCGTGTAGTTTGGCCGTTGTTGAGTCTAGAAGAAAACTGTTTTCGGAGTCTAGTTATATCGGAGAGTAGGAATTCTTTTTACTCCTCAGCCCCTTCGTCACTCTGGTGAGAAATCTTGACGTAGGTGTTTTGAATTACTTCTCTTCCCTTTCAATTTTTTCTTTAGGTTCACGCAGTTGGTTTTCTGGTAGTTGTTCCTCAGCTCTTTGCATCTGGTGCTTTTCTCGTCAACTCAACTCGAGCCTCTTCATCTTTGAGTTCAATCCTCAGTTGTGTTCTTTTCCCACCCGCCCACCCTTCTTCTTCTCGGAACCGGAGTTCATAATCGAGTATCCTTCCTACTCATGCGAAGTCTTTGCTTTCTTTCCTCAATGATTTCAACCGGTGTTTTCTCTTCAAGATATTCATCGATTTCCCCTTTCAAGTTGCTTTTGTTTTCCCGCCTCCCACCCTTTTCTTCCCGGAGTTTGACTCTTTTTTGACCATCTAGTTCATTCATGCGGAACGCTTCAGTCTTTCGTCAATTATTTCAACCGATGATTTCTCGTCTAGTTCGTCATTCTTCATCCATTTCACTTCTGGTGGATTCAATTCAAGTTTTTCGGGTTGATCATATTCTTTTCCTCGGCTCAAGTGTTTTCCCCTTGCTCGTTCGCCTCTCGCCAGTTTATCCTTCCGGAGTGCTCAAGACTTCTCAGGAGATTCGTCTGTGTTCCAATTAATTCGAGGTTGTCACCTCATTCAAATACTTCAATTGTTCTGGTGCATCATCTATCTGTTCAACATCCCTTTCCAATGGTGTTTTTCTCTTTAGTGGGCCCTAACCCACAGGTCTTTTTCCAGGATCTTACCAGACTCTTCTAATTCCCCCGGAGTTATTCTCAAATTCTTTTCGGAGTCTGACGTAAGAATGAATTTCATCAGTCAGATTCCTTTTCCAAGATCAATTTCAAATCATTTCATTGTTGGCTCAACCTTTTCGGTTTTCATTCGCCCGGAGTACCTCAGTAATTTTGGTGTTGTTTTCCGTCGCCATTTGAAGATCGAAGAAGAGTTTTTCCTCTAAATTTTGTCCGTTCTCCCGAAGTTTCGTGGTTCTAGCTTCATGTTATCCTCTCATATTATTCCGTTTGTCAGATATTCTTTCTTACCCATCCGGAGTATGTCAGGAGTTGTTTTTCCATTTCTTTTACCGAAGGCCATCATTCCAGTTATCGTTCTCTATTTATTCCGGTGCTTCGTTCAAGTATTCTTCAATCAGTTCGCGGTCTCTTTGTTCTCTTGCATTTTAATTCCCTCAAGTATCTTCGTGCTTCTCTAATTCTTCCCGGTGATTCATTCTCTTTCATCAATCATTTTCTAATTCTTACGATGGTTTATTCAGATTCTTTTTCCTTTGTTATCGTATCAATCCATTCCTTCTTTCAATCCTACCGGTGGTTCATGAAGACCTTCTCAAGTTTGCGATATGTCACTTCTCAATCCTTTTCAAGAAGAATAAGTAGTATGCAAAATTCATTGCTTGTCATCAATTTAATTTGATGAAGGATAAGAATACAATAAATCTTATTCTTATTTCCTTAAAGTGAGTAATCCCTTCCTTCGGAGCTTGTTCTTGATGAATAAATTCTAGTTCCAAGTGTTTTCATCTTTTCTTTTCCGGAGTTCAAATTTTCCTCAGCCATTTCGTCGGAACCTCCACCTAAATCATCGTAAGATTTAATCTTATTCTTTCATCCTTCATTCTATCTCACCATCTTTTTGTCAACGGAGTTCTTCATGGTGGTTCTTCATGATTTAATTCATTCTTCAAGATTTCATCAAGTATCATTCCATCCTCTTTAGTTCGTGTTCTATTCCTCCATGTTTCAGCCGGAGTGCTTCCTAAATCCTTTCAGTCTTATTCGTTTCTTTTCTCACTCTAACCACTCCGGTTAGAACGAGTGCTTCCATAGTCTATCTAATTCCGTGAGCTTTCGATTCTCGTCATTCTCGTCGTTCCTCTCTTCTTCTCGAGTGCTCTCGATTCTTTGCTTCTTCTCTTGAGTTCTTGTTTCACCTCATCCCTTTTCCCTTCCGTCTCAGTCCTAAGATCTTGGGACGAGATCTCTTGTTAGTGGAGGAGTGTTGTAACGCCCCGGATCCGATGCACCAGGTGTCAGCCAGTTATTCGCCGTCGTTGCCATGTCATTTGCTTGCGTGTTGCATTTTATCATGTCATCATGTGCATTTCATTTTTGCATACATGTTCATCTCATGCATCCGAGCATTTTCCCCGTTGTCTGTTTCGCAATCCAGCACCACGTGTCCCCGCGCCCTCCCCGCGCAGCCGCGGCCCGCGGAACCCAACCGGGGCCCGTGCGGGCCCGCTCCGCGCCGCCCCCAGCCGTCGTCGCCGCGCGCCTCGACTTCTCCGCCCCGTCGCCCAGCTCCCGTGGCCTCGCCGCTCCGCCACGGCCGCCATCGTCCGCGGCACCGCCGCCACGTGCCGCCACCGCCGGAGGTCCCCGTCGGCCCTGCCCCGAGCGCCTCCGCGGCTCTAGCTCCGCCGCCGGAGCTCCCCGCCTCGTTCCGGCGCCGGGAATGGGCTCCCGACGCCCGGATCCGGCCTCCCCTCGCCGGATCTGGCCACCTCCGCCCCCATCACCGAGATCCGCCGCCCTCCATCGCCGTTGGCTGTCGGCGCCACCGGCCTCGTCCCCGTTCGGGAGATAGGCGACGACGCCCCAGCCGCACCCCGTGGGCCGGCCTCGGGAGGCCCAGCCTAGTCACCCCGCCGACACGCCTCCTCTCCACCCTGGGCCTTGGCCCGCTAGGTGAGTGCCCCAGCACGGCTATTCCCCGCACGTGTGTAGTATAGTTATCTCGCGCTCGTCTGTCTTTTCTTCTTCAAAAATTGGCTGTCCCGAATATTTTGACATAATCATGCCATGTACGTCATGCCGTATCTCTGTGCATGTAGCTCCGTTTCGTGCGTGTAATATGTCAAATTGTTCGTCTCGACGAGTACATCATTTCATTCCATTGCATCATGTTCATTTGAGGTCATCTTGATTCCCGAAATGTTGTTCGAAGAGTGCATGTTGATGTTAATCTGCTGAAACTGTTATAACTTGCTCATTTGTCATTTTTGCCATGATTGATGTGTGCATCCTATGAGGTTGATGTCTACATGTGTCTTGATCTATGCCATGCCATCTTTCCAGAGGTGTTATCCATGTATTTTTGTGATTTGTGTGCTGAGTGCATCGAGCTTGCTAAGTAGAGTACTTGTTGTTGCTGTTTTGCTAGGCTGAAACTGTTATTTCGTGATGCTATGTAAACCTGCTTCTACAAATCATTCTATGCATAATCTGGAGATGTTTACTAAATGTGTTTTGTTCTACATGTCATGCTATATCCATCCATGCCCCTGGTTGCATTTATAGCTTGCTATAGCTTATTGTTTTCATGCTCCAAAGTTGCTAAATAATGTTGTTGTCAGCCTGTTAACATTAAGTTCAGTTGTTACCATGTGTTTTCCTAGTGATCCATGCACCCTATGAACTTGCTCTTGCCATGCTTAGCTGCCCAAACATGCCTTCTTACTGTTGGTTGCCTTGCCATGCCATGTATTGCTCTGTAGTGAGTGGTTCAAGCTCACCAACATGCCTACTTATTGTTGTTCCTGCCATGTATGAATTTGTCATATAACTTGCCATGTTTACATGGGTGCCATCATATCTTCTGATCCTTTTTGGCTCATGGTCAGTAAGGGACTTTTGATCTATGCATTTAGTAGATTCATGTCATGCCTTTGTTTGCCATGTTAAGTTCATGTAACATATTGTTTGATAGCTCTAAACATTGCAACCTGATGTAATTTCTGCTAAAGTCTGTAACTGTCATTATTTGCAATCTTACCATGTGTGTTTGAGCATGTTCTAGTGATTTCTGGAGATAGCTCAGTGTTCATGTTTTGTTATGCTTTACCTGTACTTCATGCCCATGCCTTTTGTTATTATGTTGAGGTCCTGTAGCTTGTTGTTTTGATGCTTGCAATATGCCTACTTGCTGTTTTGGACAGATTGTTGCTATGACTTGTATAGTGTGTGTGTGTGTTGAACCGTTGCTCCGTTTTGAGTGTGCTCTATATGAAACTTGCTTAGAATTGCATGTAGCTTCATATTATCATGTTGCATCCTTGTTTTGAGGTGTTTGCTTGATGTTTGTATGCATTTTGCATCAATGTCATGTTTAACTTGTTTTGCTCATATCTTCTAGGCCGTAGCTCCGAACTAAATGAACTTTATATGTAACTTGACTAGAATCTCGTGTAGATCATCTTGCTGCGTCTTAACTTGCTGTTTAACAACTTGAACATAATATTTATTCAGGTCTGGACCAATTTCGAAATTTGCATATGAGGACTTTCCGGAATTGTTATATGTTGTTCCCGGCCTCATTTAAACTTGCCGTGATGTGTTGCTCTTGTATGCATCATCCCTTGCCATGAGTAGCTTCATGTAGCTTTGTCATGCATCATGCTTGTTGTGCATCATGCCTTGTTCATGTGTGGTGTGTTTACCATGTTGTGTGCTTCTTTTCGATAGTTCCCGTTTCGTTGCGATCATGAGGATTCGTTCGTCTACGCTTGGTTCATCTTCGTGGCTTCATCCGTTCGTCTTCTTCATGGACTCGTTCTCCTTCCTTGCAGGATTTCAGGCAAGATGACCGCTACCCTGGATCTCACTACTATCATTGCTATGCTAGTTTGCTTCGTTCTATCGCTATGCTACGCTACCTATTACCTGTTTATCCAGCCTCCCCAAATTGCCATGAACCTCTAACCTTTGACACCTTTCCTACGCAAACCGTTGTTTGGCTATGTTACCGCTTTTGCTCAGCCCCTCTTATAGCGTTGCTAGTTGCAGGTGAAGTTGAAGATTTCTCCATGGTGGACAGGATTTTGGTTGGGATATCACAATATCTCTTATTATTATTAATGCATCTATATACTTGGTAAAGGGTGGAAGGCTCGGCCTTTTGCCTAGTGTTTTGTTCCACTCTTGCCGCCCTAGTTTCCGTCATACCGGTGTTATGTTCCCGGATTTTGCGTTCCTTACGCGGTCGGGTGATTTATGGGACCCCCTTGACAGTTCACTTTGAATAGAACTCCTCCAGCAAGGCCCAACCTTGGTTTTACCATTTGCCTCACCACCACCTACCCTTTCCCTTGGGTCGGCCAACCCAAGGGTCATCTTTATTATAGCCCCCCCGGGCCAGTGCTTGTCTAAGTGTTGGTCCGAACCGAGTAGACTGCGGGGCCCCCTCGGGAAAACTCGAGGTTTGGTTTTACTCGTAGGATGTCTCATCCGGTGTTGCCCTGAGAACGAGATATGTGCAGCTCCTATCGGGATTTTCAGCGCATCAGGCGGCTTTGCTGGTCTTGTTTTACCATTGTCGAAATGTCTTGTAAACCGGGATTCCGAGTCTGATCGGGTCTTCCTGGGAGAAGGTTTATTCCTTCGTTGATCGCGAGAGCTTATCATGGGCTAAGTTGGGACACCCCTGCAGGGTATAATCTTTCGAAAGCCGTGCCTGCGGTTATAGGCAGATGGGAATTTGTTAATGTCCGGTTGTAGATAACTTGACACCAGATCCGAATTAAAACGCATCAACCGCGTGTATAGCCGTGATGGTCTCTTCTCGGCGGAGTCCGGGAAGTGAACACGGTTTCTGGGTTATGTTTGACGTCAGTAGGTGTTTAGGATCACCTCTTGATCATTACTAGTTGACGACCGTTCCTTTTGCTTCTCTTCTCGCTCTCATTTGCGTATGTTAGCCACCATACATTGCTTAGTCGCTGCTTCAACCTCACCACTTTACTCCTTCCTTTCCTATTAAGCTTTGCTAGTCTTGATACCCATGGTAATGGGATTGCTGAGTCCTCGTGGCTCACAGATTACTACAACAACAGTTGCAGGTACAGGTTATGCGATGATCATGACGTGAGAGCGATGCTTGCTTGCATTGAGTTCTTCTTCTGCTTCTTCGATCAGGGGATGGGTTCCAGGTCGGCAGCCTGGGCTAGCAGGGTGGATATTGTTTGAGTTCCTGTTTTTGATTCATCCGTAGTCGGATGTTGTTCTTGTATGTTGTATTGTTGTATTCATGTGACATTGTATGTATTGGATGTATCCCCACTATTATGTATTGTTGATGTAATGATATCCACCTTGCAAAAGCGTCTCAATATGCGGGTCTATCCTTGGTGGGACCTTCGAGTTCCTTTTTGGATAGGGTCGCATATTGGGCGTGACAATTAAACAACTCTTATGTTCACTTGGGGGCTTCCTGTTCAAACATAGGTCGTATTCGAACCAAAGAGAACATAGCTGTCGATACCCACTTGATCGGCATCGCCAAAGCCACTGGGGGCTATATGATCGTATCCGAATCTTAGCTTAACCCCTTTGGGACGGTTCTCTGATCGGATTCGAATCAGGAGCCTATGAGCATTGCTTATAAATATAATTACTTCAACTATCTTGAAACCTTCTTGAGGAGATGGTTCTTGATTCTTCCGGTTTAATATTGATTACCCCAGGTTCTAAAGTGCCAGGTAAGCATCATATGAGCCGAGAAGGTTATGAAAGGGTTTGCAGGTATGTTATTGTGAATATATTTAATAAATAATCATAAACCGGCCTGTATATGATGTCTTTCTGTCATGTTCCGGGTTATCAATACTCTATAAACCCCTGGCGCAGTAAACCGCCCAGAAAATTTTGCTTGTTTTATGTGCAGGATAAGGCAAAGCAAGTTAAACATCAAGAAAGTACACGGTTAACGTAAGCTCGAGAAATGTAGTGATGGCGGCTTACAAAAGTAATAAGTACCATAAACATGCGCCAGGGCATGACAAACATTAAGAAGTTTTTTCTATCCTATTACAAGACTCCCTGAGTCTGAATAAGTGAAGCATTGTTTTGGCAAAGTTATAAAATGCCTGGCGGCTCATTCCTTCGGCGGGCTTGAAGACTCCGGGTTATCCTTCTCCGCCTCTCCGTCGGTTGCTTTGTCCTGGAAGGTGGACGAGGCCCAGTCAATGCCGCTCAAGGCTTCAAATTCAGCCTCATCATGTATTAAACCGGCCGGGTCCACTTCAGGGGCAAAGGTATGCTTACGCGTTGGAGGGATCAGGCTGACTTGGTCGTATGGAATGTTTGGAATTCTCCGGTTCTCGCTATCATAGCCCGGTGAATACTTAGTAAGATCAGTATCATTCCCAATGAGAGTCACCAAGGGACGTACGACTTTGACACAGGCAGTGAAGTCTTGATCATCAAATGTAGTGTCGTCCTCCTTCAGGCTTGGATATCCAAGAGAGAGATCAGCCAAGTCAAGTTCTGGCACCCATGCCTTTGCCCGGCTTAAGGCGGCCACGGCTCCGACTCTTGAAGATGCCCGCCTTAAATCCTGAATTCGTTGAGGTAGCGCTGCGAGATGCTTCAGCACATCTTGTAGGAGGTGGGAGTGGTATTTGATAACGCCACAACGGCCAAAGCATGTTGTGACCCAAAATACAGATGCTCCACTAAGGTGTAAACCGCCTTAAGCTTGATCAGCATGTTTTGCTTGAGGTTGCCTCCTGGGGCTTGTACGTTCACAAGCATAACAATAAGACGGAGATAACTATTGCAATAATCATTGGAAAGTTACAATGTTTGAGGTTTTTCAGAGTAACTTATCGAAGATGGCTGAGTACATTTGGGATATCTGTCGTTTTAAATCGGACAGTTCGGTTGTTGCCTCTGCAAGAGATGCTTCTGCCGACTCGGCCTGCGTCACCAGTGAAGTCCTCTCATCAGCCCAAATTTTCTTTTCAGACTCAAAATTTTGCCTCAACTTCTCTTGTTCAGAGACACTGAATTCAAACTTGGAGTTGGCTTTCTGAGTTTCAAGCTCTTGAGTTTTCAGCTGGCTCTTCAGGTCAGCAAGCTCCGACTCAAATTGACTTATGGTGGCCTGTATTGACATCACGTTATGGTAAGAATCATGGTAAGGTAACATTCAAGTCCCAAACACTTTACAAGTAAATATACTTGGCACTTGGGGGCTAATGCATGCTTAAAGAATTTTTTACTTACCCTGTCGGGTCATACATATCGAGTCTCAAGTACTTTACAAGTAAAGATACTTGACACTTGGGGGCTAATGTGTAACACAAATTCAAAGTCTCATGCTATCACCGGGTTAAATATATTCACTTTAAACCGGACAAACTAACAGTAAGTAGATTTCTAAGTCTACAGCATATTCATTCATAAGCAATAGACTTGGGGGCTGGTACAGTAAGTAAAATTCAGGAAAATAGCATAAGTTATACCTCCGATTTTTGCTGTATTTGTTTCACCATGTCAATTTCCAGGTCACGACTACTATGCACTTGGTTCAGATAGCCCGAGACTATATCACCAATGCTTAAGTGAGTATAGTCAGTGATGTCATGTTTGGCTTTTCGACATTGGGCAAATTCTTCCTTGGCAGTGCATTGGGCAAGAACAGTAGGCCGGCCCGGTTCAACAAATTGACTCTTCAGATATTCAACTTCCGGGTCAGTCATCTTGGCCGAGCTAGGAGCTTCCTGGTTATCAGAGTTGTGGATAACATCTTCAGCAGGCGGGTCAGAAGTTGGCACCAGAATATCAGAAGCCGGTTCAGGCGGCGGTTGATGGGTGGAGCTGTCAGGAGCTGACAAGTCAAGCGTCGGCTCAGTGACAACCGGGTCTTGGGACGGCTTATTTTTCTTTGCCCTCTTGCTGGGCTTCACTTGCAGACTACCAATAAAGGTAGAAGGATGAGTATTAAAGCATAAGTATGGTAAAACCCAAAGTAAGAAAGGTTACATTACCCAGGAGCCGTTTTGAAAGCCGGCATGTTTGATTGCATAGACTCATCAGAGGAAGGAGAGGTATCCTGATAATTGGAGTCAGATGAATTGAGAGGTTGGCGAATCAAACCCGCCAAAGGTAAAACAGAACGTGAATCAGAGATAACCTCGGTCCGACGCTTCCTGGTTACATCGGGTAAGCCGGAGGAGAGTTCAGCGTCTTGATTGGCCCGAGTCTGCCTCCGGTTCTCAAGCTGTTGTTGCTTCAAAAGAAATTGAGGATCTTGGTAAGCTAGAGGATGTGAAAATCTTACTTTCCGGGTCACCCTTCAGATTTTTTGCTTTGGCAAAGGCTCTGAGTCGGAGGAGATTATAGTTACCTCTTCGTCAATTGCTTGACTGTTCCTTGTATCCTCCTGAAAGGATAGAATATCAGTAAAATAACGACAAAGGAGTTAAGAAAATCAAAGGATTACCTCTTCATCATCCGAAGAAGAGTCATCCAATTTAAACATATCGGAGGTGCTGGGTTTCTTATTCTTTGAGGTGCCCGTCTTGGTGGCCTTCCTTTCAGTTTTCTTGGTTGCCCTGGCTTGTTTGGCACCCTCGTGGTCATATTTGACCTTCCAGAAATTATCACCGGCCTGTGGAAAAAGATAAGGAATCATAAGTACAAAGAAGGTATAACATGTTAAAGAGTATTTATTAAGATTGGTAACTCACTGCAGGGGCCGGGTTCTTCTTGCAGAAGGGAAGTAAGCCGAAGGCATTGCTAGTTACAGTGCCCTCCTTCAGCACTGGGTTGTAGCATCTACCACGTCATCTGGTGACCCAGACCCGAACCAGATCGATGCCGCTTAACTCATTTCCTAAAAGAGCTTTGATCTTCTTGATGGTGGGATTGAGAGGCAGGCGCTCAACAGCAGTCAACTTGTCCGCTAGCTGATGGTTGGATTCAAGGCGCAGGGCGCGGAAGCCGGGTAGCGGCCTTTCATCAGCCGGTGAGGTGTCTTGACAGTAGAACCACGTTTGGTTCCAATCTTTTGGGTGACTCGGCAGCTCAGCATAAGGAAAAAGACAATCTCTCCGCGCTGGATTGAGATGCCGCCAAGTTCAAGACTAGGCCCGTTGGCACGTTCATTCTGCCGGTTCAAGTAAAAAAGTTCTCTGAACAAAAGCAGACTTGGCTCCTCTCCCAGGTACACCTCACAGAAGACTTGGAAATTGCAAAGATTTGACACGGAATTGGGTCCAATGTCTTGAGGTCTAAGATCAAAGAAATTCAAAACTTCCTTGAAGAATTTTGAGCCGGGAGGGGCAAATCCCCGGTTCATGTGATCCGTAAAACTATCACCTCCCCATCTTTGGGTTGAGGCCTCTCTTCAAACGGGTCAGGGGCACGATAAGACATGACCTCCTTTTTTGGCAGGTGGCCAGACTTCACGAACTTAGCAAGTTTACTCTTAGTAACTGTGGATGGGACCCAATTGCAAGTCACAGGGGCTTTGGCCGCCTTAGGTGCCATGAAACCAGTTGGCCTACGACAAAATAAGAAGTTCCGGTTCAATTGTAACCCGGGAGAAATATCTAAATTACTTAAGGCGGCGGCTTAAGAAGGGGACTAATGATATAAGGGTGATTTTGCAACAATATTTAAGCCGCTACAAGTATCAAGAGCAGTTCAAAATTCTTAAGGTCATGAGAAGAAAGCAAGGCTTACAGCGCAGTATCACTTATTTAAACCGGCTACATGGACAGTTGTGTTTATGGGTATTCGACAGAAGTAATTTTCCGGGTGATACAAACAGGTTTCATAATCTACCACTGTTATTTTGGATCAAACAACTGTTCTGAAAAGGAAATTTTCTAGACCTAAGACTGGAGCGGATAAAGCTCAAGGGCTTGAATGGGGCCTCTATGCGACAGAAAGGGGTTCATTTGCATTTCAAAGTAGGTGCAAAACATCTACCGCATCAGTTTTATCATCTTCAAGATCAAGAAGAGCGAGGATAATGAAATCTATGAAAGAAAGCTACTGGACAGCGAAGAACTCGAAGAACTCGAAGGCCTTAATGTAGATCTAAGGAGCAGGAAAGGGGAGACTTACCGATGCAAGGTTGCCGCGGAAGGGTGTCGCGTTTTTCTGGTCCGACCAGGTTGATGCAGCGGCCTGAGTTGGTGAAGACAAGGAGACATGCGGTGGCGGCGGCGAAGCTCGAGTGGCAGAGAGGAGGCAAGAGGAAGAAGACGACTGGAAGGAGGAGAATGGGAGACCTAGGTCGCGCCTATTTATAAGGAGAGGATAACCGAGACGGCGCGGGAAACGAGGAGATAAGAATTATTATCCAGCGGCCCCGATGCCTCGATTTTCAGAACAGTCAATAAAAGCAGAGATCCGTTGAAGGGTATGGTGGAATAGAAAAGGAATTTAAGAAAGGATGACGTCACGCCGGGTTAACACGGATCCATAAGATGACGTCATGGCGGGTTAAAGAAAACCCTCTGTATAGTCAGAAGACTGAAGATTTATTCTTTAAAAGTATTTTTAAGATTGACATGAACAGGTTCAAATCAATCTGGAGCCTAATGTTGGGGATATAACTATTTGTGTAAGCCACCCAGGAGGGGCCGGGTTACACAAAGAGTATTCACCAGAGAGAAGCCAAGACCAAGCATGAAGATGGCGGTTCAATAAAGGGCTTAAGGCCCACAGGCGACTTAAGGCCCGTTGTAGTAAACCGCCGTAATGGCATGACTTGTATCATAAGGTATATTTAATTAGTCATCGAGCCGGACACTGTTTATAACCCGGCCGGGACTCTGTAGGCCACAGGGCGTCAACCCGTGTATATAAGGGGATGACCTGCTGGCGGCTTAGGTCAAAAAAACAACTCATTGAGAGTCGGGCATAGCATATCTTGCTCCCTGGTCATTGAAGCATCAATACCAAACCCAACTAGACGTAGGCCTTACCTTCACCGTAAGGGGACGAACTAGTATAAACCTCTCGTGTCCCTTGTCCCGATTTAACCCCTTCAAGCTTCCCAGTTGCGATGGCTCCACAACTAAGTCCTTTCACGAGGACATCTGACGTGACAATTCCACGACAGGTTTGGAAGTTGTGACTCTTCTTGCAGGTGCCTCTTTGGGATCAGTCTTTTCAGGCACTTGAGTTGATCCTCTAACCTTCAGCATAGGTGTCCTCTTGGCAGGGACCTTCCTATTGAGTCCAGGCTTTGTGTTCTTTGCTGAGGCATACTCCTTTTTGAGCACTACCTTCTTGGAAGTAGCCTCATCTTCTTCTTCCATATAATCCTCATCCTCAGATTCTGAGATTCTCTTCTTCCTTGTCCTGGTGGCAGCTTTAGGCAAATTGCTTGGGGTGCTCCTGCTGCCATCATCTGAAGTGCTAGAGGGACTAGTGCCCTCACTCATGTGATTGTGCTCCTCTGACTTGTTCTGACTATCACTTTGGTCTGACATGCTGCAAATCACTGACTGCTGACCCTGTGAATAGTTATAGATGAGATAGAATGGATGAGCATCACAAAATGCAGAGATTTTTGCAAAAGAATGATTCAAAAACTTAGTTTTAGTTTTCCACAGAAAGCATTTGGATCAACCGATTTTCAAAATCGGTGATACTGAAGCAGTTTTGGAACCTAAACTGGTGAAACTCGGTCGGACTGAGTCACAGTTCGGTGGCACCGAGACTGCTAGGGTTTCACAAAGTTCTAAAATCGGTCACACCGATTAGCAATTCTCGGTCAGACCGAGAGTTACTAGTTCAATGGCGTTAGCCAAATCGGTGGGACCGAGTTTTCCAACTCGGTGGGTCCGAGATGGTTTCGGCGGAAACCTAACCCTAAATTTTTTAAATCACATCTATTCTAAGGATTGTATTGACTGGATAGGAGTGTTTCAATCGTGGTAAGAATCATAATGAACACAATGTGCTAGGAATCGGACGAGGATAGCACTGTGATCGAGTCCATACCCTAACTTGGCGATGAACTCGCTACGACGGCAACGGCGGGGGTGAATTCCGTTGACGGCGGCGGAGACCAGCGACAGGAGGCGGCTGGCGACTAGGAGACGATCCGGAGACCCTGGAGGCAGAGCGAGCTATGCGCGGGCGAAGGGGTTTGGAGAAATTTTCCAAATTTTTGCCCATGAGTATATATAGCCCGACCCTGTCGGTGTGACCGAGTGGAACAACTCGGTGGCACCGAGATGCATAACTATATACAGTTACAGCAACTCGGTGTGACCAAAAAGTTCAAATCGATTGCACCGAGATTGAAAACCTAGATCGACTTGGTGATCTCGGTAGGACCGAAATGGAGGAATCGGTCAGACCGAGAATCACAAAGAAGTTTTAGAAGTTTAAGTCTATGACGAATCGGGGACTCCGAGTGCTCCTCACACAGAGTGGGTCGAATCTGACTTGATCAAATTTTGTGATGTAGCATGAATAGAGTTTGAGACGAGAAAAGCATAGATAGCTAGAGAAGGTTCTTAGGCATTCTTGTCCATCCACTTGGCAAAAAGAAAAAGAACCCAAACAATCAAAGCAACAAGTGGATGTCCTCGAATGAGTAAAATATGCAACCAACATGCTCACACAATAGAATGGAAAATGAAATATGTGGCAAAGCATGCACAACCAATTCTAGCATCTATCAAACAATTGGCGATGACTAGGTCATCTATATATGAGTATATTGACTTAGGAGTCAAATGAGAACATTTGATCATAGGTCATACTCATCGTTTAAGCTCAAGTGGGGTTACCACTTTTACATAATGCATTGATGTGTTCACACCATTGGAGTTGCTTTGACTCAATTCTTAGAGTTAAGCTCCCCCTAGATGTGAGATCCCCTTTTAGAGGGATGAACTGACCTTGGGTTTTGTCGATGATGACTTCATGTAGGTGTTGAAGATGTGGATGCTCAATGTTGATGTAGATCATTTGGAGCAATCCTTTGGAGTGAGTTGCACTTTCAACATACCTACATGGGTTAGTCCCACAAGGAACAAACAAGAATATCCATAGACATAGAGTGATGCACAGACAAGATGATGTCCATGAAATCATTAGGTTACCTTGTCCCTTGCCTTACCAACATGAGGGTTTGTGACTCCTTGAACTAGTGCAAGATGTGGAAGTTGATTGCACTTGTCCTTGCCATAATGATATGAGTGAAGAATGTTGGCAGAGTCACCCACAAGAACTCTCTAGTTCTTCTTCTTCGGGATCCACATCATCTTGATGGGAATCCTTGGAGTTGTAGTTGTACTTGATGAAGTAGAACTTGACGTAGTCTTGGGAACCCACTTGACCAAGGCCTTAGGTGCTTCTTCAAATGCATCAATCTCCTCTTGAAGCTTGTCCTTGCCTTTGTTCTCGTGGTCTTGTGGTGGAAGATCATCTTGTGCTTGTGTTCCCTTGAAGGAGGTAGGATCATACTTCTCTTGTTGAGGAACAAACTTCATCTTGGGGTATTGATCTTCTTCCCACTCAACTCCATTGGCATTGAACTTTCATTCGAAACCAACACCTTGATTCTTCCGGTGCCTTCCTTGCTTGCGTACAATTTCCTCGAATTGCTTACTCCCGGCAAGGCTCTTGTATACACCTTTCTCTATAATTCCCTTCAATAAGCTATTTTCTTGCTCAAGTGTAACTTGGCTAAGAGAATCATTAGTGGAATCAAGAGAACTACTAGAAGCAACAATATTGGATTTTGCATTATTATTGTTACTACTAGAGGAAGGATCTTTCTTGTACTTGTTACTAGACTTGACTTGAGGCATGTAAGTAGATAAGAGTAAACGCTTGGCAATGTAAGAAGAACTTTTCTTACGGTGATCATCATTGATTGCCTTTAAGAACTCATGCTCTTGCTCAAGATTGAGCTTTTCAAAGCATAACTTCTCATGAGCCCTTAAAAGTTCTCGATGATCTTCGAAGATAGTTTCATGAGCTAACTTAAGAGTGTTTAGTTCTTTAGTTAGAAGCTCAATCTTCTCCTTATCATTGTCATTTGTTTTATCTTGATTAGCATGATTAATTGACGTTTCAGCATAGTATTCATCACTAGAGTTGTCAACAAGTAAATCATCATCACCTAGCAAGTCATCTTCATCACTATTGAAATCAACATACTTGGGATGTGTTACCTTTGGACCTTTGGCCATGAAGCATCTTCTAATTCCTTCATTTGGTGAGTCAAATATGTCGTAGGAGTTGGTTGACACAAGTGCTAGACCGGCAACACCTTCATCTTGAGTATATTCGGAGTCGGAGTGATAGCTTCTCTCGGAGTGATTGTCGGAGTCAGAGCCGGATACCCATTCACCAACATGAGCTTGATGTCTTTGTTTTGTGTAGCTCCTTGATGACTTGTCCTTCCTTTCCGAATCCTTGCTTCTCCGTGAGGGTCTTCGTTCATAACGATCATCTCTACTCCTCCTCTCTCTTGGTGGTGATTCTTCTCTTTTGCTTCTTCTTTTTGGAGAATCTTCTCTTCTTTTGTAGGGTGCCGTACACTCATTGGAATAGTGTCCGGGTCTCGCACAATTGTAGCAATTGCGCTCTCGACTAGAAGATCTTTTGTCATTGTAGGACCTTGACTTAGAGCTTCTTTCTTTGCTTCAACTCTTGTAGAATTTGTTGAAGTTCTTCACCATTAAGCTCAATTCTTCATTGAAGGTTTGTTTCTCACTTGATGATGTGGGGGCTTCACATGAGGCTTTGTAAGCACCACTTGACTTGTTGTGAAGTTCCTCCTTATCCTTGAGTGACATCTCATGAGCAACAATTCTTCCAATGACTTCCGTTGGCTTGAGATCTTTGTAGTTTGGCATCATTTGGATCAATGTGCACACGGTATCATACTTTCCATCCAATGCTCTTAGGATCTTCTTGATGATGAATCTGTCGGTCATCTCTTCACTCCCTAACCCGGCAATCTCATTTGTGATAAGAGCAAGCCTATAGTACATTTCAGCGACACCTTCACCATCCTTCATTTTGAACTTGTCAAGCTAACTTTGGAGCACATCCAACTTGGATTCCTTGACGGAGTCGGTACCTTCATGCATATCAATCAAAGTATCCCAAATTTCCTTTGCATTCTCAAGGCGGCTGATTTTGTTGAATTCTTCGGGCCACAAGCCATTCAAGAGGATATCACAAGCTTGAGCGTTGTATTGCAGCATCTTCAATTCTTCCGCGCTAGCTTCACGGTTTGGCTCTCTCCCATCAAAGAATTCACCTTGCAAGCCAATACACACAATAGCCCAAACGGCGGGGTTATGTCCAAGAATATGCATTTTCATCTTATGCTTCCAACTAGCAAAATTAGTACCATCAAAGTAAGGACCTCTACGGTGATAATTTCCCTCGCTAGACGCCATACTCTCCTAGGTTGTGAAACCAAGGCTATGACCACCAAAAGCTATGGAAATCAAAGCAAATGGAGACCAAAGCTCTGATACCACTTGTAGGACCTTGAAGTATGTCTAGAGGGGGTGATTAGACTACTTGACCAATTAAAAACTTAACCTTTTCCCACTTTTAGAGTTTGGTAGATTTTAGCTATCTTTGGACAAGTCAAACAATCATCACACAATTCAAGCAAGCATGCAAAGAGTATATGAGCAGCGGAAATTAAAGCATGCAACTTGCAAGAAAGTAAAGGGAAGGGTTTGGAGGATTCAAACGCAATTGGAGACACGGATGTTTTTGTCGTGGTTCCGATAGGTGGTGCTATCGTACATCCACGTTGATGGAGACTTCAACCCACGAAGGGTAACGGTTGCGCGAGTCCACGGAGGGCTCCACCCACGAAGGGTCCACGAAGAACCAACCTTGTCTATCCCACCATGGTCGTCGCCCACGAAGGACTTGCCTCACTAGCGGTAGATCTTCACGAAGTAGGCGATCTCCTTGCCCTTTCAAACTCCTTGGTTCAACTCCACAATCTTGTTGGAGGCTCCCAAGTGACACCTAGCCAATCTAGGAGACACCACTCTCCAAGAAGTAACAAATGGTGCGTTGATGATGAACTCCTTGCTCTTGTGCTTCAAATGATAGTCTCCCCAACACTCAACTCTCTCTCATGGGATTTGGATCTGGTGGAAAGAAGATTTGAGTGGAAAGCAACTTGGGGAAGGCTAGAGATCAAGATTCATATGGTAGGAATGGAATATCTTGGCCTCAACACATGAGTAGGTGGTTCTCTCTCAGAAATTGTAAGTTGGAAGTGTAGGTTTGTTCTGATGGCTCTCTCCACGAATGAAGAGGAGGTGGAGGGGTATATATAGCCTCCACACAAAATCTAACCATTACACACAATTTACCAAACTCAGTGGGACCGATTCAACAGACTCGGTCAGACCGATTTAGTAAACCTAGTGACCGTTAGGATTTTCGGTGGGACCGACATGCAACTTGGTAGGACCGATATGGTTAGGGTTATGGCATAACGTAATCTCGCTAAGACCAATTACACAAACCCGGTGAGACCGATTTTGGTAATAAGCTTTCCAGAGAGTTGGTCAGGTAAACTCGGTGGGACCGATTCGCTCATTTCGGTGAGACCAAAATGTTACGAAAGGGAAACAGGGAGTTTACATTGCAATCTCAGTGGGACCGATCGCTCACTTCGGTTAGACCAAAATGTTACGAAGGGAAACAGAGATATTACAATCCCATCCCGGTGAGACCGAGATCCCTATCGGTGAGACCGATTTGCCTAGGGTTTGTGGCAGTGGCTATGACATTTGAACTCGGTGGCGCCGGATAGAAAGAATCGGTGGGACCGATTTTGACTTTGGGTTTAGGTCATATGTGGATGTGAGAAAGTAGTTGAGGGTATTTGGAGCATATCACTAAGCACTTGAAGCAAGAGGCTCATTAAGCAACACCTCATCCCTCCTTGATAGTATTGGCTTTTCCTATAGACTCAATGTGATCTTGGATCACTAAAATGTAAAATGAAGAGTCTTGAGCTTTTGAGCTTGAGCCAATCGTTTGTCCTTGATATTTTGAGGGATCCACTTTCATCATCCATGCCATGCCATTCATTGAGCTTTCCTGAAATAATAGTCTTGGAATAGCATTAGCTCAATGAGCTATATGTTGTTATGAATTACCAAAACCACCTAGGGATAGTTGCACTTTCAAGATCTGCTCTCCTAAAGCCTTCGAAGACTTTGAAATGGTCAGCTCCCATGATCACAACACAAGGATACTTGCCAAAGATAACAACCATATCAAGATCACAAAGCATTGATACTGACATGAGGTTGAATCCTAAGGACTCGACAAGCATGACTTTGTCCATGTGTCGATCCTTTGAGATCGCAACCTTACCTAGACCCAATACCTTGCTTTTTCCTTTGTCAGCGTATGTGATATGCTTCAGATGTGATGGAGATAAGGGAGCGTCCACCAATAGATTCTTGTCACCAGTCATGTGATTTGTACATCCACTATCGAGGACCCACTCAATGGCTTTGGGTTGATCATCCTGCATATGAATTAGTGCAGCTTACGAACTCATATACTTCATCAGTGAAGAATATGACATCAAATTCATCAGATCAATTTCATCAAGCAATATAAAACAGAGTGAGGACGTGAGAAATGAAAATTCATTTCTTCATGATTAGCTTGCGTCCTTTCAAGCATATTCAGGTCTCCAGCAAATTCTTCGGACGTTTATGTTCGTCTGGAGACATGTCCCTGCATAAGAAATTAGTTCCTTTTCTTCACCACCCACATCTGAAGGGGTGGCAAAGAGTTCATCATTCTGCGAGCTCCATAAGAGAAAGGTGGCACAGAAGCCAGTCCACTTCGTTTCAAATAAGAGGAGTTAGGGTAAGCATATGAATAAGCAGAGAAATTCTTCGAGGACTTATGAACATAATGGTTAGAGGAATAATGCTCATATTCATAGCCCTTAGTTCTTCCATGCGAAACAGAAGCATTAGCACGATGATGTTCATATGAGGACTTTGATCCTTTTGAGGAATTTGATCCACGTGAGGAATTCGGTCCATATGAGGACTTGGATTCATATGAAGAATTTGGTCCATATGAAGAATTTGATCTGGGGTTCCTATTCTTCATAGGTGGTGTCATGATGACATTCACCTGAAGATTTTCATGGCACCTTTTGGGAACCCAGATTTTCTTCATAGGAGAACCGTTCCTGCCGTTAGTGCCAACATATCTAGCAAATATTTCACCATTCTGATTTTTGAACAACTTATAGTTTGAGTCAAATGACTCATCAGTAGAATGAGGAGATTCACATGTAAAGCCAGATAAAGTAGATGGATCTACTGGAGGTCCCTTTGCAGCAACCCATGAGGTTTTGGGGTACTGCTCAGGCTTCCTGTATGTTCCATCAGCATTGAGTTTCCTCTCAAAGGCAATACCCTCTTTCCTAGGGTTCCTGTTGAGGATCTGCTTTTTAAGCACATCACAAAGAGCCTGATGCCCTTTGAGGCTTTTGTACATGCCTGTCATATACAATTCCTTCATCCCTGCATCGTCCGTGATACTAGCAATATCCTCTGATGAGGAATTAGTGATAGCAGAGACAGGTGAAGAATTTGTAGCAGTAGAAGCATTTGAACATTCAGGTGAAAAATTAGCAGATTCACGTTCAATGCACTTCAAACACGGAGGAATGAATTCTTCCTGAGCAGCGCTGACTTGTTGAGCAAGTAATGAATCACGCTCCTTCTGAGGATCTTCATAACTCCCTCTTAGCTTCTCAAGATCAAGCTTTCTTTGAAGAGATTCATATGAAAGCTTCTCATGATCAGATAAGAGAGTGTCATGATGACTTTGAAGATTATCAAACTTAGTTTGGAGTCTCTGAAGACTTTCAGACAAAGCTTTCGACTGATCCATTCCTTCACCCAACATATCATCGCTCTTATCCAGCATGTTTTGAACTTTTCCCAAAGCTCTTTGTTGTTTAGTGGCAAGGGAAGCAAGTTTGGTATAACTGGGTCCAAATTCATCACCAGGTTCATCCTGGCATTCAGTTACCTTGGCACCTTTTGCCATAAAGCATGGTGCAAAGGATGATGATTCTAGCTCAAAAGTCATAGCCTTGCGCGATAGCATGAAATCCTCAAACCAGGGATCACGGTCAGATCTATGACCTTCATAGACCTCAGAGAGTCGGTCCTAGATAAGCTTTGCATGGCTAAGATGCATAATGTTCCTGAACTGATTTTGAGACAGACAGGAGCAGATGATGCCCTTCGCCGTGAGGTTGAGAAGAGTGTACTTGCAAATGTCATCAACTTCCGCCATCTTGCATAGATAGGTAAGACCAATCTCAGTGACGGTCTGCAGCTCGTTGTTCATCGCCATGAGTCGCTTATTCATCATGGCCTTCCACTTGGATAATCATGACCGTCAAAGATGGGGCATGACACAGTCTTTATTCCTGCGGTTGACATAACTAAAACTCCAGGCGGTTAAACCAAAATCACACAGAACAAAGGAATACCTTGCTCTGATACCAATTGAAAGTGCGTTATATCGACTAGAGTGGGGGTGAATAAGCGATTTTTATGAATTCTTCACTGAGGAATTTCAGGGTGAGGATATTCCTAAGCGAAGAACTACTTGCAGCGGAATAAGTACTCAGATGCAAACATAACAAAACATAAGCATGATCATCATGATGAAACGAAAACAAGCACAGAGTACAGAAAGCGTAAACACAGGATAAATAGGATGAAGACAAACAGACTGAAGAAATTGAACTAAGGAAATTGAGAAAGTCTTCGGTCAAATTCTTCAAACAGATATGAACAAGCACACAACACAGTAATGAGAAAATGGAAGAGTTGAGGAAATAGAACCAGTAAGCTTGGTGAAGACACTGATTTGGTAGACCAGTTCCAACTGTTGTGACAGTTGTACGTCTGGTTGGAGCGGCTAGGTATTTAAATCTGAGGACACACAGTCCCGAACACACAGTCCTCATCGTATTCTCCTTGAGCTAAGGTCACACAGACCTTGCCCAATCACTCGTGGTAAGTCTTCAGGCGACTTCCAAACCTTCACAAACTCGGTCACTCGGCGATCCACAATTTCCTGTTGGATGCTCAGACCATGACGCCTAACCGTCTGGAAGATGCACAGTCTTCAAAGTAGCATGCGTCGGATCCACGCAGGATCAATCTCTTCAGTAATGCTCAATCACTTCGGGTTTGTAGGGTGTTTGGGTTTGGGCTTTCCTCACTTGATGATTTTCGCTCAAAGTCCTCGGAGGATGGGATGCTCTCAAATGACAAGTGCCAATTTCTCTCGGAGCAGCCAACCAGCTAGTGGTTGTAGGGGGCGGCTATTTATAGCCTAGGGAGGAGCCCGACATGATAAGACATAAATGTCTTTCAATGATATGACCGTTAGGTGGGTAGATATTTTGGGACAGTTGGCGTGTAGCACAGCAACGGTCAGAAATTTGAGGCTCAAATTCCTCAGGGCTATCATGTTCCTCACTTCTAGGTAATCCGCACTGGCGAATTCCTAACTCCTCAGTCAGAACAAATTTCTCACAGACCAGAAGAACTTTGTCTCTGTCACTGAAGAAATTGACTGAACTGTATGAGATTTTCAATGGCTTCACTCGAAGGGATTGGTAGGTGTAGGATTTTGAGATGAGCATCACTTGGAAAATTTTCCGTAGTATTTCCTTGATCCCTTTTAACAGTACGGTGTTTCCTATGACTCAAGAAATAGAAAATGAAACTACGAAAACAAAAGTCTTCACGCTTCATGTTCCTCGTATGAATACCAAGTCTTCATGGTCTCATCAATTTCTCCACTTTCAAAGTCTTCAGAAAGTCTTCAGAAATCCAAAATCTTCAGTCGAAGACATTCATTTTTAGGGGTTGACTTTCTCTATAAATATCGAACTCGTCATAAACTTATAGGCCTGTGTACACTCACAAACACATTAGTCCCTTAACCTATAAGTCTTCAATACATCAAAATCACTAAGGGGCACTAGATGCACTTACAGTGGCGAGGAGTTTGGCCGGCTCCGGCATGGTGCCGTCGACGTAGCCGAAGACACCGGCACCCCGCAGATGAGGTGTAATCTGCGTGCGCCATAGCACGTAGTTCATGCGGGAAAACTTCTTAGTGACCTGGCCATTGAGGCTAGATTGGAAGGCGTCGGAGGATAAAGACATGGTCGTGCACTAGGTTTCAATTGGGGAAGCTAGATGGGAAGTAGGAGAGCTTAAATTACCATGTGCGATGGTAGAAACGTCTTACCTTGATCTAAGGCGACAGGTTAGTGTTATATGGCTGGGGCGCACCTCCCTGGTATAGCGCATACTATGTCATTGGAGAGATTACAGGGATGGAGACTTGGAGAGCAAGAGATAGGAGTTGGTTACAAAGAGATAGAGATAAATCCTACCAACCTAACCTATCTTAATATACCTCTCCTAGACCGATACAACTCCAACAGAAAAGATGGTACAGGGGCAGTACAAGGGTGGTGCGGTGTGGTGCACATTATGTATGTTTAACAGCTACCTGAGTTGTGGTCTTCTCCGGTGGTATCAAATGTTTTGTTTTGTTAAAATAACATGTAGACATCTCTAGGAATAATTAGAAATCTGTTATAATTTATTGAACTTGGGTAATGTCTGGACTGCAAATATGGCTTACTGCTTCCCCCTCTACCCATATGTTTATTGATGGGTGCTGCCATCATCAAGTTTATTGGTTTCATGGAGTCCAAAGGGAGTAGTTCAATATCTACCTATGCGTGAATTAAAGCTTTCAAAACATTATTTTGCATCAATGCAACATCATATGCAGACCGTGCATCCTTTAAGCCAATCCATCTATGTTTGATGTAGTTCTCTCTGATTTGCAGCAATTGATGTCCCAAGATGAATCAAAGTGTTGTGGTTTATAGACTGATTTTTCTAACATTTTGTTTTTTAACCTAACATTATGTCATATTTCAAGATGTCGTAAAGCTCATGGTTATCATGAACCTAGAGGCGTATAGATTGTCCATCTCTTGGTCAACGCAATTTTACATACTGAGCCATCAAAGCTACATGTGCACCGAGGTATTGCCATCTAGGCCTGCGCTTTTCATAATATAATGCTCCTGGAGATTTTTTTTTTCATATTAATTAATTCAGCTCATTCAAGAACAGTTAGTCATCAGTTGCAGATTTGACTTCAAGTTGTAATTCTTCCTCTCAGAGATTAGAATTTGAACTTCTTATAATGTTACACTTATGAAGTTATTACAACTTTGCAATACCAAAGTGCCTTTACCATTGACCTATGCTAAAATCATTTGGATGCATTTTCTGTTTCTCTCCTACCTCTGTTGTGAGATAATGTTGTAAGTAATACGACACACTAGCATTTTGTTCACTTTGCCTTTATATAGTTAGGTTAATTATGATGCTGCAGTTGGTGTTCTATCTAGTGTCGCGAGCTGCGGGGTTGTGCGTCTCAAAGACGTTCTGGTACAAATTGTTCCCGTAGAACATGCCCAGCGTTGCCGGCTCGCTACTGCTCTGCGGCCAGGCGCTGTCAGAAACTACAAAAGCGGGCTCCTGTGCACTTGCGGAGGGTCAGGTGGACCAAACTTTCAACTGATGAAGGAGCTTCAACTCCTGAGCGGGAGAGCTGCTCTTTAATTAATACTGTATCATTCTACTGGCTTGGTTTACTTGTATTTTGGTTTATCTTCTTTTGCTTTGTAGTTTGAAAAAAAACTCTGAATATATAGTTTCTTTGACACAGATATTGACAGTGGAGTCATGGAGACATGTTATTTTGGGAAGAAATGATATATGTACTTATGCAAGGTCATTCTCTGTTAATGATATGGTTGTAAATTGTTGTAGATCAATAAATTTTATGAAACTTTTTAAATTCTGTACGTTCGGTAGTGTTTTTGAATCGGCGTGCCTGATATGGTTTTGTGAATTTGGTTATGTGGTGACAACATGTCCCTTTGTTATGAGTGTCCCCGTGGTGTGCAGCTTGTTGGGGCGGTAGTGTGTGCGCCATGGGTTTCAAAATTTGAGACTGCGAACAGAGTAAAGGCAGCACGTGTGGCGCTGGCTGGCGGATGCCACCCGCTTTACTATAGCCGTTCATCAACAGAGACGGCCTGGGCTCCAAAACGGAAAAGATTTCAGGTGCATCTGAGCCTGGGCTCCAAAACGAATATCCACTAGTATATATACTATTTTATCATTCTAAATATGTTCATATCTAAAATATTTCAAAGATAAACTAAAAAAATCGCAAGCGAGCATAATTTTTGTATATTTTTATTTTATATTAAAAAGAATAGTGCATATACCACCTAAAAAGTACTCCCTCTGTCCCAAAATTCTGACTTTTTTTTGGATTTGCTGTAAGACTGGATTTTGGTGCATTTCTTATTTGGATTTAAGAAAAAGAAAAATATGCTGTAGACCATTATACTTTACTGCATTCAACACTCTGACATATATGCATTCTAGAAGAGCAAATCCCTATCATTTGGGATATTAATCTAGGTATACATGCAGGCCTAATAAATAAGAAGGGAGGTAGTTCGATGATAGCACCGAACAAACATACAGTAAGTTACTATGTAGTGATCATCATAAGGACAATCAGCATAGGGCAGGCAACCGCAACAACATCGCATGCCGTAGCCACGTTCTTCAGTGTTTTCATACAACTTACACGGGCTTCACTAATATCCCTACACATTTAAGAGCACCCATATTAGACAAGCCTGAATAAATAGATTTTCTTTTTAAATTTAAATAAGAATAGAAATACCATGTAAAAATAAAGCTAGGTACTGGATAGCATACAATCATACTGTATTCTCAAATAAGATCCCCATGAGGCAAGTGAATATATCTGGGTTGCCAATATGAGACAAAACAGCTTAAAGTTTCAATAACGGCTTGGAAGACCTAACACGAGAACATACATTTTTCTGTGTCCGGTGAAACTGCAATTCTGGTAAGACCCATGAGGTGATGAACTAATAGGATATTTATTTGAATAAGTGATTCGGTATCAACAAACCATTTCATAAATATAAAAAGTGGAGCTTATTCATACTGGATCAACTCTATATACCACTACGCGATATGACACCTTATACAGTTGAGAATAAAACTTGGCAATGAAAAGAGTATGTGATATGGTAAGACTTCGTTTCAAACGATGTACCTCATAGCTGCATTATAGGCAGCTTCTCCTGCAGCACTCTGTTGTTCCAGCATCTCCATTACATTCCTGTGCTCAGCTAGATACCTTTCAGACACCGCACGGTCCTTCTCAATCTCCGCGTGCAGGCGTTTTATTGCCTCCCGTCGTTCAGCTATCTCATCTTCGGAATAAATCTTCGCTCGGCCATTTATTCCCTAAATTCGAAAAGAAGGCGCATGTGCAAACATTAGAAAAAAAATGCTAGATCTAAAGTGAAAAGATAATGCATGCCAGTAATTTGTTACGCTCAGGATGAAGATCCAACAAATTCCAAAAAGGTGGAGTAAGCACCTAGCGACTTCAATAACGAATAATTCTTATCGAACATATTTCCTTGATTTGTTGTTTTAAATTGGGTGAAACGGAAAAAACAAAGGGGATCAGATCTAAGTTGGTTTGCAACAAATCAAATCAAATAAGAAAAACCAGTGAGGTAGTTTACTTACGGGAGCACCATCGGACATAATCCGAGAACCAGCCGCCGTCGAGAGCGCGTGGACGGGCCCCATACGGGGGGGCATCGGCGTCGATCTGAGACCAACGGCCGGCATCTTTCGAATAAGCGATCGCAGCGCCATCACGTTATACACGCTCGGGCTTATTGGTGGCGGCGGCGGTGGCGGCGGTGGCGGCGGCGGCGGCGAAATCTAGGGTTCGACTGGCCTTGTTTCGCTTTCTATGCTGCTTGCCTCGTTCAGACCGTGCACGATATCTGTGGCAAGGAGGCGACGGGCCAACTACAAGCTTCGGCCGGTTTCCGACTCCACCACCAACACAAAACTTGTAGCGCTGGCTTCCCTCAAACCAAAAATCTTGTGGTGCTGGCCCATACAAGGCCCAAACTCTAGTTCCAATATACTGTGGAAAAAAATATCACATGTACTCCTTCTGTGGGAGAAAAAAATTCTCGAATATGCACGAGAGGCATATCATCCATTAAAGAGGAGAGGGAAGACTTCCCAAAGTTTTACAAGCTTATTTACATGCCGGCCAAAGCTGGCACCACCCACACAGACTAGTGTATTATGTTACATCTTCCCACGCTACTCTCTCTACCTCAAAACCCCAAGCATTACGTTTCATCATGCCCGCCATGGCCCACAGCCGTCCCTCTTCCTTGATCCGACTCATCGTCAGAGCCACCAAGGGGGACACGCCGTTGAACACGACGTCATTCCTATGCTTCCAAATCATCCACATAGTGAGGAGGCATTTGGCCCTCGTGGCTTTTCGATCCTGGTCATGCACATTCTGCCTCACTCCATGCGTAGATGTCCTCGTCACCGAGAGGCTCAAACTCCGCCCTGCCAGTGATCTGGCCCACCCAATGCCAAATCTGTCTCGCAAATACACAACCAATCATCAGGCGTTGGATCGATTCCTCACATTGGCCGCAAAGAGGGCACGAATCCTGATGCGGTAGACCACGTCTGGCCAAGCGATCGGAGGTCCAGCAGCGATTCCGAAAGGCCAGCCACGCAAAGAACTGACATCAAAGAGGGGCCTTGGAGCCCCTGGTGAAATCCGCCGTAGGATCTGTCTGTAACCCCATGATCCCGCCGCGTAAGCAGAACTAGCGGAGTAATGCCCATCTTTCTCCCAACTCCACCTCACCACATCCGGCTCGTGATCTGTCACCGGCACCTCCGCAACATGCTGCCATAAATCAAGGAATTGCCATAGCGTATCCGGGGTCATGCTCGGGCCAATCAGCCATGCCCAGCTGTTGTCGAGCAAGGCGTCAGAGACGAGTAGAGATCGCTTGATCCTGGCGGTATCCTGTTGTAGACCAGCGGCGCAATTTCAGACGCCTGCGATCCGTTGAGCCATCGATCCTTCCAAAAGAGCGTGGATTTGCCGTTGCCCACCGTTGTGTGTGTGGCCGCGTGGAACAATGCTAGCGCCTCGGGAGGAACCTTGATACGAAATTCTGACCACGCCCTGTCCTTGTCAATTTTCTGCAACCAAGGCCATCGAGCCCTTAACGCTTTATTCATCCACTGAAAATTAGGAATTCCCAGTCCACCTGCCCACTTCGGACGGCAAACTGCATCCCAAGAAATCGCGCAGTTGCCTCCTCTGGCGTCTTTGTGTCCACACCACAAAAATCTCCTGCAGATCTTTGCAACTGCCGAAAGCATTTTTGCCAGCAGATCTAGCGCCATCATTGAGTGGACGGGGATAGCACTTAAGGTAGATAAAATGAGGAGCAAGCAGCCACTCTTTGGAAGCAAAGATGCCTTCCAAAGTGGCAACGCGTCGGCGGCCCGATCCACCAGGTACTGAAGTTGCGTGGCACTTGGCTTCCTAAGCGTCAGAGGCAACCCAAGATACTGACATGGGAACTGGGAGGTGGGGCAACCCATGCGATCTAAAACCTCCTACATCTCCTCCGGAGAGCATCGAATGGGCACGAGTGTTCTTTTGCTCATGTTAGCCACCAAACCGGAAGCACATCCAAAAAGCTCCAAAATTGCCCCACAAGTGGGAGTCTCAATCTCGTTTGGCTTGAAGAACACGACCACATCATCGGCATACATCAAAATCCGCTGCCGTAGACCGGAGCGAGTAAGGGGAGCCAGTAAACCTTTGTCCGTCGCATAATGGAAGAGGGCAAGCAGGGGTTCCATGCAAATGATGAAGAGCATAGGGGACAACTGATCCCCTTGCCTGAAGCCCTCGCATGGCAAGATTGGCCTCCCCGGCAGGCCATTCACCGAGCATGGGAGAAAATTCGAAAGGTAAATGGTTTTCAAAGGACGTAAAGAAAAAATGGCATCTCTTTAATAATAAAAATGCCATATCTTAACATAAAAATAACATCTCTTATTTAAAAAAATAAAAAATGACATCTCTTAACATTAAAAATGCCATCTCTTCAAATAAAAATGTTGTCTCTTAACAAACAAAAAGTGACATCTCTTAATATAAAAATGCCATCTCTTAATAGCAAAAAATGAATCTCTTAATATAAAAATGGCATCTCTTAATAGTAAAAAATGACACCTCTTAATATAAAATTCTCATCTCTTAATAATAATAAAATACCATTTTTATGAAAATGGCATGCGCTTAGAAAGTAAAACATTCATGCCATTAAAAATAAAAATTCATCTCTCATCAATACAAATGCCATCTTCTTAAAAAAATGCCATGCTAAAAAAAATAAAACTATCATGTGAGGAAATGAAATAAAACTAGATTTTTGGGATTGAAAAATGCATGTGGCATTTTAAACACAAGTGGTTCGCAAATGGCACTCCTAGCCCTGTGGCTATGGGCGTTCGGGCATACATAGGAGGTCGCGGGGTTCGATTCCCTCGTCTAGCGCATTTTTGGAAAGAATTAAATCATGTGTTTGTCGGAAGCTGCTGCACAACAAACCACTCCGGCCATCCTACATGGCGCCGGTTTTGCTTTGAGATTCGTGCGACAGCAGGGAGGGCGTTCGTTGGGTTTAGCCCCCCTGGCGAACGGTCCCCATTTTACATTTCTGTTTTCTAAAGGATATTTTTTAGTGTCTCAATGTGTCCATGCTCCTTATGTTGCGGATGTGACCGCCAAGAAGACATTAACTATGCATGATGGGCTAAGTTTTGCAAACAGCTTGCGCGTTCATAGGATGAAAGCCGGGTCGGACCGTCTAAGGCCCTATTTGTTTGGGCTTATGTTTCAGCTTTTACGTTTTTTCACTTGGACTAAAAAGCGAAAAAGGCTCCTATTTAGATGTTTTCAGCTTTGGCTTTTGGCTTATACCATCATATAACAATATTGATTTATAAGCCAAAAAACCGAGGCCAAAAGCCTTTATTTAGGAGTTTTTCGACTTTAAGCAAAACTGAAAAGGCTGCAGAAGCTTAAGCATAAGTCCAAACAAACATGGCCTAAACATCATAGACTTCTACGTCGGTCAATCCCGATGGTGGGATGCTGCTTCAACGATCTTTGTGGAATGTGTGTATATTAGTGCATTGATAGGGAAGGTAATTTTACACATTGTTATACGTTCGCTAACCAAGCACATGTGCTAGCTTATTTTTGTTATTGTAATAAGACTTCAAGTTGTTGGACGGAGGAATCACCATGCTTCCTCATAGCTAAACTAGTAGATGATGTCCTGATTGTTTAATCTAAATAAAGCTAGTCATTGCTGGAATTTAGTCTATTTGGGCAGCCCAATAACTATTTCAGAAATTCCTAATAAATCCTAGAGGCCCACTTAGCCCATTTGTGCAAGGCAAGGGATACTACTAATGTTTAGTCCCACATTGCTAGTTGAGTGGGAGTTGGACCTCCTTATAAGGGAGGTTCTTTCCCTACTTGTATGAGCATGAGAACAAGAGGGACATCCACGCGCGCTCCTCCTCCGCCGCCCGCCGCGCCGCGCCGCGGGTTGCGGGTTGCTTGCGGTAGTGGATAATTAATACGAACGGCGCACCCTTCGCGTGCTGCCTGTTCACTTCGCCTCCCTCCGTTGCTTCACCGCCCGTCGCAGCCTGTTCGCATCCCTCTCCTGTGCTTATATAAGAGAGGTCGCTCCTCTCCAGAGAGACACATCAGAAGGCCCTCTTCCTCTCGCCACACAGTTCCAATCTCTGCGCTGTTGTCCATCTTCCTCATCCCGGCTTGCGGCGTGCACCGCACGTCAGGACAGTAGGCCTCCGAGACCGCACCTTTTGAGTCCTGTACGGGAGAAGGGTGATAAGGTTTTTGGGGAGCGCTCAGCGCGACTACTGGCTTCTTCATCACGGACGATCCGGTCGCCGACGACTACTTCCCCGATGACGACTTCTTCCCCGACGTCCACGACCTCCTCGACGACATGGCAGGCGAGGACACCGACCCCAAGTCCAGCGCTTCTGCTGCTGCTGTGCCGTACGTGTTCTTCTCCTTTCTGTTAGAAGTCTTGTTACAGTTCTTAGCTCTAGTTTCTGTCCTACGTATGTTAGGCTCTATGTCGTATAAACAACTTCATCTAGTGACTGTTCTAGATATGTTTACCTCAAGTTCATATATGCGGATGATGTTTACCTTCTCTTTATCAAATTGCATGGCTTGTTTTATCACTGCTACACTAGTCATGCTTTATCTAGTATTTCTGTTAATAAAATCACTCGGTAAATTGCTCATATTTCCAACAATCCAAAAACCTTATTATAGGCAATTTACCCCAAGTGGTTTTGCTGCTTCCATGAGACCTCCTGGCTCCTGTGTTTGAGGGTATCCACTATAAGAGGTGGCGCGTGAGAGCAGTCTTATGGTTTCAAACCATTAGTTGCCATGACGCCACTCTTGGCAAACCTGAAGGAGAGCAAGATGCCCAACAGGCACAAGCTTTTCAGAAAATAGATACCTTGTTTAAGGCTGCTCTCTTGAGTGTTCTTGGAGAGAACATAGTTGATGCTTATGCGTCAATTGATAATGGAAAAGATATGTGGGATGCACTCGAGGCCAAGTTTGGGGTCTCGGATGCCGGCACTGAGCTATACATCATGGAGCAATTCTATGATTACAGGATGACTGAAGAGCGCTCCGTGGTTGAGCAGGCTCACGAGATACAGTCATTTGCTAGAGAACTTGAGCACTTCAATTGTATCCTACCGGACAAGTTTGTTGCCGGGGGTATCATCACTAAGCTTCCTCCTTCGTGGAGGAACTTTGCTACCTTACTGAAGCATAAGAGACAGGAGTTTTCCGTTCCGGATCTCATTGGCACTCTTGATGTGGAAGAAAAGGCGAGAGCAAAGGACACACGTGCTCGAGGTATTGAGGGAGGATCTAGTGCCAATGTGGTACAAAAGCAGAACTTCCAGCCCCACAAGTTCAAGAACAAGGGCAAGTTTGATGGTAAAGCAAAGTTTGATGGGAAGAACAAGGCTGTGCAACACACGAACTTCAAGAAGAAGAATGGCAAGAAGAAAGGTGCTTGTCATGTGTGTGGAGATCCTGATCATTGGGCTCCTAGTTGCCCTAATCGCTATGACAAGCGTCATCCTGGGAAAGGCGGCAAGACCGCTAATGTTGTCATTGGAGACACTGACATGAAGGATGCTGGGTATGGTATATTTCCCACTATTCTTTCAGTATGTCATTCTCCTGATTGGTTGATTGACACGGGTGCTAATGTGCATGTATGCGGTGATATTTCCATGTTTTCGTCTTATCAGACCGCAGGGACTTCAACCGTGCTGATGGGCAACGGTTCAAGTGCTTCTGTTCGTGGTGTTGGCACGGTCGATCTGAAGTTTACTTTGGGGAAGATCGTGCGGCTGAAGAACGTGCATTATGTCCCCTCCGTCAATAAAAATCTTATTAGCGGATCTCTTCTGTGTAGAGATGGCTACAAGCTTGTCTTTGAGTCGAATAAATTTGTAATATCCAAGTATGACACCTTTGTTGGTAAAGGCTATGAGTCAGGAGGCCTGTTTCGTTTATCTTTATCAAACGTTTGCAATAAAGTTGTTAATCATATTTGCAACAATAGTGAATCAAATGTGTGGCATTCACGACTTTGTCATGTTAACTTTGATTGCATGTCGCGACTAGCGAAGTTGAACTTAATCCCTAGTTTCACCACTGTTAAGGGATCTAAGTGTCAAGTGTGTGTGCAAGCTAAGCAACCTCGTAAGTCTCACATGACTGCGGAGACGAGAAATCTTGCACCACTAGAACTTATACATTCAGATCTATGTGAAATGAATGGTGTTTTGACAAAAGGTGGAAAGAAATATTTCATGACGTTAATTGACGACTCCACTAGATACTCTTGTGTGTATCTTCTAAAATCTAAGGATGAGGCTTTGAATTTTTTCAAGATCTATAAAGCTGAAGTGGAAAACCAACTTGATCGGAAAATCAAGAGGCTTAGGTCCGACCGTGGTGGAGAGTATTTTTCTAATGAATTTGATGCTTTTTGTGCGGAACATGGTATAATCCATGAGAGGACGCCTCCCTACTCACCTCAGTCAAATGGGGTGGCCGAAAGAAAGAACCGTACTCTAACTGATTTGGTTAACGCCATGTTAGACACATCGGGTCTCTCCAAGGCATGGTGGGGGGAGGCGATATTGACAGCATGTCATGTCCTAAATCGATTTCCCACAAAGAACAAAGAGATAACTCCATTCGAGGAATGGGAGAAGAAAAGGTTAAAGCTCTCTTATCTGCGAACCTGGGGTTGTTTGGCGAAAGTCAATGTGCCAATCCCAAAGAAGCGGAAGCTGGGACCAAAAACTGTGGATTGTGTTTTCCTGGGATATGCTTTTCATAGCATAGGCTATAGATTCTTGGTTGTAAAATCTGAGGTATCTGACTTGCATGTCGGTACGATCATGGAGTCGAATGATGCGACTTTCTTTGAAGATATCTTTCCCATGAAGGATATGGCTACCTCATCTAATCAGGAGATGCCTAGTTCATCGAATCAGGAACCAGTTACAATTACCGAACCTGCCATTTCGATGGAACACTTTGAAAGTCCTGTGGAGGAGAACAATGAAGTTCCTACTAGGAGCAAGAGACAGAGGACTGCAAAGTCTTTTGGTGATGATTTTCTTGTGTATCTCATAGATGACACTCCCAGTTCTATTTCAGAGGCCTATGCATCAGATGCTGACTACTGGAAGGAAGCAGTTCGTAGCGAGATGGATTCCATCTCGGCGAATGAAACTTGGGAGATAACTGATCGTCCTTATGGGTGCAAACCTATAGGATGCAAATGGGTATTCAAGAAGAAGCTTAGGCCTGATGGTACTATTGAGAAGTACAAGGCTCGGCTCGTGGCTAAGGGTTATACCCAAAAGGAAGGTGAAGATTTCTTTGATACTTACTCACCTGTGGCTCAACTGACCACTATTCGAGTTCTACTTTCACTAGCTACCTCACATGGTCTTCTCGTTCATCAAATGGATGTTAAGACTGCTTTCCTAAATGGAGAGTTGGATGAGGAAATTTATATGGAACAACCAGATGGGTTTGTAATAGATGGTCAGGAAGGGAAAGTGTGCAAGTTGCTGAAGTCTTTGTATGGACTCAAGCAAGCACCCAAACAGTGGCATGAGAAGTTCGAAAGAACTTTAACAGCTGCAGGCTTTGTTGTTAACGAAGCTGACAAATGTGTGTACTATCGCCATGGTGGGGGCGAGGGAGTTATGCTTTGCTTGTATGTTGATGACATACTGATTTTCGGAACAAATCTGAATGTTATTAAGGAGGTCAAGGATTTCCTATCTCGCTGTTTTGAGATGAAGGATTTAGGAGTGGCTGATGTCATTCTGAACATCAAGTTGTTGAGAGATGATGATGGTGGGATTACATTGCTTCAATATCACTATGTGGATAAGATCTTGAGTCGCTTTGGCTATAGTGACTGCAAGCCCTCTCCAACACCATATGATGCTAGCGTGCTGCTTCGAAAGAATCAAAGAATTTCTAGAGATCAATTGAAGTATTCTCAGATTATTGGCTCGCTTATGTACTTAGCCAGTGCTACAAGACCTGACATCTCTTTTGCTGTTAGCAAGCTGAGCCGGTTTGTCTCAAAACCGGGAGATGTGCATTGGAAAGCTCTAGAGAGAGTTTTGCGTTATTTGAAAGGCACTGTAAATTATGGAATTCACTACACTGGGCACCCAAAGGTGCTTGAAGGGTATAGTGACTCAAACTGGATCTCAGATGCTGATGAGATAAAGGCCACGAGCGGATATGTGTTCACTCATGGAGGTGGCACTGTTTCTTGGAAGTCTTACAAGCAAACCATCTTAACGAGGTTAACTATGGAAGCAAAACTCACAGCACTAGATACAGCTACGGTCGAAGCAGATTGGCTTCGCCGACTCTTGAATGACTTGCCGGTAGTTGAGAAACCTGTACCAGGTATCCTTATGAACTGTGACAATCAAACTGTGATCACGAAAGTGAACAGCTTTAAGGATAACATGAAGTCATCAAGACACGTTCAGAGAAGGTTAAAGTCTGTCAGGAAAATGAGAAACTCCGGAGTTATTGCATTGGATTATATCCAAACGTCTAAAAATCTAGCAGATCCTTTCACTAAGGGTCTATCACGTAATGTGATAGATAATGCATCGAGGGAGATGGGTATGAGACCCACAATATGAGTTGTTCACTGTGGTAACCTATTCTTTGTGATCGAAGATCCCGTGAATTAGATGTGGAAGACAAGCTGTTGGTCAACTGGGAGGAGAGTACCCTTACTATTAAAAATACCACTCCATGAAGATGCAATACTCTCCTAATCTGCATGGCAGGTTGATGTATATCTTAATGTGTTCTAAGTGGCTCTTTGAAGCAGAGATGTTATCCTGCAGAACATCTTTTGAAAAACACACCTATATGAGTCTGATTGTCAAACGTCGCAATCTATGAGAGTAGGGTTCTCTCTAGTAAACTCATGAAAGGTCACGGAGTATGACGCATCAGCTCCACCCGCGGGGAAGACCCACGGTAGCCACGTATCGGTCAAGGCTTTATGTGAAGCCAGATTCGCAGAAAACTTGCAGTTCAAGGCCCAGTCCACTGTTCAAGTTGCTTACTAGTGTAGCATAGAGTTCTAGGTGGAAGTTCAACTTAACAGTCTCCACTGTAGTACCGGTATATAAAACAGTGTTTTGGAACCAAAGGCAAATTTCTGTGTGCCTCTGGGATCTGGTGGGGGATTGCTGGAATTTAGTCTATTTGGGCAGCCCAATAACTATTTCAGAAATTCCTAATAAATTCTAGAGGCCCACTTAGCCCATTTATGCAAGGCAAGGGATACTACTAATGTTTAGTCCCACATTGCTAGTTGAGTGGGAGTTGGACCTCCTTATAAGGGAGGTTCTTTCCCTACTTGTATGAGCATGAGAACAAGAGGGACATCCACGCGCGCTCCTCCTCCGCCGCCCGCCTCGCCGCGCCACGCCACGCCACGCCACGCCACGCCTCGCCACGACGCGCCGCGGGTTGCGGGAATGAGCCGAGCCGATGTCTAATTTTTGCCACGCACTACGGGTATACGAAAGGTCACTTGGGAGCTGAAAAGCTTTTTGCGGTAGTGGATAATTAATACGAACGGCGCACCCTTCGCGTGCTGCCTGTTCACTTCGCCTCCCTCCGTTGCTTCACCTCCCGTCGCAGCCTGTTCGCACCCCTCTCCTGTGCCCATATAAGAGAGGTCGCTCCTCTCCAGAGAGACACATCAGAAGGCCCTCTTCCTCTCGCCACACAGTTCCAATCTCTGCGCTGCTGTCCATCTTCCTCATCCCGGCTTGCGGCGTGCACCGCACGTCGGGACAGTAGGCCTCCGAGACCGCACCTTTTGAGTCCTGTACGGGAGAAGGGTGATAGGGTTTTTGGGGAGCGCTCAGCGCGACTACTAGCTTCTTCATCACGGACGATCCGGTCGCCGACGACTACTTCCCCGACGACGACTTCTTCCCCGACGTCCACGACCTCCTCGACGGCATGGCAGGCGAGGACACCGACCCCAAGTCCAGCGCTTCTGTTGCTGCTGTGCCGTACGTGTTCTTCTCCTTTCTGTTAGAAGTCCTGTTACAGTTCTTAGCTCTAGTTTCTGTCCTACGTATGTTAGGTTCTATGTCGTATAAACAACTTCATCTAGTGACTGTTCTAAATATGTTTACCTCAAGTTCATACATGCGGATGATGTTTACCTTCTCTTTATCAAATTGCATGGCTTGTTTCATCACTGCTACACTAGTCATGCTTTATCTAGTATTTCTGTTAATAAAATCACTCGGTAAATTGCTCATATTTCCAACAGTCATAGTGGTCATCCCTAAGAAAAATGTAAATGATTTACAACGACCGACCTGCCAAGTGTTGGGCCTGTCGCATGCACGTCGTTGATGGATGAAAATCAGACGCTCTGCTAGTGCCCATGTGTGTTTTTGTTTGGCCCACCCACCAACCTCATGACGCTTCTCAAGCCTTATCTTCTCAACCGGGTCAGCGCTTTGTTCTTAGCCACACATCCCACACGTCTCCTTCTATCCATCCACACTTGCACCGGTTGTGGCCGCTTCACCACGCCATGGATTCGTCTCCCCGTTGTGGCTCACTCCCCCTCTCCAAGCATTTTCCTCGCTGCCATGATCTCATACCTCCTGGCTGCTCCGCGCCCTTCCCTGCGAGCTTGAGGAGATGACGCTCAGACACCCCTACAGATGCAACACCATTTTTTGCAAGGTAACCGTGCTTCTGCTATGGCTTTGTTTTAAAATAGCCGGTCGCAACTTTTTATTTGTCGGTTCGAGCTTTTTATTTCACCGATCACAGAAATTTCATCCGCTAGCACCAATTTTTTATTTGCCCGTTCTGGAATTTCTTTTCCCTCGGTAGTAGCATTTCAGTTGCTGGTTCCAGCTATTGATTTTGCTAGTCGCAATAATTCCCTTTCGACAACCGGGTGTAACATTGTGTTTCCCTGATAGTAGCTTTTGGCAATGACGGTTCCAACTTTTGATTTCACCGATCCCAACATACGTGGTCCTCGATTCCAGCAAATGTGACCTTTGTTCCAGCAAATCATCTCGCTGGTCACAACATCCCTAGTTGCCAGTTCCAGCAAATGCGACCGCTGGTTCCAGCATCTTGTTTTGTAGCCCTTTTTGAGCTGGACAGGAATGAAGTCGTGCTGCAAATAGACGATTGATGAGGACATGACTATCTTGGATACGACCAAAAATATTGTGTACCGCTAGTTCTAGCATCTTGTTTTGTAGCCCTTTTTGAGCTGGACAGGAATGAAGTCGTGCTGCAAATTTACGGTTGATGAGGACATGACTATCTTGGATACGACCAAAAATATTGTGTACATACATATTTGTGAGGTGATGTCTTATAAAAATTATGCAATAATTTATTTATGTTATCTAGAACAAAAATACTTCACCTACTTTTATTTCATGTCTAAATGCAGAATTGTTGAACACTAGTACGAACCACGTGTGAAGACAAAGTAAAATGAAATGATTAGGTATTGTTCAATAAGTCCTCTCTTGTCAAAGGAATTGATTAGGTGTTATTCAATAAGTCTCTCATGTCACTTTTGGCCCAGGAGAAAATAGAGACCAAGCCCCCCATGTTCGGGACTCAAATTCAAACTGCACGAACAAACCTGACTCAAAATGCCAACAACTTTTACATCTGGACTCCAAATTGGGTGATTATTTTTTATTGGAAAGTTTACTTCGTGTACTTTCCAACGCAATTTGATCCACCTTCAAATTCCTTTTGAGTACGAAGATAGAGGCAAAACAGTGCTACAGAATCCGAGTCAGAATCCAAATCAAAAGGTGTTGCATCACCTCCACTTGGGTCCATGGGCCTTCTACGACCTAGGGTTAGTTTTAGGCTGCCTTGGGACGTCATTGCACCCCTTGGCAGCCACCTATAAGTAGATCAATCCCCTAGTTTTTTCCTTGTGATTTGTTTAGTTAAAAGTTAGTCATTGCAACTTCATGTACTTTGTTTGTGTCCAATGACCAGACCAAGACCGCTTTCAGATCCCCACTTTTATCAATACTTCATATATATTCACAATATTCAGATTGCTTTATCATTTTCTTGTTTTTTCTTCAATTGCATGCAGCTATAGACCTTCGTGGTCAGACTAATCGTGCTTCAGGCATCGTCAGTACCTCAGGATATTAGTTTAGCGATTGCTAAGGCGCAATGTCGTGCACATTTATAGTCGGATCGTCAAAGTCGACTCCACCAAATCGATAGTTATCATCTCATCAAAAGATTGGGACACCCTCGCCTATATCAAGTGCTATTAGTTTTTAGGTTGCTCAATGAGACTGTCCAGTTATCCATAGATTAGATTTATTTTCTTACCTATTGTCCAAGAAATAGCCATAAAAGTTAGATATGTTCGTCCTTTGTCCAAGACAGTATGAGCCTTTGCAATTTTCTTTTCAGTGCTTGCATAGGTTAATTATCGGTTGCATCGTCGTGTCAAGTTGCTTGTCTTAGTGTCTGGTTCCTTTAGTTTCAAGTTATGTCGACATTAGTCACATCACCATTGCATCATCATCCCTTCCGCTATCGACCACCACCACCCATCAATTTCCACGACGTGCTCCCCATCATTCATTATCATAATCATATTTGAGGTCATTCACATCTACGCTTGTTCCAATCTGCATCTTATCCGGTTTGTTTTGGAAAAAAAGAGAGACGACAAAAAAAGAGAAAAATGGTTAACAAAATTGAGAGATAAACAAAAGAGAGGCAAAAAAAGTTGGAGAGAGAGAGAGAGAATTTCTGATATATCTAGATTCTAGACTCAATCTTGTATCTGAATTCGGATTGGAATCTGTTTTGCGCAGTGTTCAGTAAAACAGGCATATCTCCCTCATACGAACTCCGCTTTGACTCCACAAGTACTCAAATTCAAGCTATCCACAAAACGTATCTGAATAGTTCATGAAGCTAGTTCATTATTGCCACTTTCAAATTGGCTTCCAAATAGGGGGTTTTTCCTCCGAAGTCCATGCACATAGTTTGTCATTGTGACCGAAGACTAATTCCATGTAAAACAGACGACGTCTCCACCCCCTCCCACCCCCTAAACCCTAGCCACCAAACCCACCGGCGATCTCCACATTACTACTTCCTGAGCTTGCATTGGTTTTTCCTTGAAGAGGAAAGGGTGATGCAACAAAGTAGAGATAAGTATTTCCCTCAGTTAAGAACCAAGGTATCAATCCAGTAGGAGATACAAGCAAGTCCCCAATCTATGCACCTACACAAACAATCAAACACTTGCACCCAACGCGATAAAGGGGTTGTCAATCCCTTCGCGGTCACTTGCAAACGTGAGATATGATAGAGATAGATATAAAAGATTACTAAAACGTAAACTAAAATAAAAGTAAATAAATTGCAGCGAAGTATTTTTGGGTTTTTTTGGTTTATAGATTTCAAAATATATGATGGTAAATAGACCCGGGGGCCATAGGTATCACTAGAGGCTTCTCTCTTGACGGAAAATAATACGGTGGTGGAACAAATTACTGTCGAGCAATTGATAGAAAAGCGCAAAGTTATGACGATATCCAAGGCAATGATTATGCATATAGGCATCACGTCCGTGTCAAATAGACCGAAATGATTCTGCATCTACTACTATTACTCCACACATCGATCGCTATCCAGCATGCATCTAGAGTAGTAAGTCCATAAGAACGGAGTAACGCCTTAAGTAAGATGACATGATGTAGAGGGATAAACTCAAGCAATATGATGAAAACCCCATCTTTTTACCCTTGATGACAACCATACAAATACGTGCCTCGCTACCCCTACTTTCTCACTGGGTGAGGACACCGCAAGATTGAACCCAAAACTAAGCACCTCTCCCATTGCAAGAAATACCAATCTAGTTGGCCAAACCAAACCGATCATTCGAAGAGAAATACAAATATATCAAATCATGCATATAAGAATTTAGAGAAGATTTAAATAATATTCATAGATAATCTGATCATAAATCAACAATTCATCGGATTTCAACAACCACACCACAAAAGAAGATTACATCGGATAGATCTTCAAGAACATCAAGAGAACATGGTATTGAGTATCAAAGAGAGAGAGAGAGAATAAGCCATCTAGCTACTAGCTATGGACCCGTGGGTCTAAGGTAAACTACTCACACTTCATCGGAAGGGCAATATGGTTGATGTAGAAGCCCTCCGTGATCGAATCCCCCTCTGGCAGGGTGTCGAAAAAGGTCCGAAGATGGGATCTCACGGGTACAGAAGGTTACTGCGGCGGAAAAGTATTTTTGTGGACGCTTCTAGTGATTTGGGAATATTTTTGAATCTATAGGCCAAAGATTAGGGTTGGAGGACTCCCATGGGACCCATAAGGCAGGGGGCTCCCCCCTGGGGCGCGCCCTGGACTCTTGTGGTTGCCTCGGGACTCTTATGCCTTCCTCTCCAAGTCCTACGTGTGTCTTCTGGTCCAAGAAAAATCATCGTAAAGTTTTATTCCGTTTGATATTCCTTTTCTGCAAAACTCAAAAACAAGGAAAAAAACATAAACTGGCACTGGGCTCTGGGTTCATAAGTTAGCCCCAAAAATAATAATGCATATAAAACATCCAAAACAGATAATATAATAGCGTGGAACAATAAAAAATTGTAGATATGTTGGGGACGTATCAAGCATCTCCAAGCTTAATTCCTGCTCGTCCTCGAGTAGGTAAATGATAAAAACAGAATTTTTGATGTGGAATGCTGATAAACCACAAGTATAGAGGATCGCAACAGTTTTCGAGGGTAGAGTATTCAACCCTAATTTATTGATTCGACGCAAGGGGAGCTAAAGAATATTCTCAAGTATTAGCAGCTGAGTTGTCAATTCAACCACACCTGAAAGACTTAATATATGCAGCAAAGTATTTAGTAGCAAAGTAGTATGGAAGTAACAGTAACAGTGGCAAAAGTGTCAGTAGCAGGTTTGTAGCAATTGTAACAGTGGCAACGACAAAGTAACATAGCAAAGATCAATATGTGAAAAGCTCATAGGCAATGGATCAATGATGGATAATTATGTTGGATGGCAATGCAACAGTTATAACCTAGGGTGACACAGAACTAGCTCCAATTCATCAATATAATGTAGGCATGTATTCAGAATATAGTCATACATGCTTATAGAAAAGAACTTGCATGACATCTTTTGTCCTACCCTCCCGTGGCAGCAGGGTCCTAATGGAAACTAAGGGATATTAAGGCCTCCTTTTAATAGAGAACGGGACCAAAGCATTAGCACTTAGTGAATACATGAACTCGTCAAACTACGGTAATCACCGAAAAGAATCCCAATTATTGTCACCTTGGGGTATGCGGGTCATAACTTGTAATAGGTGTGTACAACTTGCAAGATAGGATCAAGAACACAAATATATTCATGAAAACATAATAGGTTCAAATCTGAAATCATGGCACTCGGGCCCTAGTGACAAATATTAAGCATAACAAAGTCATAGCAACATCAATCTCAGAATATAGTGGATACTAGGGATCAATCCCTAACAAAACTAACTCGATTACATGATAAATCTCATCCAACCCATCACCGTCCAGCAAGCCTACGATGGAATTACTCGCGCACGACGGTGAGCATCATGAAATTGGTGATGGAGGAAGGTTGGTGATGATGATGGGATGATTTCCCCTCTCCGGAGCCCCGAACGGACTCCAGATATGCCCTCCCGATGAAGAACATGAGGTGGCGGCGGCTCTGTATTGTAAAACACAATGAATCCTTCTCTCTGATTTTTTTCTCCATGAAAATGAATATATATATATATGGAGTTGGAGTTGAGGACGATGGAGGTCTAGGGGACTCACAAGGCAGGGGGCACGCCCTAGGGGGGCGCGCCCTCCACCCTTGTGGACAGCCGGTGGATCCCCTCTGATGATTCTTCCGCCAATATTTTTTATTTATTCCAAAAATATTCTCTGTAAAGTTTTAGGTCATTCTGAGAACTTTTATTTCTGCACAAAAATAACACCAAGGCAATTCTGCTGAAAACGGTGTCAGTCCGGGTTAGTTCCATTCAAATCGTACAAATTAGAGTCCAAAACAAGGCAAAAGAGTTTGGAAAAGTAGATACGATGGAGATGTATCAAATGCTACCTAACATATTTATTCATGTAATATTATTTATTGTGGCATGAATATTCAGATCCATAAGATTCAAAACAAAAGTTTAATATTGACATAAAAACAATAATACTTCAAGCATACTGATAAAGCAATCATGTCTTCTCAAAATAACATGGCCAAAGAAAGCTATCCCTACAAAATCATATAGTTTGGCTATGCTCCATCTTCATCACACAAAATATTTCAATCATGCACAACCTCGATATTGGCCAAGCAATTGTTTCACACTTTAGTATTCTCAAACTTCTTCAACTTTCACGCAATACATGAGCGCCAACCATGGATATAGCACTATAGCTGGAAAAGAATATGGTGGTTGTGGAGAAGACAAAAAGAAGGAGATAGTCTCACATCAACTAGGCTTATCAATGGGCTATGGAGATGCCCATCTATAGATATCAATGTGAGTGAGTAGGGATTGCCATGCAAAGGACGCACTAGAGCTATAAGTTTATGAAAGCTCAAAAACAAACTAAGTGGGTGTGCATCCAACTCGCTTGCTCACGAAGACCTAGGGCAATTTGAGGAAGCCCGTCATTGGAATATACAAGCCAAGTTCTATAATGAAAAATTCCCACTAGTATATGAAAGTGACAACATAGGAGATCTCTATCATGAAGACCATGGTGCTACTTTAAAGCAAAAGTGTGGAAAAGGGATAGTAGCATTGCCCCTTCTCTCTTGTCTATCATTTTTTTGGTGGGATTCTTTGGCCTCTTTATTTTTGTAAAGTCCAGAGACTCATGCGAACTTGTGAGGGAATCATAGCTTCCATCATTCTTTCCTCATATGGGACAATGCTCTAATAATGATGATCATCACACTTCTATTTACGTACAACTCAAGAATTACAACTCGATACTTCGAACAAAATATGACTCTATATGAATGCCTTTGGTGGTGTACCGGGATGTGCAATGATCTAGCGTAGCAAATGACATAAAAACTGATAAGGCATGAAAACTTCATGCTAGCTATCTTAGGATCATGCAAAGCAATATGACAATGATGGTATGTGTCATAATAAAATAGAACGCACTACAAAAAAAAGACACATCCATGACATTTTGGGCCGAACGAATTTTTTTCTGTCATACATATGACACTTCTATGACAATAATTGTGACAAAACCCGGTATCATCATAGATGTGGTGGGCTCCTACTTCTATGACAAAAAATCATGACAGAAAATGGGCTTTTCGTCCTGGGCAGGCCGGAGACGCAGCTGCATGACATTCTTTGGGCCGTCCATGACGGAAAAAACCATGGTAGAAGCGAGGGGGAGGCAAATTTCGGGGAGTTGCCGGTTATGGTGGGAGGTCGGGGGTGGAGCGATGCGCGTTTCTCTCGTACGTACGCGCGTGTGTGCGAGGCGTTGGCTCTAACTGAACCCGAGTGAGGCGTTGGGCTCTAACTGAACCCGAGCGATTGCACTGCAGGCTACACGTTACTGAACCCGAGGGATCGATCGATGGCTGTTAACTGAACCCGATGGAGCGATTCCTTCGCTACTGCTGCTAACTGAAGCCGATCGATTGGATGAACAGTGAGCGTTGCGGGGGGGTTTGGATGAACAGTGAGCGGTGGCGTTGCCTCTGGATGAACAGGAACCCATGGTGTGGAGGGCTGGATGAACAGTAGATGGTGGAGGGGTGGCCGTGGAGGGGTGGTTGAACAGTAGACGGTGGAGTAGCGCGCGGTGGAGGCTGGATGAACAGGAGCCCGTGGAGGCTGGAGGAGGTCGACGGTAGCCCGTGGAGGCTGGAGGAGGTCGACGGTAGCCCGTGGAGGCTGGAGGAGGTCGACGATGGAGATGAACAGTATCCCGTGGAGTCCCGTTTTGCGGTACGCCACCCCCCCCCCGTTTCGACCGTAGCGCTCCAACACAAGTCCGTTTCGTCTGTTTTGCAGTACGCCACACCCCTCCCGATCAACAGGACCCCCGTTTCGACCGTAGGAGGTCCGTTTCGTCCGTTTTGTGGTACGCCACACCCCTCCCGATCAACAGGACCCCAGTTTCGACGGAAGGAGGTCCGTTTCCTCCATTTTGCGGTACGCCAGGCCCCTCCCGATCAACAGGACCCCGTTTCGAACGTGGCCGGTCGAACATAAGGCCGTTTCCTCCGTTGTGCGGTACGCCAGGCCTCGTTTCCATCGCCTGTTCCGTCCAAGCCCTCCCGATGAACACGACCACACATTCCGTTCCGACCCAGCCGGTTGGCTCCCCATGAACACGACGACGACGCTGTTTCTCTGTTCCGACCCAGCCATGTACGTATGCGCGATAGGCGTTAGAGACCCTGCCCGTATGTACGAGTGTGGCCGTATTTTCTTTCTTGCACCCTCGCCGCTGTACGTACGTGTTCATGCTACGTGCGCGCCTCTACTACGACACGTGCGCGCCTCTACATCCACCAGTATATATGTACGTACACGTTCGCGACCAGAATGACAACGGTACGTACGCTTCGACCAGGTGGGTCCCGACTGTCAGGCACTTCCTTGCCTGCAAAGATGTAGCTGGTGGGTCCCAGCAGTCAGGGGGTGAATCATTTTTTTGCCCGGACACACTTCCTCACATGCGAAGATGTAGCTGGTGGGTCCCAGCAGTCAGGGGGAATCGTTTTTTTTGCCCGGACGCACTTCCTTGTGTGCGAAGATGTAGCTGGTGGGTCCCAGCAGTCAGGGGGCGAATCATTTTTTTTGCCCGGACGCACTTCCTTGCGTGCGAAGGTGCAGCTGATGGGTCCTAGCAGTCAGGGGAAACGTTTTTTTCATGAAATAATGTGGCCCGTCCGGTGGGTCCCCGTTGTCAGGTGGAGGAATAATTATTTTCCGCGTAATAAGGAGGCACTTCCTTCCTGCGGCCATGGACCCAACTGTCAGCCTCTCCACATACAGTCCACGTCCGATGGAAGTCGTTCCTTGACCACGTTGACCATGCCGCACCGAGAGCACTAGGGCGGTGGACGACGGCGAGGCCTAGGAAGGGGATGACGGGGAGCCGGGGAAGACACGGCAGTGGAAGCCCGCGCGGAGAGGAGTACGAGGGTTCACTGGTTCGACTGCGGTGTGAGGCTGCCGTCGCTGCAGGGCCTGGCCAGCGGTGGGAATAGTAGGGGGCGGTGAGGCCTCCGTGGCAGCACATCCGGCCACGGGAAGCAGGAGCATGCGGCACGACCGACACTGCTTTGGGCGGCTAGAGCAAGAAGACCAGAGGTTGAAGAAGCACTACGGCCGTTGGATGGACATCGTACGGTCACTGGAGATAGAATCGTTTATATTGACTAAGTTGACAAAGCCCTTCGTCCCCGTCAACTTAGTATGCCCGCAAGTGAGCTTCCCACCAAGGTGAGTCCCAGCTAGCAGGGGGAGTATTCATTTTTTTGTGCGTAATAAGGAGGCACTTCCGGTGGGTCCGAGCTGACAGCAGGGGGAACATTTTTTTCGCGAAATACGATGGCCCGTCGGGTGGGTCCCAGCAGTCAGGGGCAAACGTTTTTTTTGTGAAATACTGGTGGCCCATCTGGTGGGTCCCTGCTATCAGGTGGAGGAATAATTATTTTCCGCATAATAAGGAGGCACTTCCTTGCGGCCGCCGTGGACCCAGCTGTCAGCCTCTCCACGTACAGTACTCTTCTAATGGAAGTCGGTCATTGACCACGTTGACCACGCCACGCCGAGAGCACCAGGGCGGTGGACGACGGCGACGCCTAGGAAGGAGACGACGCGGAGCCGGGGAAGACGCAGCAGTGGAAGCCCGCGCGGAAAGGAGTACGAGGGTTCACTGGTTCGGCTGCGGTGTGAGGCTGTCATCACCGCAGAATAACAGGGGGTGTGGGTGAGTGGAGGGATGGCTTGGCCAGCCGTGGGAGTAGTATGGGGGCGGTGAGGCCTCCGCGGCAGCACAGCCGACCACGGGAGGCAGGAGCAGGCGGCACGACCGACACTGCTTTGGGCGGCTGGACCAAGAAGACCAGAGGTTGAAGAAGCACTACGGCCGTTGGATGGACATCGTACGGTCACTGAAGCTAGAATCGTTTATATTGACTAAGTTGACAAAGCCCTTGGTACGCTCCAACTTAGTAGGCCCATAGGTCAGCCTCCGAAACGGTGCGCCCCAGATGTCTGGGGGAGGAATCATTTTTTGGGTGGGCGAAGCTAAGAATATCCAAGATTGAAGAAGAAGCACGACATCCATTGGATAGACATCCAACGGCCACTGCTGCTAGAACCGTGTGTTGACTATAATAAGTTGACAAAGCCTTGCATATTTTAAGGGATGCGTCACTTAGTAGGCCCACAAGTGTGTGGCAGAGAACTTATAGATCATTTGCGTTTTGTAAGAATGTACAACCCATTTTTGAATTCTAATGGAATTTACAGCAACCCATTTACAGTTTGATAAAAGTACAATCCATTTTCTAGCTAGGACAACGATTAATAATTTCAACCAACCGTTGAAGACAGAATTCAATAAAATTTCCCACATTTTGATGGGATCCGAAATATTTTTATCCCGAAATTTCTATTCAGATTAAATATAAATTTGTATTACGTAAAAATCCAACAAAACATTGCGCGCGCAACAATGAAAATTTAAGATTTTCAAAATCCATAAATAATATTTTATAAACTAATTTCGTGTTTGGTGCATTTTTTTATAGTTACTGCCCAGTTTTTATAATTACATCCCATTTATTATTTTTAAAGCCCATTTTCCTGTTAAGCCTAATGCATCCCTCCTAGGAAAGATTTGCAGCACAGCGGGGCGGAGAATAACAAGTTGACCTTGCCTGGGTATTCCTCAAAAAGATGTATAGCTGGGCTAGCCATTTTCATCTTGAAAAAAGTAGTATCTAGGCTGGATATCTGGCCTGGGCTAGACGGGCCACAGCCCGCCCAGTTAATACCCTGCTCTCCTCTGAACAACAACGAAATCATCACCAAGAAAAACTCTGCAGTGCTCACGCCTCAAAAACACAAATACTGCTTGAGCTACTTCGTCCCAGCTGTCGGCCGCACCTTGTGCAATTCTCTCGTTTATATTGACTACATAGGTTGATAATTGTGTGGGACCGTGATGTCAGGAAACCAAGAGAAAGCAAAAAATATATAGTTGTACATAATAAGGAGGCACTTGCGTACGTACGGCTATGACCCTAGTAGGTCCCTAGTGTCATCCAGTCAAAATAAAGTCATCTCCTGAATCCTCATGTTCGTTGACCATGTTAACAATGCTCGGCGCCACGGCGAGCGCAACAACTCGAAGGACAACGGAGAGGGCCTCGCGGGCCCTACGGAGGTCTGATAGTGAACAGCTCGTGATGCCGCATGCCACAACATTCCAAGCTCAACTTTACAATCAAACACAAGGCCTGGCATTACATAGACAATATTCAGAACAAACTCTTAACACAGGAATATCTTAGCAGAGTAACTATTTACTTCTAAACTGAACACAGGAATAGGAAAAAACACTCGACGCTGCTCACAGCAAGGGCGTCCCACTCAAAAATATCAAATGCATGTCTTCTGGCTAACATCAATGAGCAAATTTTGACAAGGTTTTCCAATTCCAATATATTAAACTAACATCTTCTTGCTAACATCAATGAGCAAATTTTGACAAGGTTTTCCAATTCCAATATATTAAACTAACGTCTTCTTGCTAACATCAATGATTAAACTTTGACAAGCTTTTCCCATTCAAAATATGTAAGGCCTATGATTGTGTCCTGTCTTAGCTTCTTGTACTTGTTTCGGCACTTTTTGCCCAGGGCACTCCACGTGTTGTTAAATTGCCAATGGTCTCTGCAGACTAGTCATGTCACCGGTGTCTAATAATACTCTGTAAAGCTTCTCGGTCATTCCTTCTGTAATGTACCGCATCCAGTGACTGCTTCTTTCTGCAAAGTGGAACGACCAACTGGACCCAGTAACGCAGCAGTGTGCCTTGGACACATTGGCTCCTTTTGTGCAGTTCAACTAAAATCAAAGTCGGAATAAAACCGAGCTTTAATTTTGATATCCCTGTAAGCAACAATAGGTATAAGGGAAACAATTACTGAGAAATAACGGTTGATGACTTGTCTTAATGGGAAACAAAGCAGGAGAGGAGCAATTCTCCCTCAGTGTGATTCATTCATATTGACTGAGACATTATCTTAACAATGCCTTGGTTCAACATGTATAAAGAACGACAAAGCAGAAAAGTACCATTCCTAAATCAATGCAACTGATTCATTTTTAAAGAGACATTATCTTAATTTCTTAACAATACCTTGGTTAAACATGTAGAAAGAACTACAAAGCAGGATAGTACCATTCCTAACAAGTGTTACAGTTTTGAACTAAGATTCAGTAGTTAATTAATTCTGAGAGTGGCATTGCTTAATTTTACCAACGACATTAGATTAACGAAAAGCATAAATAGTTCCAGGGGAGAGTGGGCGCAACAACAATATGTGCTTCCATCTACTTATAAAGGGGGTCATGCAGAGTTTGTTGTAACAAAGCAACTGTTGGAAATATGCCCTAGAGGCAATAATAAAAGGGTTATTATTATATTTCCTTGTTCATGATAATTGTCTTTTATTCATGCTATAACTATATTATCTGAAAATCGTAATACACGTGTGAATACATAGACCATAACATGTCCCTAGTGAGCCTCTAGTTGACTAGCTCATTGGTCAACAGATAGTCATGATTTCCTGACTATGGACATCAGATGTCATTGACAACGGGATCACATCATTAGGAGAATGATGTGATGGACAAGACCCAATCCAAGCATAGCACAAGATCGTGTAGTTCGTTTTGCTAGAGCTTTTTCAATGTCAAGTATCTCTTCCTTAGACCATGAGATCGTGTAACTCCCGGATACCGTAAGAGTGCTTTGGGTGTACCAAACGTCACAACGTAACTGGGTGACTATAAAGGTGCACTACAGGTATCTCCGAAAGTGTCTGTTGGGTTGACACGGATCGAGACTGGGATTTGTCACTCCGTATGACAAAGAGGTATCTCTGGGCCCACTCGGTAATGCATCATCATAATGAGCTCAAAGTGACCAAGTGGTTGGTCACGGGATCATGCATTACGGTACGAGTAAAGTGACTTGCCGGTAACGAGACTGAACAAGGTATTGGGATACCGACGATCGAGTCTCGGGCAAGTAACGTACCGATTGACAAAGGGAATTGTATACGGGGTTGTCTAATCCTCGACATCGTGGTTCATCCGATGAAATCATCGAGGAGCATGTGGGATCCAACATGGGTATCCAGATCCCGCTGTTGGTTATTGCCCGAGAACCGTCTCGGTCATGTCTACGTGTCTCCCGAACCCATAGGGTTGTATGAATATGAGTATGCAGCATACCGAATGTTATTCGGAGTCTCGGATGAGATCCCGGACGTCACGAGGAGTTTCGGAATGATCCGGAGGTAAAGAATTATATATAGGAAGTGGTATTTCGGCCATTGGGAAAGTTTCGGGGTCACCCGGTATTGTACCGGGACCACCGGAAGGGTCCCGGGGGTCCACCGGGTAGGGCCACCCATCCTGGAGGGCCCCATGGGCTGAAGTGGGAGGGGAACCAGCCCATAGTGGGCTGGCGCCCCCCTAGGCCCACCCCCTGCGCCTAGGGTTGAAACCCTAGGGTGGGGGGGGGGCGCACCACATGCCTTGGGGGGCACTCCACCCCCCTGGCCGCCGCCCCCTTGGGAGATTGGATCTCCCAGGGCCGGCGCCCCCCTGGGGGCCTATATAAAGGAGGGCAGAGGGGAGGGCAGCCGCACCCCTGTGCATTGGCGCCTCCCTCCCCCTGCTACACCTCATCCTCCTCCCGCAGCAGCTTGGCGAAGCCCTGCCGGAGTTCTACTGCATCCACCACCACGCCGTCGTGCTGCTGGGTCATCATCAACCTCTCCTTCCCCCTTGCTGGATCAAGAAGGAGGAGACGTCTCCCATCCCGTACGTGTGTTGAACGCGGAGGTGCTGTCCGTTCAGCACTTGGTCATCAATGATCTGAATCACGGCGAGTACGACTCCATCATCACCATCCCCTTGAACGCTTCCGCTCGCGATCTACAAGTGCTATGTAGATGCAATGTCTCTCCCATGACTCGTTGCTTAGATGAACTCATAGATGGATCTTGGTGAAACCGTAGGAAAATTTTTAATTTTCTGCAACGTTCCCCAACAGTGGCATCATGAGCTAGGTCTATGCGTAGTTCTCTATTGCACGAGTAGAACACAATTTGGTTGTCGGCGTAGATCTTGTCAACTTGCTTGCCGCTACTAGTCTTATCTTGCTTCAGCGGTATGGTGGGATGAAGCGGCCCGGACCAACCTTACACGTACACTTACGTGAGACCGGTTCCACCGACTAAAATGCACTAGTTGCATAAGGTGGCTGGCGGGTGTCTGTCTCTCCCACTTTAGTTGGAGCGGATTCGATGAAAAGGGTCCTTATGAAGGGTAAATAGAAGTTGACAAAATCACGTTGTGGTTATTCGTAGGTAAGAAAAGTTCTTGCTAGAACCCAATTGTAGCCACGTAAAAGATGCAACAACAATTAGAGGACGTCTAACTTGTTTTTGCAGCAATTGTCATGTGATGTGATATGGCCAGAAGTTGTGATGAATGATGAATGACATATTGTGATGTATGAGATCATGTTCTTGTAATAGGAATCACGACTTGCATGTCGATGAGTATGACAACCGGCAGGAGCCATAGGAGTTGTCTTTATTTTTTGTATGACCTGCGTGTCATTGAAGAACGCCATGTAAATTACTTTACTTTATTGCTAAACGCGTTAGCCATAGAAGTAGAAGTAGTCGTTGGCGTGACAACTTCATGAAGACACGATGATGGAGATCATGATGATGGAGATCATGGTGTCATGCTGGTGACAAGATGATCATGAAGCCCCGAAGATGGAGATCAATGGAGCTATATGATATTGGCCATATCATGTCACTACTATATAATTGCATGTGATGTTTGTTATGTTTATGCATCTTGTTTACTTAGAACGACGGTAGTAAATAAGATGATCCCTTACAACAATTTCAAGAAGTGTTCTCCCCTAACTGTGCACCGTTGCTAAAGTTCGTCGTTTCGAAGCACCACGTGATGATCGGGTGTGATAGATCCTTACGTTCACATACAACGGGTGTAAGACAGTTTTACACATGCAAAACACTTAGGGTTAACTTGACGAGCCTAGCATGTACAGACATGGCCTCGGAACACGGAGACCAAAAGGTCGAACACGAGTCGTATGGAAGATACGATCAACATGAGAATGTTTACTGACGATGACTAGTCCGTCTCACGTGATGATCGGACACGGCCTAGTCGACTCGGATCATGTAACACTTAGATGACTAGAGGGATGTCTAATCTGAGTGGGAGTTCATTAAAATAATTTGATTAGATGAACTTAATTATCATGAACTTAGTCTAAAACCTTTGCAAAATATGTCTTGTAGATCAAATGGCCAACGCTCATGTCAACATGAACTTCAACGCGTTCCTAGAGAAAACCAAGCTGAAATATGATGGCAGCAACTATACGGACTGGGTCCGGAACCTGAGGATCATCCTCATAGCTGCCAGGAAACAATATGTCCTAGAAGGACCGCTAGGTGATGCACCCGTCCCAGAGAACCAAGACATTATGAATGCTTGGCAGTCTCGTGCTGATGATTACTCCCTCGTTTAGTGTGGCATGCTTTACAGCTTAGAACCGGGGCTCCAAAAGCGTTTTGAGCAACACGGAGCATATGAGATGTTCGAGGAGCTGAAACTAGTTTTCCAAGCTCATGCTCGGGTCGAGAGATATGACGTCTCCGACAAGTTCTATAGTTGTAAGATGGAGGAAAATAGTTCTGCCAGTGAGCACATACTCAAAATGTCTGGGTTGCACAACCGCATGACCCAGCTGAATATTAACCTCCCTGATGAGGCGGTCATTGACAGAATCCTTCAGTCGCTCCCACCAAGCTACAAGAGCTTTGTGATGAACTACAATATGCAGGGGACGGTGAAGATCATTCCTGAAGTATTTTCAATGCTGAAGTCAGCAGAGGTTGAGATCAAGAAAGAACATCAAGTGTTGATGGTCAATAAGACCACTAAGTTCAAGAAGGGCAAGGGCAAGAAGAACTTCAAGAAGGATGGCAAGGAGGTTGCCGCGCCCGGTAAGCCAGTTACCGGGAAGAAGTCAAGGAATGGACCCAAGCCTGAGACTGAGTGCTTTTATTGCAAGGGGAAGGGTCACTGGAAGCGGAACTGCCCCAAATACTTAGCGCATAGGAAGGCCGGCAACACCAAAGGTATATTTGATATACATGTAATTGATGTGTACCTTACCAGTACTCGTAGTAACTCCTGGGTATTTGATACCGGTGCCGTTGCTCATATTTGTAACTCAGAGCAGGAGCTGCGGAATAAGCGGAGACTGGCGAAGGACGAGGTGAGGATGCGCGTCGGGAATGGTTCCAAGGTCGATGTGATCGCCGTCGGCATGCTACCTCTATATTTACCCACGGGATTAGTTATGAACCTCAATAATTGTTATTTGGTGCCAAGTTTGAGCATGAACATTGTATCTGGATCTTGTTTAATGCGAGATGGCTACTCATTTAAATCTGAGAATAATGGTTGTTCTATTTATATGAGAGATATGTTTTATGGTCATGCCCCGATGGTCAATGGTTTATTCTTAATGAATCTCGAGCGTAATATTACACATATTCATAGTGTGAATACCAAAAGATGTAAAGTTGATAACGATAGTCCCACATACTTGTGGCACTGCCGCCTTGGTCACATTGGTGTCAAGCGCATGAAGAAGCTCCATGCTGATGGGCTTTTGGAGTCTCTCGATTATGAATCATTTGACACATGCGAACCATGCCTCATGGGCAAGATGACCAAGACTCCGTTCTCCGGAACAATGGAGCGAGCAACCAACTTGTTGGAAATCATACATACCAATGTGTGCGGTCCAATGAGCGTTGAGGCTCGCGGAGGATATCGTTATGTTCTCACTCTCACTGATGACTTGAGTAGATATGGGTATGTCTACTTAATGAAACACAAGTCTGAGACCTTTGAAAAGTTCAAGGCATTTCAGAATGAGGTAGAGAATCAACGTGACCGAAAGATAAAATTCCTACGATCAGATCGTGGAGGAGAATACTTAAGTCACGAATTTGGTACACACTTAAGGAAATGTGGAATCGTTTCACAACACACGCCGCCTGGAACACCTCAGCGTAACGGTGTGTCCAAACGTCGTAATCGCACTCTATTGGATATGGTGCGGTCTATGATGTCCCTTACCGATTTACCGCTATCATTTTGGGGATACGCTCTAGAGACAGCTACATTCACTTTAAATAGGGCACCGTCTAAATCCGTTGAGACGACACCGTATGAATTAAGGTTTGGGAAGAAACCTAAGCTGTCGTTTCTAAAAGTTTGGGGATGCGATGCTTATGTCAAGAAACTTCAACCTGAAAAGCTCGAACCCATGTCGGAAAAATGTGTCTTCATAGGATACCCTAAGGAAACGATTGGGTATACCTTATACTTAAGATTCGAGGGCAAGATCTTTGTTGCAAAGAATGGATCCTTTCTGGAAAAAGAGTTTCTCTCGAAAGAAGTAAGTGGGAGCAAAGTAGAACTCGATGAAGTACTACCTCTTGAACAAGATAGTAGTGCAGCTCAGGAAAATGTTCCTATGATGCCTACACCAACTGAAGAGGAAAATAATGATGATGATCAAGGTACTTCGGATCAAGTTGCTACTGAACTTCGTAGGTCCACAAGGACACGTTCCGCACCAGAGTGGTACGGCAACCCTGTCCTGGAAATCATGTTGTTAGACAACGGTGAACCTTCGAACTATGAAGAAGCGATGGCGGGCCCAGATTCCAACAAATGGCTTGAAGCCATGAAATCCGAGATAGAATCCATGTATGAAAACAAAGTATGGACTTTGACAGACTTGCCCGATGATCATCGAGCGATAGAAAACAAATGGATCTTTAAGAAGAAGACGGACGCGGATGGTAATATTACCGTCTATAAAGCTCGACTTGTCGCTAAGGGTTATCGACAATTTCAAGGGATTGACTACGATGAGACATTCTCTCCCGTAGCGAAGCTGAAGTCCGTCCGAATCATGTTAGCAATTGCCGCATACTATGATTATGAGATATGGCAGATGGACGTCAAAACGGCATTCCTTAACGGACATCTTAAGGAAGAACTGTATATGATGCAGCCGGAAGGTTTTGTCGATCCTAAGAACGCTAACAAAGTATGCAAGCTCCAGCGATCCATTTATGGGCTGGTGCAAGCATCTCGGAGTTGGAACATTCGCTTTGATGAGATGATCAAAGCGTTTGGCTTTATGCAGACTTATGGAGAAGCCTGCGTTTACAAGAAAGTGAGTGGGAGCTCTGTAGCATTTCTCATATTATATGTAGATGACATACTCTTGATGGGAAATGATATAGAACTTTTGGACAACATTAAGGCCTACTTGAATAAGTGTTTTTCAATGAAGGACCTTGGAGAAGCCGCTTATATATTAGGCATCAAGATCTATAGAGATAGATCGAGACGCCTCATAGGTCTTTCACAAAGCACATACCTTGATAAGATTTTGAAGAAGTTAAAAATGGATCAGTCCAAGAAGGGGTTCTTGCCTGTATTGCAAGGTGTGAGATTGAGCTCGGCTCAATGCCCGACCACGGCAAAAGATAAAGAAGAGATGAGTGTCATCCCCTATGCTTCAGCCATAGGATCTATTATGTATGCCATGCTGTGTACCAGACCTGATGTAAACCTTGCCGTAAGTTTGGTAGGAAGGTACCAAAGTAATCCCGGCAAGGAACACTGGATAGCGGTCAAGAATATCCTGAAGTACCTGAAAAGGACAAAGGACATGTTTCTTGTTTATGGAGGTGACGAAGAGCTCGCCGTAAAGGTTACGTTGACGCTAGCTTCGACACAGATTTGGATGACTCTAAGTCACAAACCGGATACGTGTATATGTTGAATGGTGGAGTAGTAAGCTGGTGCAGCTGCAAGAAGAGCGTCGTGGCGGGATCTACATGTGAAGCGGAGTACATGGCAGCCTCGGAGGCAGCGCATGAAGCAATTTGGGTGAAGGAGTTCATCACCGACCTAGGAGTCATACCCAATGCGTCGGGGCCGATCAAACTCTTCTGTGACAACACTGGAGCTATTGCCCTTGCTAAGGAGCCCAGGTTTCATAGGAAGACCAGGCACATCAAGCATCGCTTCAACTCTATCCGTGAAAATGTTCAAGATGGAGACATAGAAATTTGCAAAGTACATACAGATCTGAATGTCGGAGATCCATTGACTAAACCTCTCTCGCGAGCAAAACATGATCAACACCAGAACTCTATGGGTGTTCGACTCATCACAATGTAACTAGATTATTGACTCTAGTGCAAGTGGGAGACTGTTGGAAATATGCCCTAGAGGCAACAATAAAAGGGTTATTATTATATTTCCTTGTTCATGATAATTGTCTTTTATTCATGCTATAACTATATTATCCGGAAATCGTAATACACGTGTGAATACATAGACCATAACATGTCCCTAGTGAGCCTCTAGTTGACTAGCTCGTTGGTCAACAGATAGTCATGATTTCCTGACTATGGACATCAGATGTCATTGACAACGAGATCACATCATTAGGAGAATGATGTGATGGACAAGACCCAATCCTAAGCATAGCACAAGATCGTGTAGTTCGTTTTGCTAGAGCTTTTTCAATGTCAAGCATCTCTTCCTTAGACCATGAGATCGTGTAACTCCCGGATACCGTAAGAGTGCTTTGGGTGTACCAAACGTCACAACGTAACTGGGTGACTATAAAGGTGCACTACAGGTATCTCCGAAAGTGTCTGTTGGGTTGACACGAATCGAGACTGGGATTTGTCACTCCGTATGACGGATAGGTATCTCTGGGCCCACTCGGTAATGCATCATCATAATGAGCTCAAAGTGACCAAGTGGTTGGTCATGGGATCATGCATTATGGTACGAGTAAAGTGACTTGCCGGTAACGAGACTGAACAAGGTATTGGGATACCGACGATCGAGTCTCGGGCAAGTAACGTACCGATTGACAAAGGGAATTGTATACGGGGTTGTCTAATCCTCGACATCGTGGTTCATCCGATGAAATCATCGAGGAGCATGTGGGAGCCAACATGGGTATCCAAATCCCGCTGTTGGTTATTGCCCGAGAACCGTCTCGGTCATGTCTACGTGTCTCCCGAACCCGTAGGGTCTACACACTTAAGGTTCGGTGACGCTAGGGTTGTATGAATATGAGTATGCAGCATACCGAATGTTGTTCGGAGTCTCGGATGAGATCCCGGACGTCACGAGGAGTTTCGGAATGGTCCGGAGGTAAAGAATTATATATAGGAAGTGGTATTTCGGCCATCGGGAAAGTTTCGGGGTCACCCGGTATTGTACCGGGACCACCGGAAGGGTCCCGGGGGTCCACCGGGTAGGGCCACCCATCCTGGAGGGCCCCATGGGCTGAAGTGGGAGGGGAACCAGCCCATAGTGGGCTGGCGCCCCCCTAGGCCCACCCCCTGCGCCTAGGGTTGAAACCCTAGGGTGGGGGGGGGGGCGCACCACATGCCTTGGGGGGCACTCCACCCCCCTGGCTGCCGCCCCCTTGGGAGATTGGATCTCCCAGGGCCGGCGCCCCCCTGGGGGCCTATATAAAGGAGGGCAGGGGGGAGGGCAGCCGCACCCCTGTGCATTGGCGCCTCCCTCCCCCTGCTACACCTCATCCTCCTCCCGCAGCAGCTTGGCGAAGCCCTGCCGGAGTTCTACTGCATCCACCACCACGCCGTCGTGCTGCTGGGTCATCATCAACCTCTCCTTCCCCCTTGCTGGATCAAGAAGGAGGAGACGTCTCCCGTCCCGTACGTGTGTTGAACGCGGAGGTGCTGTCCGTTCAGCACTTGGTCATCGGTGATCTGAATCACGGCGAGTACGACTCCATCATCACCATCCCCTTGAACGCTTCCGCTCGCGATCTACAAGTGCTATGTAGATGCAATCTCTCTCCCATGACTCGTTGCTTAGATGAACTCATAGATGGATCTTGGTGAAACCGTAGGAAATTTTTTAATTTTCTGCAACGTTGCCCAACAGCAACAAGCATCATGTCTGGGTTGGTCCCATTTTTGTTCACTACTTAATGGGAAAAGACAGCAATACAATAGCTTCAATTCAACATTTATTTAAAACAGTACCAATACAAGTAGCACAACATCTCAAAGCACACTTCACAATCATGTGGATGAAGGCCTGTACTGACCTTTCATGAGAACACCAGGATAAAATACGAATCTGCTAACACGAATAGGAAAACCAATCTCATTTTGTGCAGTTGCACTAAAATCAAGCAAAGTGTTTCGCGTAGCGAAACAAAATGTCGCAATAGCAACAAGTTGAATAGATATCATGTAGTAGAGACCAAGATTTGAAACAACTTGACAGGAACACTGGAAACAAATCTCGATCTCCTTTTGTGCAGTTCCACCAAAATTAAGCAAAGTCACCGGTGTGACATTCAAGTTGAACTGCACAAAACACTCTTAAAACATAAGTGTTTCGAGTAGCGAAGCAAAATGTCGCAATAGCAACAAGTTGAATCGATACCCCTGTTTCAACAGAGGCAAAAAAGGAAACAATTACTTGCCGATAAAGGAGGATAAAACAAACGGTGACAAAAAGAAGCATCTAACTTATCTTGGATGGAAAACAAAGTAGGATAGTAGCATTTCTAAAACGGTAGCATTGATTCATATTAACAGAGACACTCTCTTGAAATAACATTCGTTAAAAAATGTAATTTACTTTTAACAGTGGCATTGCTTCAATTTTCCAGCGGCATTCTTAGATTAACAACCGCAAAATAGCTGTATGGGACATGCTAGCACCATGTGCATCCACATGTATAAATGGGTGATGCAGAGTATGTAGCCAATCAGCATATCTGTGTTGGTCCCATATTTGTTCTCTTTGAACTTTTTTCCTATGTGAGGGCAGCAAATCTAGTCCTGCACAAACTACTCGACCCCCCCCCCCCAGTTTCTTTCCCTTTTCAACAAAGAGATCGGTTCCTTACAGATGTGTGTACTGGGTTACCCCCTTTTTCCCTTTTCGACCAACAAAGTGGCAGGATAGCTAGTCTATACTACTTTTCCTCCCTCCTTTCCTCATTGAACCATGTCCTAGATTCATGCTCCACCCCACCACACCTTTCTTTCCTCTTTGAACCAAGACCTAGATTAGACTACAGATTGAAAAAGATCCACATGCAGCTAGAGCAACGATGGTTTCAAAGAAACTTATACCTTAGGGTCATCGGGATGTGGCAAGGCGTGCGGTGGGAGGCCGGATCTGCCCACACTATGTACGACAGCGAGGAAGAAGGGGTCGGTGGCCCTCCCGCACAGGCGCTGGGTGAAAGAGAACAGCGCAACCGACAGTGGATTGCCTCCCTCGCCGAAGGCGATAGAGTTAACGCTGCACCTCCTCCCCTTCCCGATGCGACGGGATACAGACGCCTCCTTCACTAGCTGTGAGGGGGGAGAGAGACAAGAGGCCAACACAGTCTTGTTTAGATCTGGTGAAGAGAGGGTGAGAGACTATGAATATAGCAAATGAACACCGAGCCTCCAGCGTGTAAGATATATGTATTGCGGCGAGCGTGTGGAGAGTACAAACCCTAGCGAACAAGCGCTGAGGCTCCCGCTTATACATATACTCCCTCTGTAAACTAATATAAGAGCGTTTAGATAACTAAAGTAGTGATCTAAACGCTCTTATATTAGTTTACGGAGGGAGTACTAATGTAGTACAGACTGAGCTCCGGTGCCTTCACTCCATCTGCTTTTGGCTGTATGACAGGTGAGCCAGCCACATTTTGGGCCCACCTGTCATAAACCCAAAGGCAGGTGCACTAAGTCAATGAAGCTGCGTCCATATAGTACTCTCGTGTGTATATGGCTAATATATAGTGGAGTGGTTTTCTTATTCTCTCCATAACAATCGTTTTAAGTTGTGTAAGTACAAAACGAAACTCTTTATTTAATGTACCGAGGGAGTACTACTTCCGATGAACTAACGATCCACGCCCACGTGTCTTGGTCGCACTTCCTGTCCTACACGTGTGGTACACTACCCTCCCTCAAGTGAACAACCACACATGCGCCAAATTATCGGAAACGTGTGAGAGTGTGTACAAATAAAGAATTTTAATTTCAATTATTGGAAAGGTTTGAGAGTATTACAAAGTTTGACTTCAGTCAAATCTAATATGCGGAGTAAATAAAAATGGAGGGCTACTACGTCCATCCAGGTTTTTAGTCCACACCATTTTTTAAATCAAAGTTAATAGCTGGCCAAATAAAATTACAGGGGAGCTGGAGACAAAGTTGTGAGAAGGCTTAGAAATCAATACAAAACTTATGCTCTTAGTACCAATGTCGATCCTTCTTCGAGGAAACATTTGGTTCATAGCCAATTGTGTGATAAAATTGCACCAACGTGAAAGACGACTGCGTCTCCAAGGCAACCAAGGTGAACTTGTAGCGACCAGACCTCAAACAGTCTGATCTCTGTGCTCAGTGTCATCCCTGGATTAGTAATGCTGACACCACACAGTACTTGGAGGATTTATAACAGAGTAGCAATCACACACTTATTACATCGAATGTCTCAAAAGAGAACTTATAGAAATAAATATGGCTTAAGGCCATCTAAAACGATAACAGCGGAAGGCTTGGAAGATAAGCGAGTCCATCAACTCCAACGGCATCACTGAGTATAGAACCATGACCTAAAGGCATCTTACTCGTCATCTGAAAAGTCTGCAACATGAAACGTTGCAGCCCGAAAACGGGTCAGCACATGGAATATGCTGGCAAGGTAACACATAGAGAATAACAATGGAATAAGCTATACTACATGCATATTTGGCTGGTGGTAAAGCTCTATGGTTACAGTTTTGCATAAAGCCAATTTTTCCCTACTGCAAAGGAATAAATTTATTTAACTATCATGGTGGTTGTTAAACATTGAGAATGGTTGACAACATTCTCAATCCCAATTAAAAAGTACTCATTAAACCCAACAATATTAAAATTAGAAGTAACATGATGAGATTCACATGATATCCAGGTACTAGATACTCAAGATGTCCATAACCGGGGACACGGCTAACCATGATTACTTTATACACTCTGCAAAGGTTTGTGCACTTTTCCCCACATGACTCGATCGCCTCCGTTTGGTTTCTCGCACTACATGGTGTTTGAGAAACGGATGACCGAGACATAGTCTTTCAGAAGCACTTGCACCTTACATAGGGGAAGACCGTACCAACCTACACCCCCTACATCTGCTAGTCCACCCCGTAAGAGTTCACACGACTTAGTCAACTATGCTAGAGCCCATAATAGCATCTGGCTGCACACGGAAGTTTCTAGTTTGAATAATCTCATGATCCCTTTGAGCCTGGGTGGCGGTCCGAAGAAATACAGGCAAGTCCTGATAGAAACCAGGTGCCTCAATCCACCCAGATGTGTATTTAAGTTGCCACCTTAAATAAACCATTAATTTAACAATCTCACATCTATCATGGAAATCCACTCACCCAATCCACGTCTACTAGCATAGCATGGCATAATAAGCAAACGTAGAAGTAACTCCCAAAGGTTTGATAATAAAACAGGTAATAGGTACTACCTCATCTACTACCCATCCCATAATTTAATTAGATCCTAATCATGCAATGTTTGAGGATTGATCTAATGCATAAAACTGGGTAGTAGAAAAGGTATGATCAAAGTGTTACTTGCCTTGCTGATGATCCGCGAAACCTAGAGACTCGAAGTAACAGGCGGCGCACTCCGGGTATTCTATCGCAGACAAACAAACAAGCATACAATAAGTACTCATCTAATGCACAGGTAAAACTCGAATAAAAGATCTAACCAGAATGTCTACCTTAAGAACTCCTGTTTGCAAAAAGAAACAAATCAAACAAAGCAACGAAAGTCAAACGACGAAAGATAACAACTTCGTTTTACTAATCTGGATCTAAGTCAAATTTTACAGAAGCAAAAACTTGTTTAAGTAGATTATTCGGAAAGAGGGTTTCGAGACGAAACTCTAGGCGCTTGAATCACCTGATTCCGATAAACGAGCGAAAAGTTATACTAAAACGAAAATCGGATCAGGAATCGCGATCAGAAAAATCACGGGTTAAATACGAGAAAAAGAAAAACGACGAACGGGTTAACGAACGAACGTTCGTTAACTAAACTAATCCGACGAGCACGTTCGTTAAAACGAACAAACGAGTGAACGCTCGCTAATTAAACTAAACCGAAAGTAAAACCGATCTAATGAAAAAAAAACTAAAAAAACGAAAATAAACCGACGGAAAACCGCTCGGATTTTATAAAAAAAACGGCGGCATGCGGATCGAGGCGGCGGCGAACCTCGGCGGCGGCGGCGGCGAAGTCCGGCGAGGCTCCGGCGGCGGCGGCGGCTGGCG
>NC_041391.1:223089902-223251521 GCF_002162155.2 Triticum dicoccoides
GGCTAGGGCGCGGGCTGGCGGGGTCGGGGCGGCTTGGCCTCGGGCGCCGGGGCGGCGCTATATATAGTGCCCCCCGAGCGGAGTCCCGCTCGGGCACGGCCCGTAGGTCGGTTACGTGTTTTAAAAATAATAATAATTCCGCGCAGAAGAAAAAGAAAAAGAAATACTAAACGGACTCCAAAAATCCCGAAATAAATTTTTCCCGGCTTCTAAAATCAAGCCGGACAAGATGAACATTTATTTGGGGCCTAAATGCAATTTTGTAAAATGCGCATTTTTCCTAAATTCAAATAAAAGGCGAAAAAACTCCAAAATAAATCTTATTTGATTTTTTTATTAAATCTTCATCATTTCTTTATTTTGGGAAAGTCATTTTATTCCCTCTTTGAAATTTTTGGTAGTAGAAATAATTTAAGATAAAATAAATAAAATCAAACGATCCTATTTTCAAAATTTGAGAAAAACCCAAATATGAAAATAACGAAATCCCCAACTCTCTCTGTGGGTCCTTGAGTTGTGTAGAATTTCTAGGATCGAGCCAACAATGCAACAAAATATGATATGCAATGATGATCTATGTATAACATTCCAAATTGAAAATTTGGGATGTTACAAACCTACCCCCCTTAAGATGAATCTCGCCCTCGAGATTCGGGTTGGCTAGCAAATAGGTGAGGGTGGTCCTTGAGTAGATCTTCCTCTCACTCCCAGGTGGCTTCCTCCTCGTTGTGGTGGTTCCACTGAACTTTGCAAAACTTGATAACCTTACTGCGGGTAACTCTGCTGGCATACTCCAGAATCTTAACTGGTTTCTCTTCATAGGTCAAATCTTCTTTCAACTGAATCGTTTCTAGTGGCACAGTATCTCTCAGTGGTATAACAACCATCTCTGCGTGACACTTCTTCAACTGTGAAACATGGAACACATCGTGAACTCCTGACAATCCCTCAGGTAATTCCAACTTGTATGCTACTTCTCCCATGCGTTCCAAAACCTTGTATGGCCCCACAAAACGTGGCGCTAACTTTCCTTTAACTCCAAAACGCTTAACTTCTCGAAGTGGAGATACTCGAAGATAAACTCTGTCCCTGACTTCATATTCTGTCCCCTTGTGTTTTGAATCTGCATAGCTCTTCTGCCTTGACTGAGCTACCTTGAGCCTGTTGCGAATCAACTTTACTTTCTGTTTAGACTCCTTAATCAAATCTGGTCCAAACAACTGGCCGTCTCCAATCTCATCCCACAACAACGGGGTTCTGCACCTCCTTCCATACAAGGCTTCGAAAGGGGCCATCTTCAAACTGGATTGGTAACTATTGTTGTAAGAAAACTCCGCGTATGGCAAGTTGTCATCCCAACTTGATCCATAATCCAAAACACAAGCTCTAAGCATATCCTCCAAAATCTGATTGACTCTCTCGGTCTGTCCATCTGTCTGTGGGTGGAAAGCTGTGCTAAACTCCAGCCTGGTTCCCAATGTTTCGTGCAACTGCTTCCAGAACTTCGAGGTGAATTGGGTTCCTCTATCTGATACGATACTCCTCGGAACTCCATGCAAACATACAATCCTCATCATGTATATCTTAGCCAATTTGGCACTGCTGTAGGTAGTCTTTACTGGGATGAAATGAGCTACCTTCATCAAACGATCTACTACAACCCAAATTGAGTCATAGCCTGAACGAGTCCTGGGCAATCCCATGATGAAATCCATGCCTAGTTTATCCCACTTCCATTCGGGTATAGGCAATGGCTGTAACAATCCCGCTGGCTTCTGATGTCTTGCCTTCACCCTCTGACATACATCACAAACTACTACATACTCTGCAATATCCTTCTTCATTCCGGTCCACCAGAAAGTTTCCTTCAAATCCAAATACATCTTTGTATTTCCAGGGTGAATCGAGTATGGTGAATCATGTGCCTCTTGCAGAATCAACTTCCTGATCTCCGGATTATTGGGCACATAAACACGGTCCTCAAACCATAAGGTATCATGCTCATCCTCACGAAATCCTTTAGCCTTTCCCTTGCTCATCCGTTCCTTAATGGAAGCAACTTCCTTATCTGTCTTTTGAGCTTCTCTGATTTTATCCATCAAAGTAGACTGAATCTCCAATGCTGCTACATAGCCTCTCGGAACTATTTCAAAACATAGCTCTTGAAGATCCTCGGCTAACTCCTTGGGTATTTCTCCCGTCATTAGAGTATTGACATGGCTCTTGCGGCTCAACGCGTCTGCTACAACGTTAGCCTTCCCAGGGTGATAATGCAATCTCATATCATAATCCTTAATAAGCTCCAACCATCTCCTCTGCCTGAGATTTAACTCCTTCTGAGTGAAGATGTACTTCAAACTCTTGTGATCAGTGTACACCTCACAATGATTTCCAATGAGAAAATGTCTCCATGTTTTCAGTGCGTGCACTACGGCTGCTAACTCCAAATCATGAGTAGCATAATTCAACTCATGGGGCTTAAGCTGTCGTGAAGCATACGAAACAACTCTTCCCTCCTGCATAAGCACTGCTCCAAGTCCTCGATGTGAAGCGTTGCAATACACTTCATAATCCTTGGTCTGATCTGGCAGAATTAATACTGGTGAGGTAACCAAACGTTTCTTCAACTCTAGGAAACTAGTCTCACACTCCTCAGTCCAAACGAACTTAGTATCCTTCTTCAGCAATTCGGTCATAGGCTTCGCAATCTTCGAGAAATTCTCAATGAATCTCCGGTAGTATCCTGCGAGTCCAAGGAAACTCTGGATCTCTCCAACTGTTGTTGGTGCTTCCCAGTTAGTCACAGTGACAACTTTAGTGGGGTCTACTGCGATACCTTCTCCGGATATAACATGTCCGAGAAATCCAACTTCCTTCAACCAAAACTCACACTTGCTGAACTTGGCGTATAGCTGATGTTCTCTGAGCTTCTCGAGTACCAAACGCAAGTGTTCCTTATGTTCCTCTTCATTCTTCGAGTACACCAAAATATCATCAATGAACACCACGACGAACTTATCCAAAAACTCCATAAACACCTTGTTCATCATGTTCATAAAATAGGCTGGGGCGTTAGTCAGACCAAATGACATAACGGTATACTCATACAGCCCGTACCTGGTGGTAAAAGCCGTCTTCGGTATATCTTGCTCCAGAATCTTCAATTGATGGTATCCTGATCGCAAATCGATCTTGGAAAACACCTTAGCTCCTTGCAACCGATCAAACAGATCATTGATCATTGGTAGTGGGTACTTGTTCTTGATTGTTACTTCATTCAATCTGTGATAATCAACAACCATTCTTAATGATCCATCCTTCTTCTCCACTAGAAGTACTGGCGATCCCCAAGGCGAAGAACTTGGGTGAATAAAACCTTTGTCCAACAACTCCTTAATCTGCTTCTTGATTTCCTCCAAGTCTTGGGCTGGCATCCTGTACGGTCTCTTGGATATAGGCCCAGTGCCTGGCAGTAGTTCAATTAAGAACTCAATGTCTCTATCCGGTGGCATGCCTGGCAACTCTTCTAGAAATACATCGGGGAAATCCCTTACCACTGGTACTTCCTCCTGCACAACTCCTGATAAGGAATTTACTTGTGCTCTTCTCGGCTCATGCCGTGATACATACTTGATTCTTCTTCCTTTAGGGGTAGTAAGCAAAATTGACTTACTGATGCAATCAATATTCCCTCCATACTTTGATAACCAATCCATGCCTAATATCACATCCAAACCTTGCGATTCCAAAACTATTAGGTCCGAGGGAAATACATGGTGTCCAATCCTTAATGGCAGTCGATCACACCATATACTAGCCGTATACTCTGCTCTGGGTGAGGTTACTAGCATGGGTGACCTAAGGGCTTGGGTTGGTAGTTTATATTTATCCACAAATCCCCTTGATATGTATGAATGCGATGCACCAGTATCGAAAAGAACAACTGCAGTAAATGTCTTAACCAAAAACTTACCTATTACTGCGTCTGGCTGAGGTTCAACCTCCTCCACGGTAACGTGGTTCACTTGCCCCCTGTTGAAAGGGTTTGGCTTCTTTCCTGAGCTTCCATTGCCATTTCCATTTTGGGCTTCTGGGCAATCATTTGCCTAATGCCCAGTCTTACGGCACTTATAACAAGTGATATGGCTCAGGTCTGCCTTGGATGGTGTTGACGGGTTGGTGCGGCTTTGTCCATTGCTTCCTCCATTCCCGTTTCCATTCTTTGTGCCATTATGATTGTGCGAGCTGCCTCCTCCGTGAGTATGCTGAAAATGTCCCCCTGACTTTGAGGTAAAGCATGGCTTCCGCTGAGCTCCAGAATTGTACTTCCCCTGTGCATACTTCCTCTTACGATTATCAATCTGCTGCTGCTTCCCTTCAATCATAAGAGCATGATCTACTAACTCGTGGTAGTTATTGAAAGTGGCTACCATCAACTGCATGCTCATCTCATCATTCAGTCCTTCTAGAAACTTCTCCTGCTTAGCTGCATCCGTAGCAACGTCATCTGGGGCATAACGTGCTAGCTTACTAAAATCATTCACATACTGGCCAACTGTCCGTCCTCCTTGGCGTAAGTTGCGAAACTCACGCTTCTTCATGGCCATAGCTCCTGCTGAATCATGGGCAGTACAAAAAGCTTGCTGAAACTGATTCCTTGTGACAGTGTCTACTGGGTAAGTGGTTGTAAAATTCTCCCACCAGGCTTCTGCGGGTCCGTCAAGTTGATGTGCGGCAAACTTCACCTTTTCTCCATCTGTGCATCCTGCAGTGATCAACTCCCTCCCTATCTTACAGAGCCAATCATGTGCTACTATCGGCTCGGTGCTACTGGAAAACACCAGCGGATTCAACCTTAAGAATCGTGCCAGATGGTCAACAGGTGGTGGTGGTGGTGGGTTGTTGTTGTTGCCTTGGTTCTGTAGCAATGTTTGAATCAAGGTATTCTGCTGCTGAATCAACTGGGTGATCTCTGGCAGGAAAACAAACTCGGGGTCGCGTCCCGGAGGCATCTGAGGGTTTAAAGGGAGAGTTAAGAATAGAATGAGGTCTAGTGAGATAACACTGCCCATATGCACATGAGACAAAAACACACAATATCATTCCAATCAATTCAAACAAGGGCATACAACGGTCTAACTATCGTTACAAAAGTGCTTGGAATAAAACTAATTAAATGGTGGAAAATTCTACTACTGTTATGGTGGTCAACTAGAAAAACTGCTCCGATGCAGATTCCATGATATCTGCTCCAGCTTCATCAACATAGTCATCATCGCTATCGTCGGGATCCGAGTCGGTGTCGTCGATGATGATATAATTATCTGGACAAGTAGGTTCATCCTCCTCTCCTCTAGGTGCTGATCCTCCCATGAATACTCCAATCTTCTCCTTAAGGTCACCGTTCTGTCGTACTAGAGCGACGATTTCTTCCATATAGTCTTTACGCGTAGCCTTGAGTTCTGCTTCTAGCTCCTTGATCTTGCTCATAGCCTTCTGTAGTTCCTCCATATCAGCGCACATCTGATTCTCCTGGCGTCGGATGTGTTGGTTTAACTCCTGAATATAAGCTGCGATTGATCTATCCTTCCTGGTGGTGATCATCTCCCAATGCTCATCTCGGCGCCCACAAATCTGGTAGATAGTATTCTTGAGGTCGTTGTGGTAAACTTCTCCAATTCGTCCCATGGCGATGTGAGCTGCCATGCTTTTTCCTAGGCTCCATGTTGGTACATCAAAAGTAAACTCTATTGGCTCCGTGACTGGTGCAAACGTCCTTCCTGGAATGTAGACTTGAATGCTCCAGCGCTCCTCTTCGGGTAAAGTGGCGTTGAAAGTCCCGGTGAAGCTTGTTACTCCTATGTTCAAGTATCTAGTGGCTTCCTTCAAGTGATATCCAAAAGGTGAATTTTCATCTGGTTGCGCGAACTTGATCCTTGCATCCACCATCCTAAAGAATAGAGAAGATGAGGAGTCAGAAATGAGAAGAAAGAGTAGTGCTCTAGGGTTTAAGCTTAGTGGCCGTGTCCTACAGTCAGCGTGTGCTCTGATACCACCTTTGTAGCAACCAGACCTCAAACAGTCTGATCTCTGTGCTCAGTGTCATCCCTGGATCAGTAATGCTGACACCACACAGTACTTGGAGGATTTATAACAGAGTAGCAATCACACACTTATTACATCGAATGTCTCAAAAGAGAACTTATAGAAATAAATATGGCTTAAGGCCATCTAAAACGATAACAGCGGAAGGCTTGGAAGATAAGCGAGTCCATCAACTCCAACGGCATCACTGAGTAAAGAACCACGACCTAAAGGCATCTTACTCGTCGTCTGAAAAGTCTGCAACATGAAACGTTGCAGCCCGAAAACGGGTCAGCACATGGAATATGCTGGCAAGGTAACACATAGAGAATAACAATGGAATAAGCTATACTACATGCATATTTGGCTGGTGGTAAAGCTCTATGGTTACAGTTTTGCATAAAGCCAATTTTTCCCTACTGCAAAGGAATAAATTTATTTAACTATCATGGTGGTTGTTAAACATTGAGAATGGTTGAAAACATTCTCAATCCCAATTAAAAAGTACTCATTAAACCCAACAATATTAAAATTAGAAGTAACATGATGAGATTCACATGATATCCAGGTACTAGATACTCAAGATGTCCACAACCGGGGACACGGCTAACCATGATTAGTTTATACACTCTGCAGAGGTTTGCGCACTTTTCCCCACATGACTCGATCGCCTCCGTTTGGTTTCTCGCACTACATGGTGTTTGAGAAACGGATGACCGAGACATAGTCTTTCAGAAGCACTTGCACCTTACATAGGGGTAGACCGTACCAACCTACATCCCCTATATCTACTAGTCCACCCCGTAAGAGTTCGCACGACTTAGTCAACTATGCTAGAGCCAATAATAGCATGTGGCTGCACACGGAAGTTTCTAGTTTGAATAATCTCATGATCCCTTTGAGCCTGGGTGGCGGTCCGAAGAAATACAGGCAAGTCTTGATAGAAACCAGGTGCCTCAATCCACCCAGATGTGTATTTAAGTTGCCACCTTAAATAAACCATTAGTTTAACAATCTCACATCTGTCATGGAAATTCACTCACCCAATCCACGTCTACTAGCATAGCATGGCATAATAAGCAAACGTAGAAGTAACTCCCAAAGATTTGATAATAAAACAGGTAATAGGTACTACCTCATCTACTTCCCATCCCACAATTTAATTAGATCCTAATCATGCAATGTTTGAGGATTGATCTAATGCATAAAACTGGGTAGCAGAAAAGGTATGATCAAAGTGTTACTTGCCTTGCTGATGATCCGCGAAACCTAGAGACTCGAAGTAATAGGCGGCGCACTCCGGGTATTCTATCGCAGACAAACAAACAAGCATACAATAAGTACTCTTCTAATGCACAGGTAAAACTCGAATAAAAGATCTAACCAGAATGTCCAACTTAAGAACTCCGGTTTGCAAAAATAAACAAGTCAAACAAAGCAACAAAAGTCAAATGGCGAAAGATAACAACTTCGTCTTACTAATCTGGATCTAAGTCAAATTTTACAGAAGCAAAAACTTGTTTAAGTAGATTATTCGGAAAGAGGGTTTCGAGACGAAACTCCAGGCACTTGAATCGCCTGATTCCGATAAACGAGCGAAAAGTTATACTAAAACAAAAATCGGATCAGGAATCGCGATCAGAAAAATCGCGGGTTAACTCCGAGAAAAAGAAAAACGACGAACGGGTTAACGAACGAACGTTCGTTAACTAAACTAATCTGACGAACACGTTCGTTAAAACGAAAAAACGAGCGAACGCTCGCTAATTAAACTAAACCGAAAGTAAAACCGATCTAACGAAAAAAAAACGAAACTAAAAAAAACGAAAATAAACCGACGGAAAACCTCTCGGTTTTTATAAAAAAACGGCGGCACGCGGATCGAGGCGGCGGCGAACCTCGGCGCCGGTGACGGCGAAGTCCGGCGAGGCTCCGGAGGCGGCGGCGTGGGCTGGCGGTGGCGCAGGCTGGCGGGGTCGGGGCGGCTGGGCCTCGGGCACAGGGGCGGCGCTATATATAGTGCCCCCCGAGCGGAGTCCCGCTCGGGCACGGCCCGTAGGTCGGTTACGCTTTTTTTAAATAATTCCGCGCAGAAGAAAAATAAAAAGAAATACTAAACGGACTCCAAACATCCCGAAATAAATTTTCCCTGGCTTCTAAAATCAAGCCGGACAATATGAACATTTATTTGGGGCCTAAATGCAATTTTGTAAAATATGCATTTTTCCTAAATTCAAATAAAAGGCGAAAAAACTCCAAAATAAATCTTATTTGATTTTTTTATTAAATCTTCATCATCTCTTTATTTTGGGAAAGTCATTTTATTCCCTCTCTGAAATTTTTGGTAGTAGAAATAATTGAAGATAAAATAAATAAAATCAAACGATCCTATTTTCAAAATTTGAGAAAAACCCAAATATGAAAATAACGAAATCCCCAACTCTCTCCGTGGGTCCTTGAGTTGTGTAGAATTTCTAGGATCGAGCCAACAATGCAACAAAATATGATATGCAATGATGATCTATGTATAACATTCCAAATTGAAAATTTGGGATGTTACAGAACTGACGAAGGATATCATCTTTGTGCGTAACAAGCAAAGAACACTGATGGAAGATAACTTGTTTTTCATTGAAAATCGATCAGCTTCACCAGCCGACGCAACCATGAGGCACGACCATGAGCATCGATAGGTCATCGTGGTGATGCATCATCCATTTGGCATCAAGTTTAGATGAGGCATTGAAAGCACAAGTGCTCCCTAGGTGGTTTTGGTAATTAATGTCAACATATCTCTTGTTGGACTAACACTTTTATCTAGTATGTTTCAGACAAGTTCAACAATGGAGTGGCATGGACTAAAGGATGTGGGAACTCCTTCAAGATGCTAAGGACAAAGGATTGGCTCAAGCTTCAATCTCAAGACTCTTTAATTTACATTTTAGTGATCTAAGATCACATTGAGTCTATAGGAAAAGCCAATACTATCAAGAAGGGATGAGGTGTTGCTTAATGAGTTTCTTGCTCCACAGTGCTTAGTGATATGCTCCAAAACCCTCAACTACTTTTCCACTTCCACACATATGACCTAAAACCTAAATTCAAACTCGGCCATACCGATTCTTTCTATCCGGCGCCACCGAGTTCAAATGTCTTAGCCACTGCCACAAACCCTAGGCAAATCGGTCTTACCGATAGGGATCTCGGTCTCACCGAGATGGGATTGTAATCTCTCTATGTATGTCCATTACCAAAATCGGTCTCACCGAGTTTGAGCAATCGGTACTACCGAGATTACAATGCAAACTCTCTGGTTAACTTATTACCAAAATCGGTCCCACCAAGTTTGAGTAATCGGTTCCACCGAGTTTGCCTGACCAACTCTCTGGTTAGCTAATTACCAAAATCGGTCTCACCGAATTTGTGTAATCGGTCTCACCGACATTATGTTATGCCCTAACCCTAATCATATCGGTCCTACCGAGTTGCATGCCGGTCCCACCGAAAATCCTAACGGTCACTAGATTTGCTGAATCCGTCCGACCGAGTTTATCAATTCGGTCCCACCGAGTTTGGCAAGTTGTGTGTAACGGTTAGATTTTGTGTGGAGGCTATATATACCCCTCCACCTCCTCTTCATTCGTGGAGAGAGCCATCAGACTGAACCTACACTTCCAGCATACATTTTCTGAGAGAGAACTACCTACTCATGTGTTGAGGCCAAGATATTCCATTCCTACCATATGAATCTTGATCTCTAGCCTTCCCCAAGTTGCTTTCCACTAAAATCTTCTTTCCACCAGATCCAAATCCCATGAGAGAGAATTGAGTGTTGGGGAGACTATCATTTGAAGCACAAGAGCAAGGAGTTCATCATCAACGCACCATTTGTTACTTCTTGGAGAGTGGTGTCTCCTAGATTGGCTAGGTGTCACTTGGGAGCCTCCGACAAGATTGTGGAGTTGAACCAAGGAGTTTGTAAGGGCAAGGAGATCGCCTACTTCGTGAAGATCTACCGCTAGTGAGGCAAGTCCTTCGTGGGCGACGGCCATGGTGGGATAGACAAGGTTGCTTCTTCATGGACCCTTCATGGGTGGAGCCCTCTGTGGACTCGCGCAACCGTTACCCTTCGTGGGTTGAAGTCTCCATCAATGTGGATGTACGATAGCACCACCTATCGGAACTACGACAAAAACATTCGTGTCTCCAATTGCGTTTGAATCCTCCAAAACCCTTCCCTTTACATTCATGCAAGTTGCATGCTTTACTTTCCGCTGCTCATACACTCTTTGCATGCTTGCTTGTTGTATTGTGAATGTTAAAGTTGTGCCTAAACTCCACTTAAACTTAAAGAAGTTAAAAACTGCAACTTTGGTACTTAGTGTCTAATCACCCCCCCTCTAGACACCTCTTCTCAAGGTCCCACAAGTGGTATCAGAGCTTTGGTCTCCATTGCCTCAGTTTAATCACCATTGGAGGAAGATGGATGAGTCTACTTTGGGGAGTCTTAGACATAGAGTGCCTATTCTTGTTGGAGAGTATTTTCATGAGTGGAAAAATGAGATGCTTGTAATTTTCAATCAATATCATTTGAACAAGTACATTGCTAGCCCTTGTGCACCTCATGTTGATCCTATGCATCCTACTCTAGATGAGTCAATTGACATGATCCGCAATCTTAGAACTGCCAAACTTATCATTAGAGGATTGCCTAGAAACTTGATTGGATGTTTGCCTACTCTTAAGTGTGCCTACACTATATGGAAATTTCTTGAGGAACGCTTTCCAAATTATTCCTTAAAAAATCTTGATGAAATTCTCCATAAGTCTATTGCCTTGAGTAAGATGAATTATAGTGATCCTATGTTTGATGATTGTTTGTTTGAGCTTACAAACCTTATGCGTGCCAAAGGAGATGTTGGAATTATTAGTGATATTATTTCCGAAGCTATAAAAATTCATAATCAAGATCATTGTCAAACTCACTCTAACGAATCACCCTCTCTAGGATTTGATCCACCACATGACGATGTTGAACATGGATACTATGATGAGGATTATGATAGTGACTTTGATCTTAATGATGCAATGAGACACTTTGGTCTTATGGCAAATCTTCGGGGATATATGTCAGGAGGAAAGGAATGGGTTCTTGATAGTGGATGTACCGATCACATGACCGGAGATAGACATGTTTCGTGAGCTTGCTGAAAACGATGGTCCTCGAAAGTATGTCACTTTCGGTGACAACTCAAAGGGTAAGGTGGTTGGCCTCGGTAAGGTGGCCATATCACATGATAGCTCCATACAAAATGTCATGCTCGTTGAATCTCTTGGATACAACGTACTTTCAGTATTTAGACTTGCTGATTTCGGTTTCAATGTCCTTTTTACTGAAGTAGATTGCCAAGTGTTTCGTCGAGACAATCATAAAATGGTCTTTACCGGTGTGTGTAGAGGTGATCTATACATTGTTGATTTCACTAAAAAGGCTCAACCTAAAACTTGCTTCATTGCTAAATCCTCAAAAGGTTGGTTATGGCATAGACGACTAGGTCACGTTGGCATGCGAAACCTTGACAAGCTTATTAAAGGAAATCATATCCTTGGTGTTAACGATGTGATATTTGATAAGGATAGACTTTGCAGTGCTTGTCAAGCAGGTAAACAGGTTGGAGGAAGGCATTCCGTGAAGAACATCATGACCACAAGGAGGCCACTCGAGCTACTTCACATGGATCTTTCTGGTCCCAACTCTTACAAGAGTCTCGGTGGAAATTCTTTTGGTCTAGTTATAGTTGATGATTTTTCAGGATTTACGTGGGTGTTCTTTCTCGATGATAAATCGCAGGTCCAAAAGATCTTCAAAAACTTCGCTAGGAAGGCCCAAAATCAATTTGAAGTGAAGATCAAGAAGGTTCACAACGACAATGGAATGGAGATCAAGAACGCAAATGTGGACACCTTTCTTGATGAAGAAGGGATTTCACACGAGTTCTCGGCTACGTACACACCTCAAAAAAATGGAGTTGTTGAGAGGAAGAACCGGACACTCATCGAAATGGCGAGAACGATGCTTGATGAGTACAAGACACCGAAGCATTTTTGGGTAGAAGTGGTTGAGACAGCTTGTCATGCAACAAATCGCTTGTATCTTCACAAGCTACTCGGCAAGACGGCGTACGAGCTCCTCACCGGTAACAAACCCCAAGTTGGATACTTTCGAGTATTAGGCTCAAAATGCTACATTCTTGATAAGCATCGTCGTTCTAAATTTGCTTCTAAGTCTCATGAAGGTTTCCTACTAGCTTATGGCTCAAACTCTCACACTTACCGTGTCTACAACAATTTCACCCGAAAGGTTGAAGAGACGGTAGATGTGAAGTTTGATGAATCTAACGGCTCGCAAGTAGAGCAATTGCCAATTGATGTAGGAGACAAAGATCCTTTGGAAGCAATCCAAGACTTGTCTATTGGCAAGGTCCGTCCAACGGAGGTGAAGGAGAGTACCTCGTCCGTCCAAGTGGAAGCTTCTACTTCACGATAGGGTGAACCAAGAGTTGATACGGAAGCATCCACAAGTTTGACACACCAAGATGAAGAAAACGAGGAAGTGCATCAAGATGAACGTCAACAACCTCCTTCTCCACCACGACAAGAGAACGACAATGCCGACAATGAAGAAGGCCAAGAAGAAGAACAAGATGAAGAAGAAGTTCAACCAAGAACCAAGCAAAAGCTCTCACGAGTTCGAGCAAGAATTGCTAAAGACCATCCCGTCGAGCAAATCTACAATGATATTCAAACCGGTAGAATCACTCGCTCTAAAACTCGTTTAGCTAACTTTTGTGAAAACTATTCTTTCATATCTAGCATTGAACCTATGAAGGTTGAAGAAGCATTGGAAGATCCGGATTGGATAAATGCTATGCATGAAGAGCTACACAACTTTCAGAGGAACCAAGTTTGGACATTGGTTGAGAAGCCCGACAACAACCACAACATCATCGGTACCAAATGGGTGTTTCGCAACAAGCAAGATGAAGATGGACAAGTAGTTCGCAACAAAGCACATCTCGTCGCCCAAGGCTACACACAAGTCGAAGGTATGGACTATGGTGAGACTTACGCTCCCGTTGCTAGACTTGAGTCCATTCGCATCTTACTTGCCTATGATAATCACCATGATATCACCTTGTACCAAATGGACATTAAAAGTGCTTTTCTAAATGGTGAAATAGAGGAGGAAGTTTATGTTAAGCAACCTCCCGGCTTTGTCAATCCTCAAAAACCCAATCATGTTTATAAACTTCACAAAGCTCTTTATGGTCTTAAACAAGCTCCTAGAGCGTGGTATAAATGCTTGACCAAGTTCCTTATTGAAAAAGGCTTTGAAATTGGGAAAATTGATTCCACAATTTTTACTAAAAGGGTTAATGGAGAACTATTTGTGTGCCAAATCTATGTTGATGATATTATATTTGGTTCAACTAACCCTCATTTTAGTGAAACGTTTGGGAAGCTAATGTCGGAGAAGTTTGAGATGTCTATGATGAGTGAACTCAAATTCTTTCTTGGGTTGCAAATTAAGCAAACTAAGGAAGGTACTTTTGTTTCTCAAACAAAGTACACCAAGGACCTATTCAAGAAGTTCAATATGCAAGAATGCAAAGGTATGACTACACCCATGCCTACTAGTGGATATCTTGACTTGGGCAAAGATGGTGAACCGGTTGATCAAAAGGTTTATCGCTCTATGATTGGTTCATTATTATACCTATGTGCTTCACGCCCCGATATCATGCTAAGTGTGTGCATGTGTGCACGATATCAAGCTGCTCCTAAAGAATGTCATCTTAAGGCCGTGAAAAGGATAGTGAGATACTTAATCCATACACCAAATTTTGGCATTTGGTATCCTAAGAGGGCCTCTTTCGATCTTGTTGGCTACTCCGACTCGGACTATGCCGGAGACAAGGTTGATAGAAAGTCCACTTAGGGTACTTGTCAATTTCTTGGTAGATCTCTTGTGTCTTGGTCCTCCAAGAAACAAAACTCGGTATCCTTATCCATCGCCGAAGCGGAATACATTGCCGCTGGTTCATGTTGTGCTCAATTACTATGGATGACCCAAACTCTTAAAGATTATGGGATATATGTGAAACATGTTCCATTTCTTTATGACAATGAAAGTGCTATCAAAATTGGTCATAATCCCGTACAACATTCTCAAACTAAGCATATTGAAGTTCGTCATCATTTCATTCGAGATCATGTTGCTAAGGGTGACATTAATCTTAAGCATGTTCGCACCGAAAAGCAATTAGCGGATATATTCACTAAACGTCTTGATGAGAAAGTGTTTTGCAGGTTGAGAGGAGAATTGAACATCATAGATGCTTCAAACTTGGAGTAGAAACTCCATTGGATACATGCAAGACATGAGCTTATGACTAATCCTTGATATTTCTCTTATGATGAAAATCTTATGTCTTGGATATATTTGCATCTTGCATGTTATATAATCCATGTAGGTACTTGGTTGAATCAAATTCCATGAGATTGTAATCTACTCACATCTTGAGCAATCTCTACATCACCAAGTTTCTACACTATGGTGGTTGAAGACAAGGAAGCACAGAACCATTCAAACATATCCTTTGACAAATTTTATGTTGAGCTTCATGATTGTCATTTTTGGATACACAAGTGCTCTTCCTTGCAAGAACTAACCCATGTAGGTAGATAGACTCAAATTCCAAGTGGTGCTCCCAATTCTTGATGAGCTACATCAACCTTGAGCAACCCACACAAGTTCAACTACATGTTCAACACCACCAAACAAGGTATGTTATTCCATCTTAAAGAAGCTTTACTCCAAGTCATGAGCTAAAGCAACTCGACAAGATGTGAATACATCAAGATGCTTAAATGAAAAATGGCAACCCCATTTTGAGCTTAAACGATGAGTATGACCTATGATCAAGTGATCTCACTTGACTCCTAAGTCAATATACTCTAACATAGGTGACTTTGTCGCCGACCATCTCTAGATGAAGTTCTCTTGTGTTCTTTTTTGTGTTTTTGCATTTGTCTCATGCATATTTGTTTCCCCTTTCAAAAAAAAACTTCTTCTAGATTTCTTTCTGTTTGCTCTGCATTTTCTGCATCCAATTTATTGCATATCATTCAGTAAATTCCTTGCAAATCTTTGTGAGATCTTACTAGTCTAGTGAGCTGAGGTGACAAGTATTTTCTCTGCGATGAACTCGGTTTCACCGATTTGTTGTTTTCGGTCCAACTGAATCCTTTCGGTACAACCGAAGCATACCACTCGGTGCCACCGATTTCACAACAGGAAAAATAGTTTGCCACTTATTCTGTGTTTCTTCTGATCCAGCTCCACTCAATGAATCTTGTCCTCTACAAGCATCACATTTATATAAATGCTTTGTACTGTGTCTCAAGGATCAAACCCTTCTTGGAAATTGATGTCAAAGGGGGAGAGAGAGATCACATCAAAGTGTATCACTTAGAGAGATCACATCAGAGAGAGAGAGAGTATCACCTCCATAGGGGGAGAAAGAGATCTCCAGGGGGAGAGAATACTCAAGTAGAAAGTATTTCTCAAGGATCCTAGATGCTTGGTGTTCAAGAGGAGAGATGCCACATGTCTTATTGAGGGGAAAGACATGTTCATATGTGCTTATTTGCATTAGCTCTGCTCATTTATATCTTTCAGCTCTGATTTTCTGTTCCCTATCTTCTCCCAGTATCCCATGCTAGATTCAGGGGGAGCAAGACATCTAAGGGAAATAAATCATTTAAATCCATTGCATATCTTTACTCTTGGGGACATGTATAATCCAATGTGGTACTTAGTACTCACTCTCTACATGTCATCCCAGTCTTGGTATTCTTGTGGTTTCTTCTATTTGCTCTGGCTAATAGATGTACCTGTGTTATCTAACCTTGTTTACGCAGGTTCATTCCATCCTAAGCCAACTCAAGACAACAAGGTAAGTATATGCATCACAATCATGTGTATGAGGAATTCTTGCTGATGTACATACTGTTTGCAAGAAGGACTCATGGGCATGAAGGTATTTTCTTTAATATTCTTTGCTCTGATGCATATGGCCAAGATACATGTAACACATTGCCTACTCTATCATGGTTATGCTCTCACATGCTTCTATATTCCATATTCACATGATTGCATACATGTAGGGGGAGCCTATGCTTGTTACATGTTGTAGGACCTTGAAGTATGTCTAGAGGGGGGGGGGGTGATTAGACTACTTGACCAATTAAAAACTTAACCTTTTCCCAATTTTAGACTTTGGCAGATTTTAGCTATCTTTGGACAAGTCAAGCAATCTTCACACAATTCAAGCAAGCATGCAAAGAGTATATGAGCAGCGGAAATTAAAGCATGCAACTTGCAAGAATGTAAAGGGAAGGGTTTGGAGAATTCAAACGCAATTGGAGACACGGATGTTTTTGTCATGGTTCCGATAGGTGGTGCTATCGTACATCCACGTTGATGGAGACTTCAACCCACGAAGGGTAACGGTTGCGCGAGTCCACGGAGGGCTCCACCCACGAAGGGTCCATGAAGAAGCAACCTTGTCTATCCCACCATGGCCGTCGCCCATGAAGGACTTGCCTCACTAGCGGTAGATCTTCACGAAGTAGGCGATCTCCTTGCCCTTATAAACTCCTTGGTTCAACTCCACAATCTTGTCGGAGGCTCCCAAGTGACACCTAGTCAATCTAGGAGACACCACTCTCCAAGAAGTAACAAATGGTGCGTTGATGATGAACTCCTTGCTCTTGTGCTTCAAATGATAGTCTCCCCAACACTCAACTCTCTCTCATGGGATTTTGATCTGGTGGAAAGAAGATTTGAGTGGAAAGCAACTTGGGGAAGGCTAGAGATCAAGATTCATATGGTAGGAATGGAATATCTTGGCCTCAACACATGAGTAGGTGGTTCTCTCTCAGAAATGGTAAGTTGGAAGTGTAGGTTTGTTCTGATGGCTCTATCCATGAATGAAGAGGAGGTGGAGGGGTATATATAGCCTCCACACAAAATCAAACCGTTACACACAACTTGCCAAACTCGGTGGGACCAAATTGGTAAACTCGGTCGGACCGATTCAGCAAATCTAGTGACCGTTAGGATATTCGGTGGGACCGACATGCAACTCGGTAGGACCGATATGGTTAGGGTTAGGGTATAACATAATCTCGGTGAGACCGATTACACAAACTCGGTGAGACCGATTTTGGTAATAAGCTAACCAGAGAGTTGGTCAGGTAAACTCGGTGGGACCGATTCGCTCATTTCGGTGAGACCGAAATGTTACGAAAGGGAAACATGGAGTTTACATTGCAATCTCAATGGGACCGATCGCTCACTTCGATTAGACCAAAACGTTACAAAGGGAAACAGAGAGATTACAATCCCATCTCGGTGAGACCGAGATCCATATCGGTGAGACCGATTTTCCTAGGGTTTGTAGAAGTGGCTATGACATTTGAACTCGGTGGCGCCGGATAGAAAGAATCGGTATGGCCGAGTTTGACTTTGGATTTAGGTCATATGTGGATGTGAGAAAGTAGTTGAGGGTTTTTGGAGCATATCACTAAGCACTTGAAGCAAGAGGCTCATTAAGCAACACCTCATCCCTCCTTGATAGTATTGGCTTTTCCTACAGACTCAATGTGATCTTGGATCACTAAAATATAAAATGAATAGTCTTGAACTTTTGAGCTTGAGCCAATCCTTTGTCCTTAATATTTTGAGGGATCCACTTTCATCATCCATGCCATGCCATTCATTGAGCTTTCCTGAAATAATAGTCTTGGAATAGCATTAGCTCAGTGAGCTATATGTTGTTATGAATTACCAAAACCACCTAGGGATAGTTGCACTTTCAATCTCCCCCTTTTTGGTAACTGATGACAACATATAGATCAAAGCTTCAACAAATCATAATAAGATTGAAAAACATCGTCGCTTTGAGAAGTATGTGATAAGCAAGAGCTCCCCCTAAATTTGTGCATAGTTCAAGATTTGCTTTGGACTGCAAATGCACAAGGAATTAGGCTCATGGGTTACTCTTCCATGTCACATACATCTTGGTGGAGCGCTCAAAATAATAAAGATTGAATACATGCAGTCATCACCAAGCAAAGTGAATGATCATATAAGGATAGGTAAGATAATATCATCTAACAAGCATAAGTGTAGCTTATGATCAAACACATGATCATCAATGTCTCACAGATAATAGCATAGTATCTCAAGCGATCAAAAGCAAACAAAGTTTAACCACCAAAGCAAGAGAGAACAAAAAGCAACACTCTCTCTCTCGAAGCCTATGGTCTATACATTTTTCTCCCCCTTTGGCAACAAGTTACCAAAAAGTTCATAGAAAAGGCATAGTGCTAGATCAACTCTCAGGCTTGATCTTCAGGTGGTGGTGCAGAGATGACTCCTTGGACGAAGGCTTCAGTTGATGTGGATGGAGCTGGAGGAGTTGGTTCTGGAGCTGGTTGCACTGGAGCTGTAGGAGCTGTAGCTGGTGCAGATGAAGTGGCTCTGGTGTCTGTCACAGGCACTATAGCTGATCTCTGAGCTCTAGGCACTCTGGCAAATGCATCAGTGGTTGTCTTGCCCTTCCTCTCCTGCATGTCATCCTGTAGCTGCTCCACAACTGACTGAATCTCAGTTACTTTGACATCTAGATCATATGATTTTTGTTCCATGATTCTTTCCAGGCTCTCCTGGTTTTGAGTTAGGGTGGCCAACCCCTTCTCAATCCTCAGAGTTGTTTCTATCAAGTAACCAAGCTGCTCCTGCTTGTTCTTCAAAAAGTACTCAGATGCCTCCTCTTGAGTTGGCATCTTGGTAGCCTTCTCTTTCTTTGCTTTCTCCTTCTTCTCTTGAGCTTGTACTGATGATGGTTCATTCTCATTCATCACAACTTGATTGTCCTCAAATTCTGGATAGATAGCAAAATGTTCCTTGTCCATCAAGTATGTGCCTGTGCCCATCCTTGAGTTAATCAACTCCTGAATTTGTGGGGCATATCCACAACTTCTCTTTTTGGTCTGCTGCTGTCCTCTTGATAGTCTCAATCATGAGGCTCATGACCTTGAATTTCCGTGGCACATCAAACAAGTGTAGCAAGTTTATAGCATGGCCTCTTATCATGTTGTGGTCACCTGACTTGGGCAATAGAGTATGCCTTAGGATCCAGTTGATCGTTGGTAGCCCTGACAGAAAAAATGAACTGACCCAAACTTATGTGTCTCAACTGCAGCATCTGGGATTTCCTTGTACATATGAGCCATGGTATTGTGATCCATCTTCTTCTTGGCATAGACATCCAAGTCATCTTCCTGCTCCTTGGGTGCATTGATTAGATTTGCCCATTCCTCAATGGTTGATTGGTACCTTGTACCTTCAGACATCCAAACTATCCTGCCATCTGGATAGAAATGTGCTGTGGAGTAGAATTGCATAATGAGCTCATCATTCCACTTTGTGAGCTTCTGCCCAACAAAGTCTGCAACTCCACAAGCAATGAAACTGTCTTGCACTCCAGGATAGTGTTCTTCATTCTCCTTCATGTAGGTCCAGTCGACCCACCTCATATCACACACTATAGGCTTCTTGTCCAACAGCACCGTCTCATAGAAATCATGATGTTCCTTTGTGTGGAACCTGTAATCAATAGCAGTCCTTCTCCTGATAGCATATGGATCTGACAACCTCCACAGTCTAAGGCCTGCATCCTTTCTTAACTTCATGTTCTCAGCCATAGGATGAGCATCATTGTGGTCTGGAATCTTTGGCTTCAGCTTCCTCGGGACTTGGCCTTCATCATCTTCCTCAGCAGCAACTTCAGGCACTGGGGCCTTGTTCTTCTTAGCAGCTGCTATACTCCTGGTATTCCTCTTTGGTGCATTCTTGGGCTTGGGGGCAGCTTTGGGTGCTTCTTTGGGCTTTGATGATGCAGCCCCTGACTTTATAGCATCACCCATCAGCTTTTGTGCCTTGGGTGCTGGTGCAGCAACCTCTTCTTCCTCTTCTTCATCAAAAGAATGCTTCTCAAATTCTGCCATGGGATCAACTTTCTTGCACCATCTCCCTCTCTTTCTTTCCTTCTTCTGCCCTTCTGCAGCAGCCTCTTTGGGTTGAGATTTCAAAGGAACTTGAGTAGAGGCTCTGGCTTTAGACATGGGAGTTCTCTTTGTAGGCACTTTGATTTTCATTCCAGGCTTAATGGATGCAGCTGTGACATACTCCTTTTTGAGCACCTTCTTCTTGGAAGTGGCCTCATCTTCAGCTGCCACATAATCCTCATCCTCAGAGTCTGAGGTTCTTTTCTTCCTTGTCCTAGTGGCAGCTTTGGGCAAATTGCTTGGGGTGCTCCTGCTGCCATCATCTGAAGTGCTAGAGGGACTAGTGCCCTCACTCATGTGAATCTGCTCTTCTGACTTGTTCTGACTATCACTTTGGTCTGACATGCTGCAAACACTGACTGCTGACCCTGTGAATAGTTATAGATGAGATAGAATGGATGAGCATCAGAAAATGCAGAGATTGTTGCGAAAGAATGATTCAAAAACTTAGTTTTAGTTTTCCACAGAAAGCATTTCGGATCAACCGATTTTCAAACTTGGTGATACCGAAGCAGTTTTGGAACCTAAACTAGTGAACTCGGTCAGACCGAGTCACAGTTCGGTGGCACCGAGGCTGCTAGGGTTTCACAAAGTTCTAAAATCGGTCACACCGATTAGCAATTCTCGATCAGACCGAGAGTTACTAGTGCAATGGCGTTAGCTGAATCGGTGCGACCGAGTTTTTCAACTCGGTGCGTCCGAGATGGTTTCGGCAGAAACCTAACCCTAAATTTTCAAACCGCATCTATTCTAAGGATTGTTTTGACTAGATAGGAGTGTTTCAATCGTGGCAAGAATCATAATGAACACAATGTGCTGAGAATTAGACGAGGATAGCACTGTGATCGAGTTCATACCCTAGTTTGGCGATGAACTTGCTACGGCGGCAACAGCAGAGAAGAAATCTGTTGACGGCGGCGGAGACCAGCGACAGGAGGCGGCTGGCGACGAATTCGACGATCCGGAGACCTAGTAGGCAGAGCGAGCTATGCGCGAACGAAGAGGTTTGGAGAAAGTTTTCCAAATTTTGCCCGTGTGTATATATAGCTCGACACTGTCGGTGTGGCCGAGTGGAACGACTCGGTGGCACTGAGATGCATAACTCTTGACAGTTACAACAACTCGGTGTGACCAAAAAGTTCAAATCGGTTGCACCAAGATTGAAAATCTAGATCGACTTAGTGATCTCGGTAGGACCGAAATGGAGGAATCGATCAGACCGAGAATCACAAAGAAGTTTTGGAAGTTTAAGTCTATGACGAATCGGGGACTCCGAGTGCTCCTCACACAAAGTGGTTCGAATCTGACTTGATCAAATTTTGTGATGTAGCATGAATAGAGTTTGAGAGGAGAAAATCATAGATAGCTAGAGAAGGTTCTTAGGCATTCTTGTCCATCCACTTGGCCAAAGAAAAAGAAGCCAATCAATCAAAGAAACAAGTGGATGTCCTCGAATGAGTAAAATATGCATCCAACATGCTCACACAATAAAATGGCAAATGAAATATGTGGCAAAGCATGCACAACCAATTCTAGCATCTATCAACCAATTGGCGATGACTAGGTCATCTATATATGAGTATATTGACTTAGGAGTCAAATGAGAACTTTTGATCATAGGTCATACTCATCGTTTAAGCTCAAGTGGGGTTACCACTTTTACATAATGCATTGATGTGTTCACATCATTAGAGTTGCTTTGACTCAATTCTTAGAGTTCAGCTCCCCCTAGATGTGAGATCCCCCCTTAGAGGGATGAACTAACCTTGGGTTTTGTCGATGATGACTTCATGTAGGTGTTGAAGATATGGATGCTCAATGTTGATGTAGATCATTTGGAGCAATCCTTTGGAGTGAGTTGCACTTTCAATACCTACATGGATTAGTCCCACAAGGAACAAACAAGAATATACATAGACATAGAGTGATGCACACACAAGATGATGTCCATGAAATCATTAGGTTACCTTGTCCCTTGCCTTACCAACACGAGGGTTTGTGACTCCTTGAACTAGTGCAAGATATAGAAGTTGATTGCACTTGTCCTTGCCATAATGATATGAGTGAAGAATGTTGGCGGAGTCACCCTCAAGAACTCTCTAGTTCTTCTTCTTCGAGATCCACATCATCTTGATGGGAATCCTTGGAGTTGTAGTTGTACTTGATGAAGTAGAACTTGACGTAGTCTTGGGAACCCATCTGAACAAGGCCTTAGGTGCTTCTTCAAATGCATCAATCTCCTCTTGAAGCTTGTCCTTGCCTTTGTTCTTGTGGTCTTGTGGTGGAAGATCATCTTGTGCTTGTGTTCCCTTGAAGGAAGTAGGATCATACTTCTCTTGTTGAGGAACAAACTTTGTCTTGGGGTATTGATCTTCTTCCCACTCAACTGCATTGGCATTGAACTTTCGTTCAAAACCAACACCTTGATTCTTCCGGTGCCTTCCTTGCTTGCGTACAATTTCCTCGAATTGCTTACTCCCGGCAAGGCTCTTGTATACACCTTTCTCTATGATTCCCTTCAATAAGCTATTTTCTTGCTCAAGTGTAACTTGGCTAAGAGAATCATTAGTGGAATCAAGAGAACTACTAGAAGCAACAATATTGGATTTAGCATTATTATTGTTACTACTAGAGGAAGAATCTTTCTTGTTCTTGTTACTAGACTTGACTTGAGGCATGTAAGTAGATAAGAGTAAACGCTTGGCAATGTAATAAGAACTTTTTTACGAAGATCATCATTGATTGCCTTTAAGAACTCATGCTCTTGCTCAAGATTGAGCTTTTCAAAGCATAACTTCTCATGAGCCCTTAAAAGTTCTCGATGATCTTCGAAGATAGTTTCATGAGCTAACTTAAGAGTGTTTAGTTCTTTAGTTAGGAGCTCAATCTTCTCCTTATCATCGTCATTTGTTTTATCTAGATTAGCATGATTAATTGACGTTTCATCATAGTATTCATTACTAGAGTTGTCAATAAGTAGATCACCATCACCTAGCAAGTCATCTTCATCACTATTAAAATCAACATACTCGGGATGTGTTACCTTAGGACCTTTGGCCATGAAGCATCTTCCAATTCCTTCATTTGGTGAATCAAATATGTCGTAGGAGTTGGTTGACACAAGTGCTAGACCAGCAACACCTTCATCTTGAGTATATTCTGAGCCGGAGTGATAGCTTCTCTCGGAGTGATTGTCGGAGTCGGAGCCGGATACCCATTCACCAACATGAGCTTGATGTCTTTGTTTTGTGTAGCTCCTTGATGACTTGTCCTTCCTTTCCGAATCATTGCTTCTCTGTGAGGGTCTTCGTTCATAACGATCATCTCTACTCCTCACTCTTGGTGGTGATTCTTCTCTTTTACTTCTTCTTTTTGGAGAATCTTCTCTTCTTTTGTAGGGTGCCGTACACTCATTGGAATAGTGTCCGGGTCTCCCACAATTGTAGCAATTGCGCTCTCGACTAGAAGATCTTTTGTCATTGTAGGACCTTGACTTAGAGCTTCTTTCTTTGCTTCTACTCTTGTAGAATTTGTTGAAGTTCTTCACCATTAAGCTCAATTCTTCATTGAAGATTTGTTTCTCACTTGATGATGTGGGGGCTTCACATGAGGCTTTGTAAGCACCACTTGACTTGTTGTGAAGTTCCTCCTTATCCTTGAGTGACATCTCATGAGCAACAATTCTTCCAATGACTTCCGTTGGCTTGAGATCTTTGTAATTGGCATCATTTGGATCAATGTGCACACGGTATCATACTTTCCATCCAATGCTCTTAGGATCTTCTTGATGATGAATCTGTCGGTCATCTCTTCACTCCCTAAGGCGGCAATCTCATTTGTGATAAGAGCAAGCCTAGAGTACATTTCAGCGACAGCTTCACCATCCTTCATTTTGAACTTGTCAAGCTGACTTTGGAGCACATCCAACTTGGATTCCTTGACGGAGTCGGTACCTTCATGCATATCAATCAAAGTATCCCAAATTTCCTTTGCATTCTCAAGACAGCTGATTTTGTTGAATTCCTCGGGGCACAAGCCATTGAAGAGGATATCACAAGCTTGAGCGTTGTATTGCAACATCTTCAATTAATCTGCGCTAGCTTCACGGTTTGGCTCTCTCCCATCAAAGAATTCACCTTGCAAGCCAATACACACAATAGCCCAAACGGCGGGGTTATGTCCGAGAATATGCATTTTCATCTTATGCTTCCAACTAGCAAAATTAGTACCATCAAAGTAAGGACCTCTACGGTGATAATTTCCCTCGCTAGACGCCATACTCTCCTAGGTTGTGAACCAAGGCTATGACCACCAAAAGCTATGGAAATCAAAGCAAATGGAGACCAAAGCTCTGATACCACTAGTAGGACCTTGAAGTATGTCTAGAGGGGGGTGATTAGACTACTTGATCAATTAAAAACTTAACCTTTTCCAAATTTTAGACTTTGGCAGATTTTAGCTATCTTTGGACAAGTCAAGCAATCTTCACACAATTCAAGCATGCATGCAAAGAGTATATGAGCAGCGGAAATTAAAGCATGCAACATGAAAGAATGTAAAGGGAAGGGTTTGGAGAATTCAAACGCAATTGGAGACACGGATGTTTTTGTCGTGGTTCCGATAGGTGGTGCTATCGTACATCCACGTTGATGGAGACTTCAACCCACGAAGGGTAACGGTTGTGCGAGTCCAAGGAGGGCTCCACCCACAAAGGGTCCACGAAGAAGCAACCTTGTCTATCCCACCATGGCTGTCGCCCACGAAGGACTTGCCGCACTAGCGTTAGATCTTCACGAAGTAGGCAATCTCCTTGCCCTTACAAACTCCTTGGTTCAACTCCACAATCTTGTTGGAGGCTCCCAAGTGACACCTAGCCAATCTAGGAGACACCACTCTCCAAGAAGTAACAAATGGTGTGTTGATGATGAACTCCTTGCTCTTGTGCTTCAAATGATAGTCTCCCCAACACTCAACTCTCTCTCATGGGATTTGGATCTGGTGGAAAGAATATTTGAGTGGAAAGCAACTTGGGGAAGGCTAGAGATCAAGATTCATATGGTAGGAATGGAATATTTCGGCCTCAACACATGAGTAGGTGGTTCTCTCTCAGAAATGGCAAGTTGGAAGTGTAGGTTTGTTCTGATGGCTCTCTCCACGAATGAAGAGGAGGTGGAGGGGTATATATAGCCTCCACACATAATCTAACCATTACACACAACTTGCCAAACTCGGTGGGACCGAATTGGTAAACTCGGTCGGACCGATTCAGCAATCTAGTGACCGTTAGGATTTTCGGTGGGACCGACATGCAACTCGGTAGGACCGATATGGTTAGGGTTAGGGTATAACGTAATCTTGGTGAGACTGATTACACAAACTCGGTGAGACCGATTTTGGTAATAAGCTAACCAGAGAGTTGGTCAGGTAAACTCGGTGGGACCGATTCGCTCATTTCGGTGAGACCGAAATGTTACAAAAGGGAAACAGGGAGTTTACATTGCAATCTCGGTGGGACCGATCACTCACTTCGGTTAGACCGAAATGTTACGAAGGGAAACAGAGAGATTACAATCCCATCTCTGTGAGACCGATATCCATATCGGTGAGACCGATTTGCCTAGGGTTTGTAGCAGTGGCTATGACATTTGAACTCGGTGGCGCCGGATAGAAAGAATCGGTATGGCCGAGTTTGACTTTGGGTTTAGGTCATATGTGGACGTGAGAAAGTAGTTGAGGGTTTTTGGAGCATATCACTAAGCACTTGAAGCAAGAGGCTCATTAAGCAACACCTCATCCCTCCTTGATGGTATTGGCTTTTCCTATAGACTCAATGTGATCTTCGATCACTAAAATATAAAATGAAGAGTCTTGAACTTTGGAGCTTGAGCCAATCCTTTGTCCTTAATATTTTGAGGGATCCACTTTCATCATCCATGCCATGCCATTCATTGAGCTTTCCTGAAATAATAGTCTTGGAATAGCATTAGCTCAATGAGCTATATGTTGTTATGAATTACCAAAACCACCTAGGGATAATTGCACTTTCACATGTCTTTCCAAAGCTTTACTTGCTATTCTTTGTATCTTTATCTGAAGCTTTGATGTATGTTGTCATCAATTACCAAAAAGGGGGAGATTGAAAGCACAAGTGCTCCCTAGGTGGTTTTGGTAATTAATGTCAACATATCTCTTGTTGGACTAACACTTTTATCTAGTATGTTTCAGACAAGTTCAACAATGGAGTGGCATGGACTACAGGATGTGGGAACTCCTTCAAGATGCTAAGGACAAAGGATTGGCTCAAGCTTCAATCTCAAGACTCTTTAATTTACATTTTAGTGATCTAAGATCACATTGAGTCTATAGGAAAAGCCAATACTATCAAGAAGGGATGAGGTGTTGCTTAATGAGTTTCTTGCTCCACAGTGCTTAGTGATATGCTCCAAAACCCTCAACTACTTTTCCACTTCCACACATATGACCTAAAACCTAAATTCAAACTCGGCCATACCGATTCTTTCTATCCGGCGCCACCGAGTTCAAATGTCTTAGCCACTGCCACAAACCCTAGGCAAATCGGTCTTACCGATAGGGATCTCGGTCTCACCGAGATGGGATTGTAATCTCTATGTGTATGTCCATTACCAAAATCAGTCTCACCGAGTTTGAGAAATCGGTACTACCGAGATTACAATGCAAACTCTCTGGTTAACTTATTACCAAAATTAGTCCCACCGAGTTTGAGTAATCGGTTCCACCGAGTTTGCCTGACCAACTCTCTGGTTAGCTAATTACCAAAATCGGTCTCACCGAGTTTGTGTAATTGGTCTCACCGAGATTACATTATGCCCTAACCCTAATCATATCGGTCCTACCGAGTTGGATGTCGGTCCCACCGAAAATCCTAACGGTCACTAGATTTGCTGAATCGGTCCGACTGAGTTTATCAATTCGGTCCCACCAAGTTTGGCAAGTTGTGTGTAACGGTTAGATTTTGTGTGGAGGCTATATATACCCCTCCACGTCCTCTTCATTCGTGGAGAGAGCCATCAGACTGAACCTACACTTCCAGCATACATTTTCTGAGAGAGAACTACCTACTCATGTGTTGAGGCCAAGATATTCCATTCCTACCATATGAATCTTGATCTCTAGCCTTCCCCATGTTGCTTTCCACTCAAATCTTCTTTCCACCAGATCCAAATCCCATGAGAGAGAGTTGAGTGTTGGGGAGACTATCATTTGAAGCACAAGAGCAAGGAGTTCATCATCAACGCACCATTTGTTACTTCTTGGAGAGTGGTGTCTCCTAGATTGGCTAGGTGTCACTTGGGAGCCTCCGACAGGATTGTGGAGTTGAACCAAGGAGTTTGTAAGGGCAAGGAGATCGCCTACTTCGTGAAGATCTACCGCTAGTGAGGCAAGTCCTTCGTGGGCGACGGCCATGGTGGGATAGACAAGGTTGCTTCTTCGTGGACCCTTCGTGGGTGGAGCCCTCCGTGGACTCACGCAACCGTTACCCTTTGTGGGTTGAAGTCTCCATCAACGTGGATGTACGATAGCACCACCTATCGGAACCACGACAAAAACATCCGTGTCTCCAATTGCGTTTGTATCCTCCAAAACCCTTCCCTTTACATTCTTGCAAGTTGCATGATTTACTTTCCGCTGCTCATACACTCTTTGCATGCTTGCTTGTTATGTATTGTGAATGTTAAACTTGTGCCTAAACTCTACTTAAACTTAAAGAAGTTAAAAACTGCAACTTTGGTACTTAGTGTCTAATCACCCCCCCTCTAGACACCTCTTCTCATGGTCCCACAGGCACCTATGAAGTTCAACAAATCCTCACTGTGGTCTATTTCTTCTCAATAATCAAGCTCGAGGAAGGAAGAACCACGTGGCAGACGACAGTGAGGGCGAGCAACAATGGCCATCCAATTTTGTGCAGTTCCACTAAAATTGAGGAAGACATGCCCGGGCATGGAGACATGCATCGCTGTTTCCAAAAATATAAAAAAGGGTTAATGAAAAGTACACCAACAAACAGAAGCATCATAATTATATCTTGATGGGAACTAAACCAGGATACCCGAGAAAAAAAGCATTTCTTCATTTAACCAGTGATAGTCCTACCACCATATGGACAATGACCGCACAACCACCATGTATTTTTTGTCGAAACAACATGTATACCTCCATCGAGGCATAAATCAGGACAACTTTTCGAGTGGCATTTCCTCTAGTACTAGTAGGTGATGTTGGACCAGCCGACGAACCTTAGCTACTATGCATGGGGAGCTGGGGAGTAGTCGCATAGAAGAAAACCCGCACGCAGCGACCTGGGAGCTGGACCAGTACAAGAAGTTATACCTCAGGTGGGCGAGATGTCGTTTAGGCGGGCGGGCGGGCAGGATCTGCCCACACGACGGCAGCGAACAAAGGCGCAGAGGATCTTTGTCCACGCTAGCGCCGGCTCCGAGAGGACGGTGCACATCGGCTCCCCCCATCGCCGACGGCGACAACATCAACGCCGCACCTCCTCACCTCCCGCAGCGGACAGGATTCGGCCGGATCTGTGACCACCGGTGAGGAGAGAGATAGACTGGACACTGTCATCTTGTTTTGATATGGAGAGGGTGAGAGAGCGAGACGCGAGAAACTCTATCAAACAAGAGGCTATAATGGAGTAAAAAAATCTCTCCATAGCAGTGGTTTTAAATAGAATACGTGCGTTCCCGGAAAAAGAAAGAAAACTGGCGGACAATTTTTTAAGCGTCTGTCTAGGACACATGTAGATGTGACATAGTTATGTCACATCTAAGTTGATGTCCACTCTGTTTGTGGTCTATTTTTTTTGTCCTAGTTTTTTTTGTTTCTTGTTGCTACATTATATACTTGTGGGAGCTTAGATGTGATATCCTTAAATAACATCTAGATGTGAATTGGACAAACTGATTTTCTAACGTACTAAGAAAGAAAACTCGATCAAAAACACGCCCCCGCTTCCAGGTCGCGAGAGTCGTCGCGCGCACACACACATAGACATAGACATGCATATCCGTGTTTACGTAAAATTCCATTTCCATTTCCATCTCCAATCATATTTGTCCAACTGGCACATTATTTACGTTGTTAATTATATAGGCAGCAATATTAACGTACATCATCTCTTGTTTGCGCACGTCCGGAGCGCTGCCACGGCCGGTCCTGACCAACCCGAACCCTCTTCATCACCCGCGCGTGCTTCCCGCCCGAAACGGTCAGTGCCGCATTCATGCCCGGCCAGAGCGGACGCGACCTCTCACTGGCGCCGACATTGAAGCGGCGCGCCGGCCGAGAGAGCGTCGCCCGCGCCGCTTTTGGGTGCACGCGGCTGCTCCGTGTTCAAAGGTCACAATAGCCGGCTACACCATGCATGTAAAAAGTTTTTGGGAGTCCGTGCTACAGCTAGCTGTCCTCCCCCAACTCGTCAATCTCTTCCAGTAGTGCTAGTAGTACTCCATGGCGCGATCCATCGACAAGCAGGCGAGAAAGTTATCATATACTCGGTTTGTGGTGAGTGGCATGCGGAGCGACCGTGTGGGGTCGAGCCGTGGAGGAGGGTGAGACACAAACATGACAGACGTGATTTAAACGTTGGTTTTGCTCGATGGCGCGATCCAACGAAACAAAACGTTGGTTTCTCTCTGTTTCCATTTTTTCTCCAGAAAAACGGAAACTTTCCACTCCATTTTCATTCCTATTCCAAGGTTGCCCCGTTACAACATTCCATCAAATACAAAGAAAAACTAACACGCATGCTGATGCATCTCAATGATTCACAGATCATAGCCAATATTTACTTCACAACTAAAGAAAAAAGTTGCGAGAGTGTGTACGAAAGAAAAACTGCTGATGGGGTCACTACGACTTAAACCCTAAACCCTAAACATGATTTAATTCCTTGGCTAGGTAGAACCTGTCGAAGGAAAGATGGCTGACACCCTCGGATCATATGATGCTTTTGTGCAGTTCCACTAAAATCGACCTGAGCATCCTTGATGGCAAAGATATTGAAGAAGTGTGATTAGAATAACAGTACTAGCACTAGTTCATGAGACATAAACTCATCACAAGTAGAAGCCAGTAGAAGTAGAGCAAGATCGACATGGAGATGGAGCTACTGCAATGGAGCAAGCCGGCTCCAAAAGGAAGATGGACTACCTGGGACGTCAGGCTATAGCTAGAAGGGCGGTTGGGACGCGGCATCGGCCCAAACCGCGGTGACCCCCTATTGGGACGCACCGACTGTGGGTTTTCTCCCTCGCTGATGTCGACCGCGTCTACGCAAAACATTGTTCCCTTCCCCCAGCTGCGGGATCAGGCCCGTCGTTCTATGCTTGTGAAGAGAGCAACGTTAGCAAGCAGGCTTGTAGCTTAGGCTCCTGCCAGTGTATATATAGTGGTTTTCTTTTTCTCTCCATATCAACCATTTTATATTGCGTATGTGTCATTCAAGAGTGAAATGATGGTTGCTTCTTCCGACTAACTTACTGTGTGATTTGACTGCTCCTTAGTGGCCCCTACACGTACTCCCCCTACGTGTATGCAACAGTCACACATACACATGGACGCAAAAACGCGCACGACGCCCTAATGCATGCATGTCCGAGCACACGACATAACACACATGGTCACGCTAAGTGCTCAACCTACATGTGCACGCACACACATACTCAGTCAGGGTGAGCTAGTGACCGTATAAACACTGGAATATATATATATATATATATATATATATATTGAGCGCAATGAGCGTATTATGAAGTCCACTGACCGTATTTTTACAAATATACAGTGACAGACAGTGTATTTATCTCGTTTGAAATTAATCCATATTAACCGGAGAGGAGGCAATATGGACTAGCATTACTTGCGCGCGGTGGCTCGCAGGACAAGGAGAAACTTTTGACTAATGCAAGCTCTCCCTCGCTCAGGCGGTGGACGTGCAACAGTTAATTCGGTGTCAGATTGCCAGAAGCATACACTATACTACTAGTGCTACTATTGTTCGACTTCCCGAATAGGCAAACAGCCAAGCGCAAAGTTTACTAATATAGTCTATAAAGGTACGTACTATACTAGTACTAGGAACCGGATGGAGGAGCGTCTGCACTCTTATTATAATTTTAAAATGTGATAAAGGAATCTTCAACACATTTGGTTATCTTCGAGGGTTCTTGCATGTGATAATGGAAGTTGATTGCATGGAACACTTGCCACAGTTCTCGCTTAATTCTGGCTCATATCCTGTTACAAATAGTAGCGCTCGGTAATCTTTGCTCTTTTTTTGTTATTCAGCATGTAAACAGGTCAGCAAACCTTGTGGCGCATCTTCGTGCGAACCGTGCTTGCTGCACTTTGAATGTGGACGAGAGCTGGCTTGATGAAACACCTCGCTTCCTACTTCTTTGTTTGCGGGGTACCTCGCTTCCTAGTGACCAGTGTCTTGGCTGATCGTCCTAAGCATGCTTATATATGAATAAAGCTCTCTCATTTACCCGCAAAAAGGATTGAGCCATATTAACCGGAAAGGAGGGAGTATGGACTAGCACTACTTTTTGGTGTGTCCCGTCAACTCGCAGAACGAGGAGAAGCTTGTAGGACAAGGTGAAGCTCGCTTACACCTTTTGACTAATGCAACCTACCCTCGATGGACATGCATCAGTCCATTCGGTGTCAGATTGTCAGAGGCATACACTGTAGTACCCAACATGCGGAGTACCATCATTGTTCGACTTCACGAAGAGGCGAAGAGCCAAGCGCAGTAGTACGAGTAGTACTACTATTAGAACTGCATGGTGGAGCGTTTCTACTCTTATTTCTTTTTATCTGTGATAAAGTACACGTTTATTCCGGAGAAGGGCGGAAAATGGCAGCCCAACATGTAATGAATGATATCGATCAACCAACCATGCTCGAATATATCTTGGCCTCCATGCGAACCCGTCTGTGTGTTCTCACTCCTCGTCTCTCTCAAGGAATGGCCGGTTGCCCCTTTGCCGTCAATTGAGATCGGTTTGCTCACACTCCTGTCCCACATGTCAGTGATATGCCAAGAGGAGGTGCGTTGACCGACTGGCCATACACGTACTTGGTTTTGAACCTTCATACTACTCCTCCCTCCGTCACAGTTTACAGGGCACGCTTCATTATGATGCATTTCTCTCAATTCATTTCCACCACCAGAGAGACTTTAGACGCATTAGGTTTAATGCTCAATTAATTAGGGCGTGGTAACCGCAATCAACTCCACAATTTTCTCTCCATGTAACTACGGACTGGAGTAAGTGCATGCATGTGTGTACCCGTGGTGGAAGCACTGCATGCATGTGTGTACGCATTATTCCCTCTACTAGTAACAGACGCCGTGTTATAACTACCAATGCTATTTTTCAGGCTGATCGCTAGTCGCCTTGGTCCCATAGATCTTTTTTCTTTTTTCTGAAGCGCGCTGTATAAACAGTGACGGATGGAGTAGTATGAGCGGATTCAAAGAAGAGCGTATTGATGGTTGCTTCTTCAGAGCAACTTACAGTGGGAAAGGTGGGGCTTACGATTTGACTGCTCATTACTCACTACTCCCTCCTTTTCGGTTTATAGGGCTCAATTCGAAAATCTCACCAACCAAGGTAGATAGTGGTGGAATACTTTTCGTAATTTGCAAAAAGCACCCAATTAATGCTCTTGTTTTCCTCAAAAATTCATGTTACCAATGTATTGATTGCAATGCATGCATGCATAAAGTGCATGCATTGGTCAATTTTCTCTTAATACTTGCATGCAATTATTTAATGCACCTTAGAATCTAAAATTGTGATGGGGAACAACCAAATTGAGCCTTATAAAATGGAAAAACTAAGATTTTGAGATAAGCCCTATAAACCGGAAAGGAGGGAGTATTAATGCGGCGCAACGACCGGGCCGAGTCTCCCATGCGGTTGTGCACTACCCCCTCGGTTCTTAAATATACTCTGGAGTATATTTGTGTTTCTAGAGATTTCAACGAGTGACTACTCAAATATTTGTCTTTTTAGAGATTTCAAATGGACTGACACATACGGATGTATACACATATTTTAGAGTGTAGATTCTCTCATTTTGCTCCGTATGTAGTCACTTGTTGAAATCTCTAGAAAGACGAATAGAATATTTAGGAACGGAGGGAGTACACATGTGAAGCAAAATGAGTGAATCTACACTCTAAAATATGCCCGTTTGAAATTTGTAAAAAGACAAATATTTAGGAACGAAGGAGTATAACTTTGTGCATGGCACATGGACCCGGATGATGAAGAGGCTTCTGGCAATGCTATCAAGCTTCCATCATTTGTTTACATAATTGACGTACTATACAAATAATTTTCCAGCGAGACATGAAATTTTACAATGGTGTGAGCTTTTAGCTTCTGTTTCGTGTGTCTTGCCATCGGTGCTCTTTCGGGAACAATAAAAAACTAACTTCCTTGCTAATGCATGTCAATTATTAGCAGATCAGAGCTAATAATTACATCACAACTGAAGACAGAGTTGTGAGAAGGTGTTAAATTAAAATTGATCCATGCTTTCATTGGCAACAATGTCCCCCCGGCTCTATCTAAATCAACAAGGCATGCTGGGAAAAAAAGTAGCTATTTGGAGCATGCAACACTCCGATCATTTTGTGCAGTTCCACTAAAATAGAGCTGAGCGTCCCTATTCCAAAGATATTAAGTGTGATTACGATAATAGAGGACTGCTGATGAAACAATAAACACATAAATAGAAGCTGGTCACCTTTGCAGTCTCTTTTAAGACTAACTAGTTGGAGAAGATTAGGCTCGGAGTTGGATGAGGAGGATAGAGCAAAACCAATCTCCCTTTGTGCAGTCGCACTGAAATGTAGAGACGTTGCCCATGTGACATTTTAGTACAACTGCACAAAACACTCTTAAGAAAAAAGTGATTTGTGCAGTTCACCAAAAGGGCGCAATAGCAACTAGGTGAAATGGATAGCCCTGTTTGCAAAAAAGAGGTAGAAAGGAAACAATTACTGGCCAATAACAGTTGATGACACATGCGATGACAAAAAGAAGCATATTCCTTGCCCTAAGGGAAGATAACAACACGGTTGTGTTTGTCTAAAACGGTGTGAGGACGAGAATGCAATATGGAAAGTACGCTGGACGAGCTACGTTTTGGGCAAAGAACTATGGAAGATCCACATGCAGCAACGTGGGAAGACGGGCAGTGGAGCAAGGCCGGAGGGGATACCTGGAGCTCATTGGGATGTAACTAGGTGAGCAGCGGCGGGCGGAATCTGCGAGCAGGTGGCGTAGGCCCTGCCGCGCCGGAGCTTGGTCAGAGAGAACGGCGTGTACCGCAGATCGGGACGTGCTGCCTCGGTGCCGTCGAACGGCGAAACGATGCACTTCCTCCCTTTCCCTCGGCGGACGGGATGCGGCCGGATCAGTGACCAACGGTGAGAGAGAGAGAGAGAGAGAGGCCACTGCACTCCCTTTCCCCCGGCGGACGGGATGCGGCCGGATCAGTGATCAATGGTGAGAGAGAGAGAGAGGCCACCACAGCCTTGTGTGAGATACTCTGAAGAGCGACAAACCAGGCACGCAAGGCTCCATTGTATATAGTGAGTGGACTACCTTTTTCTCCATAAAAATCATTTTATATTCTGTGTACGTGCCATTGAGCGCTATAACTTTATTTAAAAATAACGCGGCAACGCGTCAAGTCGAACTTTGTTTCGTGCAGGCATGGTACACAACCTCCCTAGGTAAACAACCGCTACAGGCATTCAAATTAGCACGTGGGCTGCCATTTCATAAAGAAATGAGCTCCACCGTGTACCCACATGGGTGTGGCTGGGCACGAAGCGTGAGTACATGCACGGTGCACCTATTCTCTTCTTGTATACGTACACCACCTACGTGGGGTTGTGTGAGAGAGATACAAACCTAGAGAGATATGGTGTGTAGGTTCTTGAGAGTTTTTTTTGGGGGCGGGGGGTTCAACCAAAAATGTAAGATATGCAATGTGTGTGAAATAGAGTCCTGGATATAACATATATATAAAGGGGCAATCCACGAGAAGAGAGTGGAGGTATCACCGGCTTGAGGTGTCCATAGAATCGAAAAGAGGGATGATGTGTGTGTGTGTGCGCGCGTGATCGATAAAGAGTGCCATCGAATTTGTGTGTGCCCACGTCAAAGATATAGAGTGGCTGGCCTACTGGAACGTGAGAGGGGACATGTGCAGTTTGTCTCTGTGGCATGGATACCTACCTACAGCGCTCGACTATCGGTGTGTGGTGGGGGAAGAGGGAGGCCCAATTAACTATAGAGGTACAATGGCTGGTATATGTGTGGAGGAGGAGAGAGGCCTACCTCATGTATTAAGGAGATCGATCTGCCTCATGTATTAAGGTAGATCGATCGGCATCCATGCACATGTGCATGAGAGGAATAAGGTTGGGAGAGAGACAGAGCTAGAGTGTTGGAGGGGGTGGTAGTGGAGTTGCTTCTAACAAATGGTGGGATAGGCTTGCTAGACAAACGGAGGGCACACCCGCAATATCAATAAGAGAGGAGATGGCTGCTTGTTGTCTGTGCACGTGCGTGTGAGAGACGGGTCAGGAGGCATGCACGAATGATGAGGGGGACGATGTGGCTATGGTAAGCAGACATAACTACATAGGAAGATCAATCGCCCTTTGTTAGAGAAAGGAGAGACATAAGTTGTGAGGTACGTCGATCGATGGGGGGGTAGTTAAAGTCGATCCAGGTATATGTTGGGAGGTCGATCGGTATACATGCATGTGTGTGTTAGAAGCGAACGAGGCACGAGGAGAAGGATAGAGATAGAGGGATGCATGTAGGAGGTGGTACGAGAGGCATACTATATCGAGCGGGGAGGAGTGTGTGAGTACGAGAACAATGAAAAGAGTGGTGGGAGTGAGGCATGGACGGTGACAAGAGAAGAGGGGAAGCTTGTGTTTGTGCTAGGCACACCTGGCTAGAGAGGCATATCGATCGATGTGTGCTGTAAAGAAGGAGCTGGGGGGCCTACACACACCGTGGGTAAACGACCTAAAGTGAAAAGATGAATTTGCGCGATGGAGCTAGAGAATGCTAAGGGAGGGTGAGAGGGATGCGGGCATGTGCATGCACAAGAGAAAGTTAGCGCTAGCTACAAAGATAAGAGGGTTGTGTGGGTGTAAAAGACAAATAAAGATCATATATATACTTCATTATAAAAAGCGAATTCGGATATTTGAAGAATTTATCATACTGTTTTAAACCGACGTATGTGTGAATATATATAACGGTGATACACATGGTGTGTTTATGAACATGTTATACTACATTTAATATATTTTATCTCTACTCTTATAAAAAAACGGAGTTGTCGATGATGGTGTGCCTGCCATCCTGCATTATAGGCCGTCCAATTTATATCTGGCAGATAGCAAGGAAACTATGATGGTTGAAGTTGGCAACAATCATGATTGTAGATTCTTATTGAAATAGAGAAACGAATTCAAATTTAGTTCGAATTGCAGCGGTAGTATAGACATTTGGAATGCACTAAAATGTTGGTATGAGTAGGTTACATGCAGTATATAGCAAAGCGAAAAAAATTAATCAGACATAACATGGATTCATACTCCCTCCTTCCATCTATATAGGGCGTAATGAGATTTTTAAGACCGCCTTTGACTATTGACAAGATTAATAGTACATGACATGCACAATGTGAAAATTATATCATTGAAAGAACCTTTCACAGACGAAGTTAACGGTGTGCTTTGTGTAAGTTGCATGTCATATATCATTGCTCTAATATTTGGTCAAAGTTAGCATCGAAAAACGCATTAGGCCCTATATAGATGGAAGGAGGGAGTAGCTTTGAATAGCATTTGTATAGTAAAATGGGGCAAGACTCTCTCTTTGTGTGGTGTGAATAGTTTTATTTTTTTCGTTTTCTTTTTGGTTGAGGGAAGTGCGAATTGATTTGGTACGTACAAGTACAATATTACTACATGTTAGGCTTGTCCCTAAAATTCAACCCGCGTCTTGTTATATCCCGAAAATTCAGATATCGTGCTCCCAAAACTGGCGCCTTCACAACCCGCGCCTTGCTATCCCGAAATTACAACGCGCGTGAAAACTCCCTCCAGCTTCCAAATCCCAACACGCGAAATCCCCCTTCTAACCCTGAGCCGAGAGGGCCGCTAGTTCAAATCGGTGGGGGGTACTTTTGTAACACACCCTACATTTTGGACAAGCACGTCCCTAAGTCATGCTTCACCCCCTCCCATCTCCCCCTTTTCGCCATTCGAAATCCCAGGCCACCATAACCTCTCCGCTCCAGCTGCGAAACCCCACCCTCCTCCGTCCGCCACGTCACTGCTGCCCAGCCGGAGCCTCTTCCCCGACGACTTCGTCCACCGCAACAGCTCGACGTCCCTCGTCCACCTCCTCGGATGAGGATCCGTCGTCCATCTCGCCGTCCCGCCGGTTCAGCCGCCCCGTCCTCCACCTCCAAGGAGCTGCTCTGACGATCGCCTCGTCTATCGCGGCTGCTCCATCCCCACAGCGCCGCCTTAACCTGCTCCACCAGAACCGCAACATCCTCACCGACTCCTCAGACGAAGCCGAGGCCTACTCGGCGCCACCAAAGAGGTTGTACACTCATCGTATCGCACCTTCTCCTTAACTCGACCTCCCGACGCCGACGGTGCTCCATCCCGCACCCCCTTGGAGTGGCTACCTTGAAGCCGGCGCCGCGGGCGACATCTTCATGGCGGCTCTCCCCCAGTGCGAGGCCCCTTTGGCGGCGGCGGCCATACCAGCCGGATCTGCTGCTGCTGCTTCGGCTCTCGCTCGCTCGCTCACGCTGCTGCTGCTGCTCCAGCTCTCGCTTGCTCGCTCGCGCTGCTGCTGCTGCTCCGGCTCTCGCTCGATCGCTCGATCGCCCAGCTGCTGCTGCTGCTCTCCCCCTCGCTCGTGCTGCTGCTCTACTCCGATTAAGCCACACTTCAGTCGACTGAATCGACTTTTGGGTCAGTCGATTTTCAGGGGTTGGGGGGGGGGCTCACTGGAGTTAAGGAAGAACCACCCGCAGCAGGGACGGGGGCTCGCCGGAGAGGTACCCTACTATCTATCTTAGGGTTCAGGGTGAGGGGGGGCGGGGGGCCTAGAGGGCTGGCCGGGGCGGCGGTGGCGAGTTGTTTTGGGGCGGCGAGGCGGCGCTGGGGCCGGCGGTTCGGCCGGTGGTGGCAGGCGGCTCAGGGGTGTGCAGGTTGAAGATGAACTGCAGGCCCTCCCTAAACTACATGTCAAGTGCCTCTCTGCTACCATTGCATTCAGTTTCGACAGTAGCATTCAGATTCCATAGTTAATTTCAGTTTCGACAGTTAAGTTCAGAGTCAACAGTTTTTACCTCATCTGTTGTAGTCAGGTGGTTTTTGGTGATGTTAATTTTACATCCATTTTCATCATCTATTGGAGATGCTATTAGAATCCCACTTGAGATTGACGATGTCTGTCTTGTGCTGCTTCAACCTTGACGTCTTACGGCTCACCGGAGCTGCTCCAATGACAAAACAATCCATCACAACAGAGCAGTGCCCTGGACACCGTCTACAGATTCCTCAGATCTTCCTCCACACCTCCGACAGCCACCTCTGCCTCAACTGCTTCAGCGACCAACCCAATGATGCTGAGGTCGACACGGCTACGGCAAAGAGGTTGTACACTTGTTGCGTCACTTATTACTATACATTCACGTCGATCCATTAGGGCTATTTTGGTTCAACGGAAAAACATCAATCCACTGGTTGTTACCATCACTCTAAATTTCTGCATGCTCTCCTTACATAATCTCACCATATTTTTTTCGTATGCATGTCAGATATTGTACACCGTCATGCTGAATATGTAGAGAAAAAGAGAAGAGTTTTGTGCGGCAATACAATGTCAATGTCATGCAGACATCGCTCCATGGTGGGTTCAATGGAAAACCCTCCCCACCCCTCTCCAGATTGTAATCCAGAGGAACTTATCTATTCTGAGGCGTATTCAGAGCCGCTGACCACTCCTATTTACCCCCAAGGTGGTTGCTCTACTTTGGCATGATGATGTTAGTCATATCATGCATATGTTGCCTTGCAGTGCCTACTTTTGACATCATATATGTCATCTGCTTAGTTTAGACATATTCTGTAATGCCACCTGTTTAGTTTCTATATCATATATGGGAATTATGCAGTCTCATGTCTTTTAGCCAGCCATAATATATGTGAAATGTGCAATGCCATCCTGTTTAACCAGGCATCATATATTTGAATGATATCTTGCCCATCCTTTTCTTCATTACATTTCCATTTGTCGACAATGTTTGTACATTAAACTACTCTTCCTGTGAATCAGCCATTTGGGTGGGAGACGGAAAAATCTGGAGTGAAAACAAGGCCTTCAGAGCAGACAGTGCTACCTGTCGAAGCAGATCTCTTGTTGGGTCCCGATAGCTCCTCAGAGATGGATTCAGAGACAGATGACCAGTCCTATTCCCCCACTGAGGTGTTATGCTATGCTATCTAGTTTAGATAGACATCATATATGTGAAATTATGTCATGCTATCCATTTTAGTTAAACAATATACATGTCAACTATTTCATGCCCTCTTTTTTCCACACTATCTATTGTATCTGTCTCTTATACAATGTCTGCACATTCAACTATGTTTCCTGTTTATCAGCCATTTGAATTGGAGCGGGTGATGCTAGTATCTAGCGGAATAAAAACATGGTCTTCAAATAAAACAGTGCTACCTCTTGGTGGAGATAGCACCCCAGTTGTACATGCACAAGAACCAGCCCTACCACACATAACCCAAACTCTCACAGATTGTACCCCTACTGCGATGGACAGAGAACCAGCTTCACCCAATCTAACCCCAACCCCAGCCGATAGTAACCCAGTTCCTGTTGACACATCACCATCTCCACCACAGAGCTCCCAAACAACAACAGTTAGTAAGGCAGCTCCAGTGCCCAAAGGGCCAGTACTATCACGGCGAACCCCAACTCCACTAGTTAGTACGCCTATTCCTATGGAGGAAGCACAACCAGCCAGTCATAGTTTAGCATCTATCGCATTTGATGTTGTTAAATCGTATGTGCGTATCTTCCCATCTTGGAAATATTATATTGAAGATGAAGGAAAATGTCAGTTGCAGGTGTTTGTCCAGGAGTTATGCGTAAGTAATGTTATTCATGGCAATTACTTTGCTTCGTCCCATACATCCTACCTCCATGATGGTTATAATACAGCAAATTTTCCCATTTTTCTCTATAGAGAAGGACCGATTTGGAAACTCAGGATGAGGTAACCTGTGCTAATACCTCTGCTATCTTCAAGAATGCTTGGTGGCAGTATCGGAATTACCTGAAGAAAACGTACTTCACCGGCAAAGAAACTCATCAAATACCCTTACGGTCTCCTAAGACACATTTACTGGACGATGACTGGGAACGCCTTGTTCTGTACTGGTCCCGAACCAAGAATGTGGTAAGGTCTATGAGCTCATTTTTTATTTTTAAGTATTTTATTCTTGCGTCTTACTGTACTGTGTTCATGTAGAACAAGTGCCTAAACCTGAAGAACAATTGTTCTAATTTAAGATTCCATTGCTATCATAGTTCAAAAAAGCGCTAGGTGTTAATTGTGCGTTTTGCCACCGCCTTGCGCTTTACTGACCAAAGCGCATGCTTATGCACAGTTATGCACAGATATGCGTAGTTATGCGCAATGCATTTTGCCAACGCCTAGAGCCTAGGCGCACTTAAGCGCTCGCTTAGGTGCGCCTTTTTTTAACTATGATTGCTTTGCTCTTGTATCACTGTATTTACTGATACAAACTTATTTTTATACTCCCGGATCCAATCGAAACTCCAATGGCACAGCAGGTATGTTCATGCATGTTTCTTTAATAGGTTTGCTCTTATCAATAGCTCTCTTGATTTCAATTTCAATTGTGTATACAGTTGACTTTCATATCATGCACATTACTAGCATCACAACAGAGCCAATAGTGTTCTTGTACATGTAGACCCGTGGTACCCATCTGAAATCTTGTTGTGTCGTGTAGTTTCCCACACTTTGTATTCTTTCACTGCTGCTTTGTCTTGAACTGATATGATTTGAACCGTGTCTCTATTTTGATTTGGCAAGACAATGCAGTGAGCATAGGACATAGATATATGTTTGTTTGATGCTTTTATTATGTACTGGTACTTGGCAATAGAAGACTTGGTAGTTTAATCCTGTCCACCTTACTAATGAACTGGTTCATCGAAATGAGTTTCATATACTAGTACATGCTAAACTTGTTATGTGTCTGCTTGTTTCTTCTTTTAGAATGCTGACAGAATATTGGGGAAGAGTGCCTTATTGAGCAATGGTAAAGGAAGTAATGCAGATAAGGTTCAGGATAGTGACACATCCTTGTTGGTCTCCAACAAAGCTAATAAAACAACTAAGGAAGACTATCTTGAAGACAGCGAGACAACCCCAAAGTCCTGTCTTGGTTTAGTGTTCGAGTTACTGGCCACTACCGCATGCACAAGCTATTCAAACTCACTGTCTGAATCAGTTCGGTTTCTTGAGTCTCAACTACAAGCTGAAAGACATCGATCAGCTGTGCTGCGACAAGAAGCGAAGGACTGCGGAAGTCCTTGGAGCATTCAGATGCATACTTTCTGGTGCAACAACAAGCGTTGGAGGATTTTAGTGCCAAACAGGACAAAGCTAATCAGCTTGCTAAGCTTATTGCCAGCATGGTGGATACCCAGGATAACGTTTCTTGAGCTCTTCTGAAGTTGTTTCAGTTATGCTCTTGTTTTGTTGCCTCGTTTATTTGCACCGGTGGCCAATTTTGACGGCCAAGTGTATGTAATATGCTGCTTTGTTCCCTATATTTGCACTGGTGGCGAACTTTGATGCCCAGTGGATGTAATATGTGTAATAGCGGTAATAGGCTAGCCTTAATTGCTTGCTTATTTATTTCCTTATTGTCTTGTTTAGTTGTTTGCTTGTAGTCACTGCAGTTTTTTTTCTGTGTTTTTCTAGTGGCCACAATAGCCTATTTTTGGTAACTAGGCTAAAATAATCATGGCAACACACAGACTGTTGTAACCATGGGCCTCCTGCAGGCCGTATGATCCATGGGCCTTCGTTCAGCCGTAGGACCATTGGCCTTCTATACGGGCCGTAGGATCCATCGGCCTTCTATACGGGCCTTAGGGATCAATGGGCCTTCTACGGGCCGTAGGGTCCATGGGCCTTCTACGGGCCATACTATCCATGGGCCTCATACGGGCCGTAGGATCCATGGGCCTTCTACGGGGCATATCATCATTTCGCCAATCATGGGCCGTACTATTTGTGAACCATAACGGGCCGTTAATAGGCCGTATTTTATAACTCTATGAAAACAGCCCAACGGGTTTTTTTTGACATGAAAATGGCCCAACGTATTAACGGTCCGCAAATGGGCCGACTGTAACGACGGGCTGAATTTGGCCCACAAGCAGAAAATGACAGTAACGGGTCGTATGTAACCGAATGCTGCAAATGAGCCCAAGAATCAATGGGCCCTAAGAAGGCCGAAAGATAACTTGGGCTGGAAACAACCCAATGGAATAACATGCCGTTAATGGGTATAAAGTGATACACTGTTCATTACGGGCCAGTTTCACCACGGGCCGTTAATGGGCCAAGAGTTACAAAGGTCCTCATATGGGCCGAAAGAAGTCATGGGCCACACATGGGCCGGAAGTTAAAACGGGCTGAATCATATTGGACGGCCCAGATGACGCTACTGGGCCTAATTCGGATAGGGCGTAACGGGCCCTGGGTTAGCGGGCTATAAATGGGCTATATGCGAACAAGCCGTTAATAGGCTTTCCGTGGGCCGGCCCGCCACCTTTTGACCAAGTCAAACAGGCCGGCCTTTTCACAGGAATGGGCATCTGTTGGGCCGTGCCACGTGTCGCCGTATCATAGCGCCTTCGGTCCAATGAGCGGATGACATCTATCCCAATAGTGAGCCGACACGTGTTTACTCCATCCAATGATGATTTTACACGTGGAAAATCCCCATCGGTCGGGGCTGTTAACGGGTTATCGGATCCAAAACCCGACCCGATAGCTTAACGGCGTTCCGTTACGGTGGATGCCACGTGTTGGTCACCCTTGACGAAAGCAGTTCTGTGATGCGTGATTTATCGTCATGGAAGTGGACACTTCCATGATGATAATCTTGGTAATGTCATGGAACACTTCTACGACAACACATGTATGACTATCTTGATTCTGTCATAAACTTGTCATGGATGTACATGCATGACAAAAAACACGACCTACTGTGACAAACACGTATCATCATGGAAGTGTTTTTTTTGTAGTGACGTTGGCAGTTGCATGGCAATATATCTCGGAATGGCTATGGAAATGCCATAATAGGTAGGTACGGTGGCTGTTTTGAGGAAGGTATATGGTGGGTTTAATGCATTGGCGAAAGTTGCACAGTACTAGAGAGGCTAGCAACGGTGGAAGGGTGAGAGCGTGTATAATCCATGGACTCAACATTAGTCATAAAGAACTCACATACTTATTGCAAAAGTCTATAAGCTATCGAAACAAAGTATTAGACGCATGCCCCTAGGGGAAAGGTTGGTAGGAGTTAACCATCGCGTGATCCCAACCTCCACACAAAGGATGGTAATCAAAAAAATAAATCATGCTCTGACTTCATCACATAACTGTTCACCATACGTGCATGCTACGGGAATCACAAACTTTAACATAAGTATTTCTACCAATCCACAATTACTCACTAGAATGACTCTAATATCACCATCTTTATATCTCAAAACAATCATAAGGAATCAAACTTCTCATAGTATTCAATGCTCTTTATATGAAAGTTTTTATTATATCCCTCTTGGATGCCCATCATATTAGGACTAAATTCATAACCAAAGAAAATTACTATGCTGTTCAAAGACTCTCAAAATAATATAGGTGAACCATGAGAGTTCACCAATTTCTATAAAATAAAACCACCGCCGTGCTCTAGAAAGATATAAGTGAAGCGCTAGAGCAAATTGCCTAGCTCACAAGATATAAGTGAAGCACATAGAGTATTCTAATAAATTCACGATTTAAGCGTGTCCCTCTCAAAATATGCGTAAACAAAAAAGCAAGGACTCATATCATACAAGACGCTCCATGCAAAACACATATCATGTGGTGAATAAAAATATAGCCTCAAGTAAATTTACCGATAGACGAAGACGAAAGGGGGGATGCCATACGGGGCATCCCCAAGCTTATATGCTTGGTTGTCCTTGAATATTACCTTGGGGTGCCTTGGTCATCCCCACGCTTAGGCTCTTGCCACTCCTTATTCCATAGTCCATCAAATCTTTACCAAAAACTTGAAAACTTCACAACACAAAACTCAACAAAAAACTCATGAGATCCGTTAGTATAAGAAAATAAATCACCACTTTTTGGTACTATTGTGAACTCATTCTTTATTTATATTGGTGTGATATCTACTGTATTCCAACTTCTCCATGGTTCATACCCCCCGATACTACCCATAGATTCATCAAAATAAGCAAACAACACATAGAAAACAGAATCTGTCAAAAATAGAACCGTTTGTAGTAATCTGTAAACTTCACATATTTATGTAGCTCCAAAAATTCTGAAACATTAGGTTAACAAAGGCAATTCATATATCAATCTTGTGTAAAAAATTCAGTATTTTATCACGCTTCTGTGATTTTTAACAATTCTGGCAACAAGCACAAAAGTTTCTGTTTTTCAGCCAGATCAAATCAACGATATGCCAAAGTATCCCAAAGGCTTTACTTGGCACAAACACTAATTAAAAACACCAAAACACAATTAATACAAAGGTAATAATGTGTGTTTATTCAAGAACAGAAGAAAAAACAAAAAACGCAAAAATAAAATTGGATTGCCTCCCAACAAGCGCTATTGTTTAACGCCCCTAGCTAGGCATAAAACATAGATCTAGGTATTGTCATCTTTGGTATGCAACCCATACGTAGCTCTCATAATAGATTCATATGGAAACTTATTTTTCTTTCTTGGAAAGTGTTCCATGCCCTTCCTTAATGGAAATTGAAGTCTAAGGTTTCCTTTCATATCAATAATTGCACCAATCGTTCTAAGGAAAGGACTACCAAGAATGATAGGATATGTAGGATCGCAATCTATCTCAAGCACAATAAAATCTACAGACAAATAATTCTTATTTTCTATAATAAGAACATCATTTATCCTTCCCATAGGTTTTTTAATAGTGGAATCCGCAAGATGCAAAGTTAAAGAACAATCATCAAATTCATGGAAACCTAGCACATCACATAAAGTTTTCGGAATCATGGAAACGCTAGCACCCAAATCACGCAAAGCATGGCACTCATAATCTTTAATTTTAGTCTTAATTGTAGGTTCCCACTCATCATAAAGCTTTCTAGGGATAGAAACTTCCAACTCAAGTTTTTCTTCAAAAGATTTCATCATAGCATTGACTATATGTTTAGTAAAAGCTTTATTTTGATTATAAGCATGAGGAGAATTCAACATGAATTGCAACAAGGAAATACAATCTATCATAGAACAATTACATAATTAAAATCCTTGAAATCCAAAAGAGTGGGTTCGTTGCTACTTAAAGTTTTGACCTCTCCAATCTCACTTTTATCATTTTTTGCATCAAGATCTATTAACTCTGAATCATTGGGACGCCTTCTAGCGAAAGTTGACCCATATCCAGTCCCATCTTTATCAAGATTTATATTAGAAAACAAAGATTCAATAGGAGCAACATCAATCACTTTAATATCTTCATCATTATTATCACGAGAAATCGAAGAACATGCTTTTACAAACCAATCTTGCTTAGCATGCATCCTAGCGGTTCTTTCTTTACACTTATCAATAGAAGTTCTCATAACTTTTAGAGACTCATTAGTATCATGCTTGGGTGGAATATATCTAATTTTTAGAACCAATCTCAAGAGAAATTCTATCCATGTTCCTAGCCAAATCATCAATCTTAAGCAATTTTTCTTCAACCATAGCATTGAAATTCTTCTGAGAACTAATAAATTCTGTAATATTGTTCTCAAGATCAGAGGGCATCTTATTGTAATTTCCATAAGAATTGTTGTAGGAATTACAGTAATTATAGGAATTACTAGGAAATGACCTAGGGTTGAAATTACCTCTATACACGTTATTACCAAAATTGTTCCTACCAACAAAATTCACATCCATAGATTCATTATTATTCTCAATCAAAGTGGACAAAGTCATACCATTAGGATCAATAGGATCACTCTTACTAGCAAACAATTTCATCAGTTCATCCATCTTTCCACTCAAAACATTAATTTATTCAATCGCATGCACTTTTTTACTAGTAGAGGATCTTTCGATATGCCATTGAGAGTAATTAGCCATGATATTATCTAGGATTTTAGTAGCTTATCCTAATGTGATTTCCATAAAAGTACCCCCGTGGCCGAATCTAAAAGATTTCTAGATGCAAAATTCAATCCGGCATAAATTTTTTGTATGATCATCCATAAACTTAAGCCATGAGTATGGTAATTTCTTTTCATCAATTTCATCCTCTCCCAGATTGTGGAACATGTTCATGGTTTCTTAAAATTCATTATATTGTTCCTAAGGGAGATGATCTTAGCAGGAGGAAAATACTTGGAAATAAAAGCATCTTTACACTTATTCCATGAATCAATAGTATTTTTAGGCAAAGATGAAAACGAAGTTTTAGCACGATCTCATAGTGAGAACGGAAATAGATTCAATTTAACAATATCATTATCCACATCTTTCTTCTTTTGCATATCACACAACTCAACGGAAGTATTTAGATGGGATGCGACATCTTCACTAGGAGGGTGGAAAATAGTTCTTTCATAAAGCAAAGCAGCATTAATTTCATAAGATTCTGCACTAGTGACGGGAGCAATTGGAGTACTAATAAAATCATTATTATTGGTGTTGGAGAAATCGCACAACTTGGTGTTCTCTTGAGTCATCGTGGCAAAGCAAGCAATCTAGCACACGAGCAACCAAAAAGCAAACGAAAAGACGAACGGAAGAAGGGCGAATAAAAAGGAAAATCTTTTTGTATTTTTCTGAAAATGTTTTAGAAGTGGGGGGGGGGAACGAGAGGAAAATGGCAAATAATGTAATGCAAGAGATGAGAGTTTATGATGGGTACTTGGTAGGCTTGATCTAGATCTCCCTGGCAACGGTGCCAGAAATTCTTCCTGGTACTTCTTGAGCTTGCGTTGGTTTTTCCCTTGAAGAGGAAAGGGTGATGCGGCAAAGTAAAGAGAAGTATTTCCCTTAGTTAAGAACCAAGTTATCAATCCAGTAGGAGATACAAGCAAGTCCCCAATCTATGCACCTACACAAACAATCAAACACTTGCACCCAATGCGATAAAGGGGTTGTCAATCCCTTCACGATCACTTGCAAAGGTGAGATCTGATACATCTAGATATAAAATATTACTAAAAAGTAAACTAAAATAGAAGTAAATAAATTGCAGCGAAGTATTTTTGTTTTTTTTGGTTTATAGATATGAAAATATATGATGGAAAATAGACCCGGGGCCATAGGTTTCACTAGAGGCTTCTCTCTTGAAGGAAAATAATACGGTGGGTGAACAAATTACTGTCGAGCAATTGATAGAAAAGCGCAAAGTTATGACGATATCCAAGGCAATGATTATGCATATAGGCATCACGTCTGTGTCAAGTAGACCGAAATGATTCTGCATCTACTACTATTACTCCACACATCGACCTCTATCCAGCATGCATCTAGAGTATTAAGTTCGTAAGAACGAAGTAACGCCTTAAGTAAGATGACATTATGTAGAGAGATAAACGCAAGCAATATGATGAAAAACCCTTATTTTTACCCTTGATGGCAAAAATACAAATACGTGCCTCGCTACCCCTACTTTGTCACTGGGTGAGGACACCGTAAAATTGAACCCAAAACTAAGCACCTCTCCCATTGAAGGAAATACCAATCTAGTTGGCCAAACCAAACCGATAATTCGAAGAGAAATACAAAGATATCAAATCATGCATATAACAATTCAGAGAAGATTCAAATAATATTCATAGATAATCTGATCATAAATCCACAATTCATCGGATATCAACAAACACACCGCAAAAGAAGATTACATCGGATAGATCTCCAAGAACATCAAGGAGAACATGGTATTGATGATCAAAGAGAGAGAAGCGACCATTTAGCTACTAGCTATGGCCCCCTAGGTCTAAGGTAAACTACTCACGCTTCCTCGAAAGGGCAATAGGGTTGATGTAGAAGCCCTTTGTGATTGAATCCCTCTCCAGCAGGGTGCCAGAAAAGGTCCCAAGATGGGCTCTCACGGGTACAAAAGGTTACATCGGCAGGAAAGTATTTTTTTGGACGCTTCTGGTCATTTGGGAATATTTTTGAATTTATGGGCCAAATATTATGGTTGGAGGACTCCCGTGGGACCCACAAGGCAGGGGCTCCCCCCGGGGCGCGCCTTGGACCCTTGTGGTTGCCTCATGACTCTTCTTCCTTCCTCTCCAAGTCCTACATGTGTCTTCTGGTCCAAGAAAAATCATCGTAAAGTTTATTCCGTTTGGACTCCGTTTGATATTCCTATTTCTTTAAAACTCAAAACAAGGAAAAAATAGAAACTGGCTCTGGGCTCTGGGTTAATAAGTTAGTCTAAAAAAATAATATAAAATAGCATATTAATGCATATAAAACATCCACAACAGATAATATAATAGCATGGAACAATAAAAAAATTATAGATACGTTGGAGACGTATCACACATCTAGCCGTGGAAATTGTCATCTGGTCCAATCAAATCATCCGGCGTCCTCTGTTGCATCTTCTGGTTATCATCTCCATGGTTGTCCATGCTGCAATCACCCTTGCCTTGGATTTCTCTCCTGGTTTGGCTCTGTCCAAGGAGATCTAGCACAATTTTTGGCGAATGGTACATCCTTCTGATGATTCTGGTCATTTCATTATGGTGGTTACAAAAAGGGGTCGTACCGCCTGGTGCTTTTCTGCACGGTACCCCGTGATACCCGGTTGTACCGGTGCTTCCAGCGGTTGTACTGGTGTAGTGTGAGGCACCTTATATAAATAGGTGGTTCTTCAACCTAACATTTAATCCTCGCCTCTCTCTCTCTCTACTCCATTGATGCCCTTCAATCTTTCTTACCAGATCTGTCTCTAGCCACTCAAACTTGTTGAATTGCTAGGGATGGAAGGAGGAGATCTACATCTACACTTCTACCGAAGGAAACTTGATTCCCCTTACTTTCTTGTGTGGATTTTGCTAGTCTTGGGTGTTTGGGTACCCTATACAGATGATGTCACCTCAGAGCCACAATCCATTATGGTAAAGCTTCGTGGTGGTGTTGGAGCCTCCAATTCAATTGTGGAGATTGCCCCAACCTTGTTTGTAAAGGTTCGGTCGCCGCTGAAAGAACATATAGTGCCCCCATGTTTGGTTTTGGTAATTGATGACATTCTATATGGACTAATAGTTGCCTTGAGTTATATTTGAAGGATTTTTCCATAGGCATTTCTTGAAGTCCATTTGTTGGTTTCAAGGAGTTTATGAGTTGGCCAAGGTGCTATTCAAGGAATTATCCAAAGTTTGGTCAGAGAGAATACATGAGACAAGGTTGATCAATACTAAGTCAAGGAGTGAATCAGGTTGATGAACACACAAAGTGTACAAGATGTACCGAGAGGGATCAGGTGATCCCATGGTATGGTAAGCATTGTCCATTATGCTTTGTGTACTAACCGGTGGTCTATGTGAGAGTTGTTTGTGGGGTTAGGTATGTTTCCATGGTCATGCATCAAAAGGAAGATATCATGTAACCCATGGAGGACGACATCAAGTGGTGATCGTCATCAAGGTTGCGATGTGGAAGTTCAAGTGGAGCATCACAAAGAGATAGTGCTTGAAGCTTACCGTTCATTGTGGTGACAATGGACTTGTGAAGATGACTTGTGAAGATGTGCCAAATCTTCATCGAGCCAACTTAATCAAGAAAGGTGGTCCGACTTGATGAAGTCAATATCGTCATCATCAAGCTCAAGTGGACTTTGTGGAAGGCAAAGGTTTTCCCTTGATATGTTTTCTATTTTACCGGTCTCATGGTGGTAGTTGGGAGACCGGGTTATAGGATCTTTTGTCGTACTATCAAGGGGGGGGGCTCTCAAGTTAGTAGCTTGATCATATCGTTCGTAGAGAGCTCAAACCATTGCATCCTTGCATCATCTTTCTTTGTTCTTGTTTGTTTTTTCTCTGTGTGAGTTTTAGAGCTTTTGGCCATCTTCATGACAAGCTCTAGTTCATCCAAAACGGAGTTCACGTATGCATCTCCTATGATGTTTTCGATGTTGGAGTTTTTGCCAGTCACCGATAGAGGTTTCACTCCTCTATATGTTAGGCATACTCCCACTACCTCTTCTTACTATAACCATTTGCCGTTAGGATAGTACTCGTGTCAGGATCCCGACTCGATGTCACATCGATCTAGCCGGTAACACCTCATATCACCTTGCGGCCTCACGCACGGTATCCCCATGGGTGTCGCCTTACCTTTGCCCGGGACCGTTTGCGCCTTTTGGCTCACGTATATGATAGTGTCGCTAGCATCCATATGATAAAGAGCCCGGGCTGACATGACTAGTCGTAAACCCAAAGTGGCACAGACTTACAGGGACAGGCATCCATGACCCAGCTTCGAACGTGTCGGTCATCAGCAAGTGGGTCCGGGCTGTAGCACTGGGCTAGCAGGACTCCGGTAAACCAGGCTGTAGCGGGCTAACAGGACTCCGGTACTCAAAGCGTGACATTTCCCCGAAGGGACAGACACAGGAACGAAGAAGGACACATGCCGGCCAGCCTAAGTGTTCCAGAGCAGTAGCAGGCTACCATGGCTCAGCGGTAACACTAGGAGACATTTCCCGGTAAGAGAGGCTACTAAAGATAAACAACTAGATAGTCAGATCCCACACATACCAAGCATTTCAATCATACACACAATATGCTCGATATGTGCAAATACAACGAAGCATCACAACATGACTCTACGACACAAGTACTTTATTTAAGGCTCAGGGAGCCATACATAACATACACACAGGTACGGGTCTCACGACCCAACATACAAGTCATACAGTCATACAAACCAGCAGCGGAAGTAACTTGTCTGAGTACAGACAACTAGTAAAATAAAAGAGGCTTGGAAAGCCTAACTATACTACGTGGTCCTTCACAAGCTCAGGTTCACCACCTGGGTCTTTAGCCTACTCGTTGATGTCGATGTCTACATAGAACCCATCAGAAGGGGTTGCAGCGTCTTCTGTAAAAATGTAGATTATAGCAACATGAGTACAAAGGTACTCAGCAAGACTTACATCAGATCCTACATACATGCATATTATCAAGAAGGGTTGGTGGAGTTATTGCAGCAAGCCAGCTTTGACTCTTGGCTAGACTATCCTATGATACTCCAACTTGAAATGGTTTTGCGCACACGAGTCCACTACTCACCAATTCAATACACTACCGAGGATCCGCCTCCGTCTTCCTACGGAAGAGCCATCCTCGGCACTCACACTTATCTTGAGGCTTTTAGCAGTTTCCATTTACTTGTCTATGAACTGTATAGGCAACCAAGTAGTCCTTTACCGCGGACGCGGCTATTCGAATAGATCATGTTAACCCTGCAGGGGTGTACTCCTTCATACACGCTCTCACCACTTACCGTCGTTTACACGACATGTACTCGGCAACCTTCAAGCGGAAGCCCAACGTGGGTGTCGGCCACGACCTACCTAATCACCTAAGCCTCCAGTCCAGGTTTATCGCCTATCCAGGTTCCATCCGCAGGGAGTCCGGCCGAGGTTTCCCATACGGCCCAGAACGATGTGAACAGGGTTCCCGAGATACCTAACGGGTATTCGGTACACCGTGCCACGTACCTACCGCATCACAGCCCACCCCTACGGTCAGCGCTGTCCACGGCCTCCAGTAGGCTACAAACACCAGAAACTACTTGCAACTCCTGGACGGAGAACTAGGGTGAATAAGAAGCCGAGAGGGTCCATTGGTTTCGGGCCCAATGCATGGTAGTAGCTGATTCTTAAATCACACATACAGATCTCAGTGCTTAAGGTCGGCTTCAATGAAACAACCCACCATGTACTCCTACATGGCCTCTCATCGATACCTTTACCAATCGTGTTCACCACACCACTCTCATTACCGACATAAACATTTCACTCTAGCCCATCACCCAGATGAACCAGACCTGACACGACTCTAAGCATAGCAGGCATAGCAAGGTAGGAACAACACATACATATGGCTCAGACAACTCCTACACATGCTAGTGGGTTTCATCTAGTTATTGTGGCAATGACAGGTCATGCAGAGGAAATGGGTTCAACTACCGTAGCACACAGCAGTTTGAAACGCGTTGTCTTAATGCAGTAAAAGAGAGCAGGAGCGAGAACATGGGATTGTATCGATATGATCAAATGGTTGGTTGCTTGCCTGACGGGTCGGTGCACTGGTATTGCTCTTCGTCGGGGTTATCACGGTACTCCTCGGGGGCAGAACCTGCCGCAGAGAGCACCGATACATAAACATTACCAAACAGTATGCAACAATATGATGCATGCATGAGACATGGCAAAATGAGTGTATTGGGCTAATGCAACTAGGAACAGATGGGTTTGAACTAATTTGAACCATTGATTCAAAGTTCAAACTCATATATGGCCTTTTAAAGTGCTTTTCCTTGTTCTGCTTAAAACATCAATTTAACTTGTTTGATCATGCATGAAAATAGTACAGATGGATAGATTGGATTTTTCTGATCATTTTTCATATATAATTTGTCCAATTTGGAGTTACAGAATAAAAGTTATGAATTTTTGAAGTTTAAATAATATTCTGGAATTTCCTGATTTAACTTAAATCCAGAAATATAATTATTGCGCCAGCATGACGTCAGCATGACGTCAATGGTCAACTGCGGCTGGCTGAGGTCAAACCTGACGTGTGGGGCCCACACGTCAGTGACAGGGGGGTTAAACAGAGTTAAATTAATCCTAATTACTAATTAGTGGCGCTGGGGCCCACTGGTCAGTGTCAGGGGGTTAACTAACAGTGGTTAGCGCTAATGATGTCCACCTGGCCGACGGGGCCCACGCGTCAGTGACCCTGGGGGGGTCAAACCCCAGGTCGGACAAGTCAAACCCCACCGGCGACATGACGCCGGCGAGGTCCGAGACGGCGGCGTGATGCGGGATCGCGCTACAGGGCACGGGCGAGGCTGTGCTTAGGCTCGTTGGAGAGCCCTTGCTCCCGCGCGTCGAACGGTGGTGGTGGCCGGAGTCGACGGCGGCGAGCTCGGCTGCGGCCGCCGGAGTTCGGTCGTGCACGGAAACGGGGTTGGAGCTCGAAGGCGAGCTAAGCGAGGCGCTAGGGATGCTCTACGGAGCCTTACGAACTCGTTGGACTCGCCGGGGTGACCAAATGGTCACCGGAGCTGCGTCGACGGCGAGCTCGGCGACGGCGGAGGTTCGGCCGTGGTGGGGAGGAGGCTGCGGTGAGGGAACGAGGGGGAGAAGAGGGGTAAACGGTGGCGTAGCTCACCGCGGTTGCAGTGGGCGTCGAAGCGGGCTCGGGGACGCGCTGGAGATGGCGAATCGACGGCGACGGTGGTCGGAGTCCGAGGAGGGGAACGACGACGTGACGGTGATGCAGGGCTTCCGGAGACCCGTGGAGCGGTGGGGAGGAAGAGGAGGTCGAGGCGGAGCTCCTAAGCTAGTCGGGGGAGCGAGGGGTGGCCGGAGTCGGCTGCTATCGCGAACGGCGGCGACGGTGGTGTTCGGCCGTGTGAGAGAGAGAGCGAGGGAGAGGAGGGGAGAGCCGAGGGCGAGTGAGAGAGAGCAGGGGGGAGGCGTGGCGTCGTCCAGGGGCATCGAGGCGAGGAGGGGAGGGCAGGCAGGCAGGGAGAGAGGTGGCGTGGCGCGGTGGCGTGCGCGCGCGCCGGCCACACTCCCCTCCCTCTGTCGGGACGAAGACGACAGAGGAGGGAGGCGGGCTGGGCCGCCTGCTGGCTGGGCCGGCCAGCTGGCTGGGCTGCATAGGGAGGAGCCCAGGTAAGTTTCTCCCTTTATTTATTTTTCTGTTTTCTAATTTCTGACATTTGTTTTAATTTAAATAATATATTAAATCATTTATTTAACTTATGCCAAATTTTTTCAGGGGCTAGATATATTATTCCAGAGCTCCTTTATAATTGGCATAATATTTGGACATATATTTATATATATAGAAATATATTTCCAAAGCAAATATTTATGCATTAATTCCAAATGCCCAAAATAAATGTCCATGAGCCACTAAAAATATTGGTTTGATTTTTATCTCTGTCCAATATTTTCAGAGATCAACATGAGCATTTTCTTGGACCCTTTTGGAGAAATTTTTATTTGGGTCATTTTCAAAATGATTCTGAGGGTTTCACAGATCCCCATTTCAAGTTTCTGATGAAGAGTAAACATGATGCAACACTCTAATGCATGACTAGCTAGGGTGTGACAACTCACCCCCACTCAAAAGAATCTCGTCCCGAGATTTGGGTTCCTCCGGGAAGAAGGCGGGATACTCAAGTCGAAGACGATCCTCCCTTTCCCAGGTTGCTTCTCCTCAGAATGATGAGACCACTAAACTTTGAGAAACTTGATATTATGACGTCGAGTGGTACGCTCGGCCCGTTCGAGGATACGAATGGGGTACTCTCGGTATGTAAGATTATCTTGGAGATCAAGCATTTCGTAGTCTACTCCACGGATAGGATCCGAGAAGCAACGCCTGAGTTGGGAAACATGGAAGACATCGTGGACTCTGGAGAGGTGCGGAGGTAGTTCCCACTGGTAGGCAACTTCTCCTCGTTTGGCGAGAATGCGAAAAGGTCCAATGTAACGAGGAGCCAATTTGCCTTTGATACCGAAACGATGGGTTCCCTTCAGAGGGGTGACCCGAAGATAAGCCTTCTCGTCAACCTCGAAAGTCATAGCCTTATGTTTTCGGTCATATTGACTCTTTTGACGAGATTGGGCTGTTTTCAACTTTTCACGAACGATGCGAACTTGTTCTTTTGCTTCCTGAATCATATCCGGGCCAAAGAATTGTCTTTCCCCGGTCTCTGACCAGTTAAGGGGTGTTCGACACCGTCATCCATAGAGAACTTCAAAAGGGGCTTTACCCAAGCTAGATTGATAGCTGTTGTTGTAGGCGAATTCGGCAAATGGAAGACACTTCTCCCAGTCCATTCCAAATGAGATAACAGAGGCTCGAAGCATGTCTTCTAGAATTTGATTGACGCGTTCCACTTGACCACTCGACTGAGGGTGGAAAGCGGTGCTAAAGGAGAGACGGGTTCCCATAGCATTTTGGAAACTTTCCCAAAATCGAGAGGTGAAAAGACTTCCTCGATCCGAGTTAATTTCCAAAGGAACACCATGGAGAGACACAATTCGGGAGATGTATAAGTCTGCCAGCTGACTAGCAGTTATACTCTCACGAACAGGTAGGAAATGGGCTACTTTGGAAAGACGATCAACCACGACGAAAATAGCATTATTCCCTCTCTTGGTCCTGGGAAAACCGGTAATGAAATCCATACCAATTTTATCCCATTTCCATTCAGGAATAGCTAGGGGTTGAAGGGTGCCAGCAGGCCGTTGATGCTCTGCTTTTACACGACGACAGACGTCGCAATTAGCAATATACTGAGCAATTTCTCTCTTCATCCTAGTCCACCAGAACCTCTGGCGTAGGTCCTGATACATCTTAGTACTACCGAGATGAATGGTGAGAGGAGATTCATGAGCTTCCTTAAGGATCAAACGCCTCAGGTTTCGCACTTTGGGAACCACTAGTCGATTCCCGAAGTATACGACCCCTTGATCATTAATGGAGAAGCAATTCGCAATTCCTTTCTGAATGTTTCTCTTGATGCGGGAGATTCCCGGATCTACCTTCTGTGCTTTGATAATCTGATCCATAAGGGTAGGTTTTGCCACCAAGGTGGAAAGAAAACCTTGAGGTACAATGTGAAGGTTAAGCTTCCGAAATTCCTCATGGAGAAGCGGTTGACTTTGTTGTAACATCAGGTTGTTACAATAAGATTTACGACTTAGCGCATCAGCCATGACGTTGGCTTTCCCTGGGGTGTAGGTTATCCCTAAGTCGAAGTCTGTGATCAACTCAACCCAACGTCTTTGCCTGAGATTCAGATCCGGTTGGGTGAAAATGTACTTCAGACTTTGGTGATCAGTGAATATTTCGCAACGATTACCGAGGAGGTAATGTCGCCAGGTCTTAAGTGCATAGACTACAGCTGCAAGCTCTAGATCATGAGTAGGATAATTCTCCTCGTGTGGGTGCAATTGCCGTGAAGCGTAGGCAATTACGTGTCGATCTTGCATGAGAATGCAACCTAGTCCTTGTCGTGAGGCGTCGCAGTAGATAACAAAGTCCTTGGAGAAGTCTGGCGGTACCAGTACGGGAGCAGAAGTCAGGCGTCTTTTCAGTTCCTGAAAGCTGTGCTCACATTGTGGAGTCCATTCGAACTTTTTATCTTTCTTGAGGAGTTCGGTTAGAGGTTTAGCAACTTTGGAGAAGTTTTCGACAAAGCGACGGCAATAGCTCGCTAAGCCCAGAAAGCTCCGAACTTGCTTGACCGATTCAGGTGGAGTCCAATTAAGGACGGCTTGAACTCGCTCAGGGTTAACAGCAATACCTTTACCAGATATTACATGACCCAGATAGGTCACTTCTGACAACCAGAATTCACATTTAGAAAATTTGGCATAAAGGCGATGCTCTCGAAGTTTCTGCAACACTAGCCTTAGATGTTCGGCATGTTCTTCCTCGTTCTTGGAGTAGATGAGTATATCATCGAGGTAAACCACGGCGAATTTATCCAAATACTCCATGAAGATTGAGTTCATTAACCGAGAAAAGGTGGCTGGAGCGTTGGTTAAACCGAAGGACATGACGGTGTACTCGTATTGGCCATAACGAGTAACAAAGGCCGTTTTAGGAATGTCCCCGTTTCTGATTTTGATTTGATGGTAGCCCAACCTCAAATCCATCTTGGAGAAGACTGAGGATCTAGCGAGCTGATCATACAGGTCGTTGATCCTGGGAAGCGGATATTTGTTCTTGATTGTGACCAAATTGACAGGTCGGTAATCTACAACCATCCGGTCCGTACCATCCTTCTTCTTGACGAATAGGACGGGGCAAGCCCACGGAGATGAACTAGGGCGGATGAAACCCTTTTTCAAGGACTCATCGAGTTGTTTCTTAAGCTCGGCTAGTTCTAGTGGTGCCATCTTATAAGGTCTTCTAGCAATCGGAACGGTTCCTGGAATGAGGTCTATTACGAACTCAACATCCCTGTCAGGTGGAACACCTGGCAATTCTTCTGGGAAGACATCCGGGAAGTCACGGACTACCGGAACGTCCTCAAGGTCTGGCAAAGGGCTGGCGTTAAGAGAATATAATTGTCGCTTAGCTATTCGGGTCAAGACATTGACTATCTTCCCCGAAGGATGGGTGAGTTGAACAATCCTAGAGAAGCAATCAATTTTGGCTTGATGAGCTGACATCCAGTCCATACCCAAAATGATATTAATATCTGAAGATTTAAGGGCTATCAAAGACGCGAGGAAAACAAGTCTGTCGACTTGGATTTCATTTCCATGGCTTACTCTAGAAGTTTGCCATTTGGATCCCGGAGTTTGAATTACCATAGAGGTTGGCATATCACCGAATGCGACGTTATGCAAGCGAGCATAGTTTTCAGATATAAAAGAATGAGAGGCTCCTGTATCGAAAAGAACAGATGCCGGGTGGCAATTAACAAGAAGCGTACCAAGAACGACGTTGGGATCCTCTTGAGCTTCTTCGGCAGAGATACAATTGACATGGCCACGTGAAGCGGTGACCGGCTTGGCGTGGAATATTTTTCCTGTCGGCTTGCCACGGCCAACAGCTTTAGCAGATTGATTGGGGTTGGTCTGGGGACACTCACGCATATAGTGGCCAGATTCCCCACACTTGAAACAAGTCACGGAACTGGTACGTGGAGGAGCATTGTTAGATGGACCCCCATAGGGCTTGGCCGGTGCAGACTGTTGAACAGGGCGAGGCACCTGGAAAGATGGCCTCGGTGTGAACCTAGGTGGCAGGGCGGTGTTGGGTACCCACACGCGGCGCTTCTGAGGACCAGCACCGGATGAGGAACCCATGTCACGGCCATGCTTGCGTGTTGCGTCATAGTCAGTCAGACCAGTTTCAGCACTGATGGCTTTGTTGACAAGTTTCTGGAAGGATGTGCACTCATGCAGACGGAGGTCGCGGCGAAGCTCAGGACTAAGGCCCTTACGGAACCTTGCTTGCTTCTTGGCATCAGTAGACACTTCCTCAGTTGCATATCGTGCGAGATTACCAAACTCCCTGCTGTAAGCATCCACAGAAAGTCGGCCTTGGGTGAAACTGCAAAATTCTTCACGTTTACGGTCCATGAGACCCTCCGGAATGTGATGTTCACGGAAAGCCTCGCTGAATTCAGCCCAAGTAGTGACATGGCCCACTGGGCGCATAGCTCCATAATTTTCCCACCATAGACTGGCGGGGCCTTCAAGATGATATGCAGCAAAGGTGACCTTGTCAGCCTCCGCTACCAGCGCGGAACGCAGTTTGTGAGAGATACTGCGAAGCCAGTCATCAGCGTCGAGAGGCTCGACGGAGTGGTGGAACGTGGGTGGATGTAATTTGATAAAATCACTGAGTGACACCACGTTAGTCCTCTGATGGTGTGCCGTGTTCTGTTCAATACGCTCTAACAAACGGTTGGTCTCCCGCTTGTTTCTCTCAGCTTCCATCATAACCTCGGCTAGTGAAGGAGGATGAGGCAGATTTGCATCCCTGGCTTCACTGCCTTCGGCCTGCTCTTGAGAAGCAGGGTTAGTGCGCGTGTTGACCATCCTAGGTAAACAAGACAATGATTTAGTCAGGATGATAAAATTCCGACCTAGGATAAAAATGTAAGGAATAACTCGAAATGCAAGATGATCATCCGTATGACATGGTAGATACAGAAACTGCTTCTTTATTCCATCGTCATACACACCATACAGGGTTTAGTACAAGACCAAACAAAGTACTATTACGGTGAAAAGAGGATTACATCTCATCGGAGGCATCCCAAGCTCCTATACATTATTTTTCTACACCTCCGGAAAGAGTACAACTAGGTCATATCCCCCGAGTCACGCGGGACGATAGATGACACAGCTAGTGCGAACTAGTGATACTACCACTAACTCAGACCGATCCGTAGTAGTCCTCGTAGAAGTCACCTCCATAGCCTGGGAGCTCAACATGATCATCCGGAAACAGACGATCTCGCGGAGCTTGTGGACCATAGGGGCTAGGATGAGGCCTCGGACCAACAAACGGTGGCCTGCGGGGACCGCGAGGTGGGGTGATGCCTCCTACATCACGCCAAACCATCACGTCTGGTAGAGCAGATCTCACAGGATAGAGATCGCGCATATCTGAGAATCCAGCTTGCACCGCCGGTGCGAACCGAGACAAAGTGGCCCAGTGGTCAGCACGGGTATTGAAGAGCTCTAACCTCAAGGCCCGATTTTCATGGTCCTTATCCTCGAGCATCTCAGCAGTGGTGCGAGCCCGTGAATCCTCCTGAGTGGGGTCAGCATAAATAGCCTGGAGATACCCTTGTGCTCCCGGAAGTGATCCTGGCATATACCGGAAATCAGAGTCCCGAAATATACCAGATCTGACTCGCATAATGGTCATCATAGAGTAGGCGGCGTCCTGCACCGCCATCTCAATAGTAACCCCGAGTCCATAGGAGCAGTGAAGAGGCTCGGTGGATCCAGGATAAGATGGAAATATCCTGACAGTGCAGAGATACTGGCTTTGATTAAAGTCTCGGAATTGCTCTTCGACCGTGTACTCAGGATACCGGCGGTATCCAGCCTCAGTCATTACCCTGACCAACTTGGCAGTATGGCCGGGTACATCTAGGCATCGAGTCAGGCGAACCACTTGATTGAGGTCGCGAGTGGCCATCTGAAAGCACAATCATAATGCAAGGGCATTAGAATTTCTAGCAAAATTTCGGCAGCATAACAGCTGTAAATGCTCAAGAAGGATTTTGAGACATTTGACAAAGGATTACATACACACTCATCATCATCATAACAAGGTTCTGAATCCATTCTAACAACATAAGGTGGTAGTAGAACTGAACTAGGCTTGTATCCATCAAACTTATAAGGTACTACTGATTAGTAACACGTGATCCTGATAGAGAGAACAAATCCTAATTCCTTATCCCCCGGTGGAAGAATGGACTGACTCAGATCAGAATGTCATAAGATAAAGGAGTAAAAAGAGCCTTACGTTCCAACCCACAAACAATTCCCCTACATATAACTAAAGAATTTCTAGACTCAACATCGACCAGTTTGGCTTGGAGAACCTACAGGCAGTCCGGCTCTGATGCCAACGCTGTCAGGACCCCGACTCGATGTCACATCGATCTAGCCAGTAACACCTCATATCACCTTGCGGCCTCACGCACGGTATCCCCACGGGTGTCGCCTTACCTTTGCCCGGGACCGTTTGCGCCTTTTGGCTCACGTATATGATAGTGTCGCTAGCATCCATATGATAAAGAGCCCGGGCTGACATGACTAGTCGTAAACCCAAAGTGGCACAGACTTACAGGGACAGGCATCCATGACCCAGCTTCGAACGTGTCGGTCATCAGCAAGTGGGTCCGGGCTGTAGCACTGGGCTAGCAGGACTCCGGTAAACCGGGCTGTAGCGGGCTAACAGGACTCCGGTACTCAAAGCGTGACATTTCCCCGAAGGGACAGACACAGGAACGAAGAAGGACACATGCCGGCCAGCCTAAGTGTTCCAGAGCAGTAGCAGGCTACCATGGCTCAGCGGTAACACTAGGAGACATTTCCCGGTAAGAGAGGCTACTAAAGATAAACAACTAGATAGTCAGATCCCACACATACCAAGCATTTCAATCATACACACAATATGCTCGATATGTGCAAATACAACGAAGCATCACAACATGACTCTACGACACAAGTACTTTATTTAAGGCTCAGGGAGCCATACATAACATACACACAGGTACGGGTCTCACGACCCAACATACAAGTCATACAGTCATACAAACCAGCAGCGGAAGTAACTTGTCTGAGTACAGACAACTAGTAAAATAAAAGAGGCTTGGAAAGCCTAACTATACTACGTGGTCCTTCACAAGCTCAGGTTCACCACCTGGGTCTTTAGCCTACTCGTTGATGTCGATGTCTACATAGAACCCATCAGAAGGGGTTGCAGCGTCTTCTGTAAAAATGTAGATTATAGCAACATGAGTACAAAGGTACTCAGCAAGACTTACATCAGATCCTACATACATGCATATTATCAAGAAGGGTTGGTGGAGTTATTGCAGCAAGCCAGCTTTGACTCTTGGCTAGACTATCCTACGATACTCCAACTTGAAATGGTTTTGCGCACACGAGTCCACTACTCACCAATTCAATACACTACCGAGGATCCGCCTCCGTCTTCCTACGGAAGAGCCATCCTCGGCACTCACACTTATCTTGAGGCTTTTAGCAGTTTCCATTTACTTGTCTATGAACTGTATAGGCAACCAAGTAGTCCTTTACCGCGGACGCGGCTATTCGAATAGATCGTGTTAACCCTGCAGGGGTGTACTCCTTCATACACGCTCTCACCACTTACCGTCGTTTACACGACATGTACTCGGCAACCTTCAAGCGGAAGCCCAACGTGGGTGTCGGCCACGACCTACCTAATCACCTAAGCCTCCAGTCCAGGTTTATCGCCTATCCAGGTTCCATCCGCAGGGAGTCCGGCCGAGGTTTCCCATACGGCCCCGAACGATGTGAACAGGGTTCCCGAGATACCTAACGGGTATTCGGTACACCGTGCCACGTACCTACCGCATCACAGCCCACCCCTACGGTCAGCGCTGTCCACGGCCTCCAGTAGGCTACAAACACCAGAAACTACTTGCAACTCCTGGACGGAGAACTAGGGTGAATAAGAAGCCGAGAGGGTCCATTGGTTTCGGGCCCAATGCATGGTAGTAGCTGATTCTTAAATCACACATACCGATCTCAGTGCTTAAGGTCGGCTTCAATGAAACAACCCACCATGTACTCCTACATGGCCTCTCATCGATACCTTTACCAAATCGTGTTCACCACACCACTCTCATTACCGACATAAACATTTCACTCTAGCCCATCACCCAGATGAACCAGACCTGACACGACTCTAAGCATAGCAGGCATAGCAAGGTAGGAACAACACATACATATGGCTCAATCAACTCCTACACATGCTAGTGGGTTTCATCTAGTTACTGTGGCAATGACAGGTCATGCAGAGGAAATGGGTTCAACTACCGTAGCACACAGCAGTTTGAAACGCGTTGTCTTAATGCAGTAAAAGAGAGCAGGAGCGAGAACATGGGATTGTATCGATATGATCAAATGGTTGGTTGCTTGCCTGATGGTTCGATGCACTGATACGGTTCTTCGTTAGGGTAATCACGGTACTCCTCGGAGGCAGAGCCTGTCGCAAAGGACACCGATACACAACCATCACCAAACAATGTGCAACAATATGATGCATGCATGAAACATGGCAATATGAGTGTGTTGGGCTAATGCAACTAAAACCAGAAGGGTTTGAACAAATTTGAATCAAGGATTCAAATTTCAAATTCAAATATGGCCTTTTAAAGTGCTTTTCCTTGTTCTGCTTGAAACATCAATTTAACTTGTTTGATCATGCATGAAAATAGTACAGATGGATAGATTGGATTTTTCTGATCATTTTTCATATATAATTTGTCCAATTTGGAGTTACAGAATAAAAGTTATGAATTTTTGAAGTTTAAATAATATTCTGGAATTTCCTGATTTAATTTAAATCCAGAAATATAATTATTGCGCCAGCATGACGTCAGCATGACGTCAGTGGTCAACTGCGGCTGGCTGAGGTCAAACCTGACGTGTGGGGCCCACACGTCAGTGACAGGGGGGTTAAACAGAGTTAAATTAATCCTAATTACTAATTAGTGGCGCTGGGGCCCACTGGTCAGTGTCAGGGGGTTAACTAACAGTGGTTAGCGCTAATGATGTCCACCTGGCCGACGGGGCCCACGCGTCAGTGACCCTGGGGGGGTCAAACCCCAGGTCGGACAAGTCAAACCCCACCGGCGACATGACGCCAGCGAGGTCCGAGACGGCGGCGTGATGCGGGATCGCGCTACAGGGCACGGGCGAGGCTGTGCTTAGGCTCGTTGGAGAGCCCTTGCTCCCGCGCGTCGAACGGTGGTGGTGGCCGGGCCTGAGGTGGTCGGAGTCGACGGCGGCGAGCTCGGCTGCGGCCGCCGGAGTTCGGTCGTGCACGGAAACGGGGTTGGAGCTCGAAGGCGAGCTAAGCGAGGCGCTAGGGATGCTCTACGGAGCCTTACGAACTCGTTGGACTCGCCGGGGTGACCAAATGGTCACCGGAGCTGCATCGACGGCGAGCTCGGCGACGGCGGAGGTTCGACCGTGGTGGGGAGGAGGCTGCGGTGAGGGAACGAGGGGGAGAAGAGGGTTAAACGGTGGCGTAGCTCACCGCGGTTGCAGTGGGCGTCGAAGCGGGCTCGGGGACGCGCTGGAGACGGTGAATCGACGGCGACGGTGGTCGGAGTCCGAGGAGGGGAACGACAACGTGACGGCGATGCAGGGCTTCCGGAGACCCGTGGAGCGGTGGGGAGGAAGAGGAGGTCGAGGCGGAGCTCCTGAGCTAGTCGGGGGAGCGAGGGGTGGCCGGAGTCGGCTGCTATGGCGAACGGCGGCGACGGTGGTGTTCGGCCGTGTGAGAGAGAGAGCGAGGGAGAGGAGGGGAGAGCCGAGGGCGAGTGAGAGAGAGCAGGGGGGGAGGCGTGGCGTCGTCCAGGGGCATCGAGGCGAGGAGGGGAGGGCAGGCAGGCAGGGAGAGAGGTGGCGTGGCGCGGTGGCGCGCGCGCGCGCCGGCCACACTCCCCTCCCTCTGTCGGGACGAAGACGACAGAGGAGGGAGGCGGGCTGGGCCGCCTGCTGGCTGGGCCGGCCAGCTGGCTGGGCTGCACAGGGAGGAGCCCAGGTAAGTTTCTCCCTTTATTTATTTTTCTGTTTTCTAATTTCTGACATTTGTTTTAATTTAAATAATATATTAAATCATTTATTTAACTTATGCCAAATTTTTTCAGGGGCTAGATATATTATTCCAGAGCTCCTTTATAATTGGCATAATATTTGGACATATATTTATATATATAGAAATATATTTCCAAAGCAAATATTTATGCATTAATTCCAAATGCCCAAAATAAATGTCCATGAGCCACTAAAAATATTGGTTTGATTTTTATCTCTGTCCAATATTTTCAGAGATCAACATGAGCATTTTCTTGGACCCTTTTGGAGAAATTTTTATTTGGGTCATTTTCAAAATGATTCTGAGGGTTTCACAGATCCCCATTTCAAGTTTCTGATGAAGAGTAAACATGATGCAACACTCAAATGCATGACTAGCTAGGGTGTGACAACTCGTCATCATCTATCCAACAAGTTTGAGCTTGCTCAATTCAGAGCTCATATGCAATAGTTATAGTAGTTTCAGTATTGATGCATCCTTCTATTTTGCTTGGGCGGTTTTTCAGATCTAAACAGTAGTAGAGTGGCAGTAGAGCGGTAGTACCGCTTATAAGTGGTACTACAGGCCTGCTACTTCCGCTGCTTATATTTATGCCTCTGGAACTCATCACGAATTTCGCGGTAGTAGAGCGGTAGTACCTCTCCCCTGAGCGGCACTACCTCTCTGGCAGATCTACAACTTGTGTTTTTCTGTCTCGTTGGGTTGTTTTGACCGTGCTAAGCGGTAGTACCGCTCCTCCAATCAGTCCCTTACGGAATAGCGCATAAACTAGGGTATACGCTTCTGTCACTCTTGCAACCCATCATCTAATTACTACTCCACAATGTATTCTCTTAGGCCCAAATATGGTGAAGTGTCATGTAGTCGACGTTCACATGACACCACTAAGGGATTCACAACATACATACTATCAAAATATCAAACACATATCAAGTTCACATGATTAATTGCAACACGATTTCTCCCGTGACCTCAAGAACAAAAGTAACTACTCACAAATGATTATCATGCTCAAGATCAAAGGGTATTAAATAGCATAATGGATCTGAACATATACTATTCCACCAAATAAACCATACAGTAATCAACTACAAGATGTAATCAACACTACTAGTCACCCATAAGTACCAATCTAAGGTTCCGGTACAAAGATTGAACACAAGAGATGAACTAGGGTTTGAGAGGAGATGGTGTTCTTGAAGATGTTGATGGAGATTTCCCTCCCCAAGATGGGAGAGTTGTTGGTGATGATGACGATGATGATTTCCCCCTTCGGGAGGGAAGTTCCCCCGGCGGAACCGCTTCGCATGAGGGAAAAAGTGCTCCTTCCCAAGTTCTGCCTCAAGACGGCGGCGCTTCGTCCCGAAAGTCCTCTCCTTATTTTTTCTAGGTCAAAATGACTTATATACCAGAGGATGGGCACCGGAGGTGGGCTGGGCTGAGCACAACCCACCAGGGCGAGCCTGGGGGGCCAGGCATGCCCTGGTGTCTTGTGCTCACTAGGTGGCCCCCTCCGGTAGTTATTTGCTCCAATATTCTTCATATATTCCATAAAAAACATCATGAAGTTTTAGCTCATTTGGAGTTGTGCAGAATAGGTAGCCTGATGTAGCTTTTTCAGTTCCAGATTTCCAGCTGCCAGAATTCTCCCTCTTTGTGTGAACCTTGCATATTATGAGAGAAAAGGCATTAGAATTACTCCAAAAAGCATTATTATGCATAAAAACATTATAAATAACAGTAGGTAAACATGATGCAAAATGGACGTATCAACTCCCCCAAGCTTAGACCTCGCTTGTCCTCAAGAGAAAACCTAAATCGAAAAACATGTCCACATGCTTAGAGAGAGAGGTGTCAATAAAAAGAAAATACAGACATAGAGGCATCATGTAAATTATCATAACAGAAACAAAGTTTAACATAAAACTTTTATCATAGAACTTTTATCATAGATGAGGGAGTCCTGGACTAGGGGGTGTCCGGATAACCGAACTATCATCGTCGGCCGGACTCCAAGACTATGAAGATACAAGATTGAAGACTTCGTCCCGTGTCCGGATGGGACTTTCCTTGGCGTGGAAGGCAAGCTTGGCGATACGGATATGTAGATCTCCTACCATTGTAACCGACTCTGTGTAACCCTAGCCCTCTCCGATGTCTATATAAACCGGAGGGTTTTAGTCCGTAGGACATAACAACAACAATCATACCATAGGCTAGCTTCTAGGGTTTAGCCTCCTTGATCTCGTGGTAGATCCACTCTTGTACTACCCATATCATCAATATCAATCAAGCAGGAGTAGGGTTTTACCTCCATCGAGAGGGCCCAAACCTGGGTAAAACATCGTGTCCCTTGTCTCCTGTTACCATCTGCCTAGATGCACAGTTCGGGACCCCCTACCCGAGATCCGCCGGTTTTGACACCGACATTGGTGCTTTCATTGAGCGTTCCTCTGTGTCGTCACCGCTAGGCTTGATGGCTCCTTCGATCATCAACAACAACAACGCAGTCCAGGGTGAGACTTTTCTCCCCGGGCAGATCTTCGTATTCGGCGGCTTTGCACTGCGGGCCAACTCGCTTGGCCATCTGGAGCAGATCGAAAGCTACGCCCCTGGCCATCAAGTCAGATTTGGAAGTTTGAAATTCACGGCTAACATCCACGGAGACTTGATCTTCGATGGATTCAAGCCACAGACGAGCACGCCGCACTGTCACGATGAGCATGATCTAGCTCCGCTGCCGGACAGTGCCCTGGAGGCCGCACACGAGTCCGCTCCGACCCTTAGTTCGGAGCCGGCTGCGCAGATCGAGGACGGATGGCTAGACACCGCCTCAGGGGCTGCAACCTCTACGACGATGGAGCCGAATACTGACCCTGTCCCTTGTGAAGCTCGTGACTCCGAGGTGCCGGACTCCTTGCCGAACTCCGAACGTCCCACGCCCCCTTCAATTGAATCCGATTGGGCGCCGATCATGAAGTTCACCGCTGCGGACATCTTTCAACACCCACCTTTCAGTGACATCCTGAATTCACTAAAGTATCTCTCGTTATCAGGAGAGCCCTGGCCGGACTGCGGTCAGGACGGTTGGGATGCGGACGACGAAGAAATTCAAAGCCCACCCACCACCCACTTAGTAGCCACTGTCGACGATCTGACCGACATGCTAGACTTCGACTCCGAAGACATCGACGGTATGGACGACGATGCTGGAGACGACCAAGAACCAGCGCCTACTGGGCACTGGAAAGCCACCTCGTCATACGACATATACATGGTGGACACCCCAAAGGAGGGGAATGGCGATGGAAAAGCGGAGGAAGACCCCTCGAGGAAACAGCCTAAGCGCCGGCGTCAGCGGCGCCGCTCTAAATCCCGCCACAGCAAGAATGGAGATTCCGGCACCGGAGATAATAACACCCCAGACAGTGCCGAAGACAACCCCCTCCAGCAAGATTCAGCACAGGAGGACGGAGAAGCCAGCCCTCACGAGAGAGCGGCAGACGAAGAGGTAGAGGATGATAATTACATGCCTCCCTCCGGAGACGAAGCAAGCCTCGACGACGACGAATTCGTCATGCCTGTGGATCCCGTCGAACAAGAGCGTTTTAAACGCAGGCTTATGGCCACGGCAAACAGCCTCAAGAAAAAGCAGCAACAACTTAGAGCTGATCAAGATCTGCTAGCCGACAGATGGACTGACGTCCTTGCGGCCGAAGAGCATGAACTCGAACGCCCCTCCAAAAGCTACCCCAAACGCAAGCTACTCCCACGATTAGAGGAGGAGGCATATAAACCGGCATCAGCAGCGCACAATGCGGCTGACCGACCACCTCGTGGCCGTGACAGAGAGGCCTCTAGGCCCTCCACTAGAACCATACCTCGACATCGCTCGAAAAGCACAAAGCCACAGGGGAACGCTCCGGACTTGCGAGATATATTGGAGGATAAGGCAAGACAATCAAGATCGATCTACGGATCGCGTGGGCGCCCCATGATACGCGACGACAACCGTCGCGCCGGATACAGCAAGTCCGGCCAGGCCGAACACAATAGATGAAGTAATGGATCATCAAATCCCCGAAGGGTTTAAACCTGTGAATATTGAATCCTATGATGGCACAATAGACCCCGCGGTTTGGATCGAAGACTATCTCCTCCATATCCACATGGCCCGCGGCGATGACCTTCACGCCATCAAATACCTCCCACTCAAGCTTAAAGGCCCAGCTCGGCATTGGCTTAACAGCTTGCCAGCAGAATCAATTGGCTGCTAGGAGGACCTGGAAGCCGCATTCCTTGATAACTTCCAGGGCACATACGTGCGACCACCAGACGCCGATGACCTAAGCCACATAATTCAGCAGCCAGACGAATCGGCCAGACAATTCTGGACACGGTTCTTAACAAAGAAAAATCAAATCGTCGACTGTCCGGATGCACAGGCTCTCGCAGCCTTCAAACATAACATCCGCGACAAGTGGCTTGCCCGGCACCTAGGACAGGAAAAGCCGAAATCCATGGCAGCCCTCACATCACTCATGACCCGCTTCTGCGCGGGAGAGGACAGCTGGCTAGCCCGCAGTAACAACCTCAACAAAAATTCTGGCAGTCCGGATACTAAGGACAGCAATGGCAGGTAGCGTCACAACAAGAACAAACGCCGCGTTAACAACGGTAATACTGAGGATACGGCAGTCAATGCCAGATTCAGAGGCTCCAAACCGGGTCAGCGGAAAAAGCCATTCAAAAGAACTACCCCGGGTCCGTCCAATTTGGACCGAATACTCGACCGCTCGTGCCAGATACACGGCACCCCCGAAAAGCCAGCTAATCACACCAACAGGGACTGCTGGGTATTCAAGCAGGAAGGCAAGCTAATTGCCGAAAACAATGACAAGGGGCTGCATAGCGATGACGAGGAAGAGACCCGACCGCCGAACAACAGAGGACAGAAGGGTTTCCCCCCACAAGTGCGGACGGTGAACATGATATACGCAACCCACATACCCAAGAGGGAGCGGAAGCGTGCACTCAGGGACGTATACGCGATGGAGCCAGTCGCCCCGAAGTTCAACCCATGGTCCTCTTGCCCGATCACCTTTGATCGAAGGGACCACCCCACCAGCATCCACCATGGAGGGTTCGCCGCATTGGTTCTAGACCCAATCGTTGACGGGTTTCACCTCACTAGAGTCCTGATGGACGGCGACAACAGCCTGAACCTGCTTTACCAGGATACAGTGCGCAAGATGGGCATAGACCCCTCAAGGATTAAACCCACAAAGACGACCTTCAAAGGCGTCATACCAGGTGTAGAAGCCAACTGTACAGGCTCAGTTACACTGGAGGTGGTCTTCGGATCCCCGGATAACTTCCGAAGCGAGGAGTTAATCTTCGACATCGTTCCGTTCTGAAGTGGCTATCATGCACTGCTCGGATGAACCGTGTTTGCAAAGTTCAATGCGGTGCCGCACTACGCATACCTCAAGCTCAAGATGCCAGGCCCTCGAGGAGTCATCACGGTCAATGGAAACACTGAACGCTCCCTCCGAACGGAGGAACATACAGCGGCTCTCGTGGCAGAAGTGCAAAGCAGCCTCTTAAGGCAATTCTCGAGTTCGGCCGTTAAACGACCGGACACGGCTAAACACGCCCGGAGTAACCTACAACAAGACCACATGGCACGTTCTGAGCACGCGTAGCAATGCGGCCCCAACCCCAGCCCTTGCAGAATTGCAAGACCGGTCCTTCGTGCACATCATTATGCTCTGGAGATACCATGGGCATAGGGGGAGGGGCACGACCACAACAGGCCCAGAATGCGGCTTAACCACACCAGGGGCTCCCAAGTGTGTCATCCTTTTTTCCTTTTTCTTTTTTCTTACCCACAGGACTCCGTTCACCAGAGGCCCTGTCCGGCAGTAGACCTGCCGAACTCACGATGCAACAACCAGGGAAGGAGAAAGGCTACGACGAGTATCCAGGTGGTCTCCATTACGAGCATTAAATCTGTTTTATACACCATTCCGCAGCCTACCCCTGGAGGGGGACATGCTTAATAGTCCCATCCCTTGCTTATCGCACTATTTTTATCGTTCTGCATTCCTGGCAGTATTTCTTGAATAAACAATGCATCGCTCTTTTGCTTATAATTGCATTCCTTTCTTATACATATGTTCATTTATGACATGTTGCACCCGTACACTTTGGTACGGCTAAATACACCAGGGGCTTAAGTTCCCCACATTATGGTGTGATAAGTCCGAACACTTTCACAAGTGCGGCACCCCAAACTTATAGCATTATATGCATCGGCTCCGAATCATGTCTTGGGTCAATAGTTGGGTTTGCCCGGCTCCCATGTTTTGGTACCTTATGTTCCGTTGTATCGGCTAAGGTAGCACTGGGAGAACCACTGCGATTGTGCCCCAGTTGAGCTGGGCGAGCGCCTCAGTGGAGAAAGCTAAAACTGACCGTCATGATGAGGCGAGAGCCGGTTGCTGTTCGAGAGGTTTTTTTGAGTCCCTAAAGACTTATGCCGCTTAGAGCGAGGAACCGGCTTTGTCCGGCCCAGGCGTGGATAGCGCCCCGAATTCGGCCTTCCGAACACTAGGGGCTTCGCCGAAATTTAAAATTATAGAATTCTATGGCTAAGTGAGAGTGTTTAACCATTATAAGTCTGGTTGCCTCGTTCGTTGTGTTGAGCGCCTCCCTAGATGGACCCAAAAATGGGAACAAGAGTGCTCAAATTTATCCCGAACACCCCAGCACTCGTGGCATGGGGGCTGAAGCCGACGACTTGCCATCTCTCAGATTTGATAAACGGCCGCACAGAAGGTAATATTTTAAATTAACAAGCGTTTCTTAGTGCACATGAACAAAGTTTTCAGCGCACAGGATAACAAAATGCGAGTCTACTCAAGTATTACATCTTTGGAGCACTCACCCACAATCATGCGGGCACCCTTCAGGACACCCTTATAGTACATCTCGGGTGTGCGATACTCCTTGCCCGGCGGTGGCGCGTCCGTCACAAGCTTCTCAGCATCCATCCTGCCCCAGTGCACTTTAGCACGGGCAAGGGCCCGACGGGCACCTTTAATGCAGGCGGAGTGCTTGATGACTTCAACCCAGGGACACGCATCCACCAGCCGCCACACCAGGCCGAAGTAGCTCCCAGGCATGGCCTCTTTGGGCCATAGCCGAACTATAAGGCCCTTCATGGCCTGTTTGGCCACCTTGTGGAGCTCGACCAGCTGCTTCAGCTGGTCGCTAAGGGGCACCGGATGTCCGACCTCAGCATACTGAGACCAGAATACCTTCTCCATCGAGCTCCACTCCTCGGCTCTGTAGAAAGCGGCAGCATCGGACACGCTGCAGGGCAGATCTGTGAACGCTCCTGGAGAGCTTCGAATTCGGGTAAGTAACAGGTAATTCACTTTAACATGCTTGCTTTGCCTGAAGAATGCCTTACCCGCCGCTATTTTCTTCAAATCCTCGATTTCCTGGAGGGCCTTGTGGGCATCGGCCTTAGCGGCTTTGGCACTCTCAAGAGCCGACGCAAGCTCGGACTCTCGAGTCTTCGAGTCACGCTGCAAACCCTCGTGCTTTTCCACGAGAGCCTGGAGCTCTTGCTGTACCTCCGCCACCCGTGCCTCCTGCTTCTCTCGCTCGGCTCGTTCCGCGGCAGCATTACGTTCGGCCGTGGACACCGCCTCCTTCAGGGTTGCCACCTCGTCCGTGGCCCCTGGAGTACCCATGTTATCCTTGTTATTTCTCTTGCAACCAAATCCTTTTCTGTAAGGTACAACTATAATACGGTGTTACTCACCTTCCTTGTCCTCGAGCTGCTTCTTGGCACGGCCGAGCTCGCTCTTGGACCGCTCGAGGCTCTGCTTCAAGGTATTGACCTCCGCAGTCAGTGCGGCAGAGGTCAGCAGCGCAGCCTGCATTCCCATATGGACATATTTTTTAAGACTCCTGCGTATATCTTTTTAGATCCTCAGTCCGGCTTTTGTTTCCGAACACCGAACCGAGCATCAGGGGCTACTGTCTATGCGGTATTATATTACATATCTTAAAATTCTTACCTCAAAGCCTGTTAGAAGGCTGCTGCAGGCCTCGGTCAGCCCGCCCTTGGCGAGCTGAACCTTCTGAATCACCGCACTCATGATAGTGCGGTGTTCTTCTTCAATGGAAGCGCCGTTGAGCGCCTCCAGCAAGTTATCCGGCGCCTCCGGTTGGACGGAGGCCGCCGGTGTCACAGTCTTGCCCTTCTTACGAAGGGGCCGCCCGGCGGACTCCGGAACCACTGCAGGTTCCGGTGCGGAGTCCAGTGCAAAGTCCGGGAGGTTGCCCTGCGGTACCTCCGGGGCCTCCTCCTCCTGGTGGGTCCCTTCCCAGGATCCCACCTCAGCGTCGTCAGCATCACAGGGGGTGGAGGCAGTCGGAAGAGAATCCATATCCGACGTGCCCAAGGACCCGCTTGACGAAGCAGGAAGATCGTCCTTGGGCAGACTACAGGGTTGTATGCGGCATTAGAAAGACACCATGCGACAAAAAGAAAAATTATAAATCATCTAGGAGTTCAGATACTTACGATCTCGCCAGGGGCTTGGCCCTTGAGGGCCACTCCTCGTCGCCATCGCCGACGTTGGCGGAACAGTCCGGGGGATGGGTCCTTCCTTTCTTGGACCCTTCGGCCTCCCTCGTTGGGGAGGCCTTCCTCTTCTTCTCTCCCCCCGCTGGGGGAGAGGCCTCTTTCTTGTCCTCCTCGTCCTCGTGGGAGGAGTCCGCCTCGGAGTCATCGGACGATGAGTCCGATACCACCTGACACCGGGAACTCCTTCGGGTTCTCGTGGCCTTCTTCTTGGCCTCTTCTCCGGCACTACGTAAAGTGCCGGGACCAGCAGCCCTGTCAAACGGGCATCCGCTGGGTCTTCTAGAAGGGGAGCCGGACAGTTAACCTGTCCGGACGTCGCCTGCCAGGCCTGTTAAAGGTATTGGGAGTTTAGATCCCGCATAAAGTCAAAACATGAAAAGCAAGTGTCCCATAAAGGATAACATGGCTTACCTCGCCGGCCGGACGCCGCGAGCTGAATCCGCGATCTTCGGTAGAGGATGCGGGAGCTTCGGCGCCCTTGAACAGCACCCTCCAGGCATCTTCGTACGTAGTGTCGAAGAGCCCGCTCAGGGTCCGGTGCTGTGCTGGATCAAACTCCCACAAATTGAAGTCCCGTTGTTGGCAGGGGAGAATCCGGCGGACGAGCATGACCTGGATCACATTGACAAGCTTGAGCTTCTTGTTCACCAGGGTTTGAAGACAGGACTGGAGTCCGGTCAGCTCTTCCGAACTACCCCATAGCAGGCCCTTCTCTTTCCAGGAGGTGAGCCGCATGGGGATGCCAGATCTGAATTCGGGGGCCGCTGCCCATTCAGGGTCACTCGGCTCGGTGATGTAGAACCACCCCGATTGCCACCCTTTGATGGTTTCCACAAAGGCGCCCTCGAGCCAAGTGACGTTGGGCATCTTGTCCAGCATGGCGCCTCCGCATTCCGCTTGGCTGCCCTTCACAATCTTCGGCTTGACGTTGAAGGTCTTGAGCCACAACCGAAGTGGGGCTGGATGTAGAGGAAGGCCTCGCACACAACGATAAACGCCGAGATGTTGAGGATGAAATTCGGGGCCAGATCATGGAAATCCAGGCCATAGTAGAACATGAGCCCCCGGACAAAGGGGTGGAGTGGGAAGCCCAGTCCGCGGAGGAAATGGGGAAGGAATACCACCCTCTCATGGGGCCCGGGGGTGGGGATGAGATGCGTCGGGGAGCCAGTGCACAATGTCGCTGGACAGATATCCGGCGCTGCACAGCTTCTTGATATGCCCCTCTGTAACGGAGGAGGCCATCCACTTTCCTCCCGCTCCGGACATGGCTGGAGAAGGTCGAGGTGAGATGTGCGGACTTGGGCGCTGAAGCTCGAGTGCGCGGAGATGGATAAGCAAAGGAGGAAGAAGGTGTAGGTAAAAAGGTGGATCCTTATCCCCTTATATATGTGCAGACGACACTATGCGTCCCCACCGACCTGGTAAAACTCGCTTATCTCCCAAGCGCCACAATCAATGGCGCGGTTGGGTTACCCACGTCCGTATTGATGGGAATCCCGGAATAAGGAGAACACGATCTCTGCTTCAACAAGACGTGCCAAGGAAACCGCTTCGCTAAACGCGCTGAGGTGGTATAATAAAAACAATTCGAGCAAAGGCTTGGTTGTGGCATGACGTCACGCCACAAAATGCGTCAGCAGATTGAACTTGTGTAAATATTATTCTCTCTACGATGGTATGTGGAATTTATTTTGCAGAGCCGGACACTATCCTGGTGTTCACAATCTTCTATAAATTATTCGGAGGAGGAACCCGCCTTGCAATGCCGAAGACAATATGCGCGTCAGACTCGTCGTCATTGAAGCCTGGTTCAGGGGCTACTGAGGGAGTCCTGGACTAGGGGGTGTCCGGATAGCCGAACTATCATCGTCGGCCGGACTCCAAGACTATGAAGATACAAGATTGAAGACTTCGTCCCGTGTTCGGATGGGACTTTCCTTGGCGTGGAAGGCAAGCTTGGCGATACGGATATGTAGATCTCCTACCATTGTAACCGACTCTGTGTAACCCTAGCCCTCTCCGGTGTCTATATAAACCGGAGGGTTTTAGTCCGTAGGACATAACAACAACAATCATACCATAGGCTAGCTTCTAGGGTTTAGCCTCCTTGATCTCGTGGTAGATCCACTCTTGTACTACCCATATCATCAATATCAATCAAGCAGGAGTAGGGTTTTACCTCCATCGAGAGGGCCCGAACCTGGGTAAAACATCATGTCCCTTGTCTCCTGTTACCATCCGCCTAGACGCACAGTTCAGGACCCCCTACCCGAGATCCGCCGGTTTTGACACCGATAATAGACTTCTCATGAATAAGTAACAATTCATCACAACATCAAAGTATAAAACATAAACTCTATTGGGAACCAACAAACTATGTTCTCAGTCAACTCTGCAACTAAAATTCATCATCTCTTTAGGAAGGGTCATGTATCGGAGCCTTTAGGCAAGTCGACATACTCAACCATCATATAGTCTTCTATGATTGCTGACACTCACCACATACACATGAGCAAAACATTTCAACCGGACACATAGAAAGATAGGGGCTTATAGATTCGCCTCCCAACGTATTCAGTTCAAGGGTGATGTCAACAATAATAACTCATGCTACCCATATCCAACTGGATATATGTGCCTAGATCTTTCCTCACCACATGATGCTTGCCAAAACAGAAAAACATAAAGGAATAGAGAGAAAAACTTTGACTCTTGCATGAAAGTAAATACATAAAAGTAAAAGATAGGCCCTTCGCAGAGGGAAGCGGAGGTTGCCATGCGCTTTTTGTTTGTATGCTCAATCCCTTAGTGCAAAAGAACGCCATGTTATATTGCCCCTTATGATAGCAACCTTTATTATGAAGTATGCCACTTTTATTCTTTGCTATCACAAGTTCATATAATGCTCTATTTTATCTTACACTAAATGATCCAACACTTTTAGAAGCAACTTTTATTGCCTTACTGCACCGATGACAACTTACTTGAAGGATCTTACTCAAACCTTAGGTAGGTATGGTGGACTCTTGAAAATAAGATTTGGGTTTAAGGGTTTTTGGATGCACAAGTAGTATCTCTATTTGGTGCGGAATTTTGGCTAGCAAAGATGGGGGGGGGGCAAGCACCACATGTTGAAAGATATATGATAATATAAATTCTATATGAGTATGGACAAACATAAATCATTACTTTGTCTTCCTTGTCCAACGTCAACAATTTTGGCATATAATATTTTGATAGGGGCTCACAATCACAAAAGATTTCCAAGATAGTGTATTTGCATGTGAATCTTCTCTTCGCTTATTAATTCTTTCATGAATTGCATCATTGACCAATGCTATGTTTGTCAATCTCCAATAAATTTGTCTACTTATATTTTTCCTTGTGATGTCATTACTTACCATAAGATTAGCATATGATCTTTTTTAATTTATTTCTTTTCTTTTTATTGAACATGAAAGTAAAGAAAACAAAACTCAAACTAAACTTTATTATATATCTTGCACACGATTACAAGGATAGATCACTAAGCAAAATCTCGAAAAGAAAGGATTGAACTAAACTTTTATTCATCTAAAGCAAAATATAGCTACTGACCGAACTAAGATAATTAAAGGCAAAAGATAGTGGAGGTGATACGATACCGGGGCACCTCCCCCTAGCTTGCTGGAAGCCAAGGTGTCGGGGAGAACCATGGACACCTATGGGACCGGGGAGGTCCCTTATTGGTTCGGCAGGGTGACGACGCATTGCACAAAGATCAAACCAGCAGGGGGCATCACGGCAAAGATCACACATGCTATTTACCCAGGTTCAGGCTGCCGTGAGGTGTAAAACCCTACTACGGCTTTGCTGGATTTATGGTGGAAAAGATGGTGGCGAACGTACACTACTACAGGATGTTGCTAACGCGACACTACGATCAGAGACCCTTCGATGAAACTGTGTGCGATGCCATAATCGCAAATGGTGGTGTAAAAAACCGTCAAAGAAGGTGCAAAACATTTGCGATGACAGATGCATCAAACATGGTTCAGGTTTCAGTTGCATGTGCGAAGCAGGGCATACGGTTGATCCAAACGAACTGTTTGTGATTAGATAGAACAACAGAAACGGACAGCCATATTAATGCGTGTGCGATATACGACATACGGTTCACTCTGATGAATTGTTTGCTATTAGGGAAAGCAACAGAAACGGTTTGCCAGATCAAGGTGTGTGTGATATACGGCATACGGTTCTGTTGAATGGACTATTTTCGATTAGGGAAGAGAACATAAACGGTTCAACTTAACAAGATGTGTGTGATACGCGGCAAAAAGGCCTGGAGGTTAATTCGAGAACAAGTACACAGAGGTTAATTTGACATACATGACTTATAAGTTTCACAGAAATCATATCACTTTTTTTGGAAAACATTTAATTGCGTTGAATGTATATAATGCTCCGTCCTATTAGTTGAATTAACCTCGAGGTCCATGTTTTGGAAACATGTCGTAAAGTAACGGGAGTTCTGTTAGATGAGCTATCAGTAGGGAGGCTGGTCCTTGCTGCTGTAGGATCCCTCTTTGCATCCCTTATTGGGAACCCGGATGACTGACTGTTGTCGCCCAATGGTCAATGCCACGTCCCCCGCATGGTAGTTTTTGCAAAGGGTAACTGCATCATTGCGCCGCGCCCGACGCAACCGCATGCACACGAATGTGCGTGATCATGCGCCGGCCCCAAACACTGGCAGCACAACTTATAAATTGACAGATGGAGTACTAGTTACAGTGATGCATATAATTAAGCAAAGGGATTGCACATGTCTGTATTAACTAGAACGAGAATGCAATGGCACAATAAGAATTAAGGCCACGATGATGCGATCGTAGTGGTGGTTACAGGAGGCAAAAAGAAAGATGCATCCATCAACGTGCGACCTCCTCCTTGTTAGGACCCCGATCCTAAGTCACACCGACCTAGCATGTAACACATCATATCACTTTGCGGCCTCACGCACGGTATTCCCACGGGTGCCACCTTACCTGGCCCGGGACCGTTTGCGCCTTTTGGTTCACGTATATGATAGTGTCGCTAGCATCCATATGACAAAGAACCCGGGCCGACATGACTAGTCGTGAATCCAAAGTGGCACTAACTTACAGGGACAGGCATACATGACCCAGCAACGAACGTGTAGGTCATCAACGTATGAACCCAAGTCGTAGCAAGCTACAAGGACTTAAAGGAACAACGCGTGACATTTCCCCGAAGGGACAGACACAGGAACGAAGAAGGACACATGCCGGCCAGCCTAAGTGTTCCGGAGCAGTAGCAAGCTACCATGGCTCAGTGGAAGCACTAGGAGACATTTCTAGGTAAGAGAGGCTACCAAGAATAAACAACTAGGTTGTCGGATGCCACACATACCAAGCATTTCAATAACATACACACAATATGCTCGATATGTGCAAATACAACATGGCATCACAACAAAACTCTACGACTCAAAGTATTTATTCATTAGGCTCCGAGGAGCCAGATATTACAAACATGGGTCTGATGACCCAACATTCAAGTCATACAAGCAATAAGGACAAGTGGAAGCTTAACTTGTTTGTGTACAGACAACTACAAATGGAAAAGGCTGAGAAGCCTGACTATCTACAAGACCCTGCCGAGGGCACAAGATCGTAGCTGAGGTAACAAGCTAAATATCGAAGCCCACGCGGAATTACTAGTGAGGCTGAAGTCTCTCTGCAAAAACATAAATTAAGCAAACGTGAGTAAAATGTACCCAGCAAGACTTACATCAGAACTAGCTACATATGCATCAGTATCAACAAAGGGGGTGGTGGAGTTTAATTGCAGCCAGCCAACTTTGACTGTGACTACCCTGAACTACGACTGCAAGTAACTCTTTTGAGGTGGCGCACACGAGTCCACATATTCACCAATCAATACACCACTATGGATCCGTTCCCGTCTCCCTACGAGAACGCCATCCATAGCACTCACGCTTATCTTGCGCATTTTGGAGTATCCACTTTCACTTGTCTATAAACTGTACAGGCAACCCAGAGGTCCTTTACCGCAGACGCGGCTATTCGAATAGATCATTTATAACCCTGCAGGGGTGTACTTCTTCACACACGCTCTCGCCACTTACCACCATGTACACGTCATGTATCTCGGCAACCTTCAAGCGGAAGCCTGGCGAGGGTGTCGGCCACGACCTAACTAACCACGCAAGTCTCTAGTCTAGGTTTATCGCCTATTTGGGTTCCATCCGCAAGGAGATCCGACCAGGGTGTTGCTCACGGCCCCAAACAATGTGTACAGGGTTCCCAACCCCACCAAACGGGCGACGCTTGGTATACCCGGCCATGGTACCTAGTCTGTCCCAAGTGCCACTTGGTAGACTACTAACACAACCTACAAACACCAGAAACTAATTGTAACTCCTGGATAGAGATCAAGGCGATTAATAAGTCGAGATGGGCACTTAAGCATTCCAATGCGTGGTAGTAGCTGTTCATGGATCACAAACACAGAACTTAGTTCCTGGGGATGGTTTCAATGAGACAACCCACCATGTACTCCTACATGGCCTCTCATCGCTACCTTTACCAAATCGTGTTCACACACTTAGCTCTCAACAGTAGGACATGTTCACCACATTCCAATTCATCCCCGATGAATCAGACCTGACTCAACTCTTAGCAATAGTAGGCATGACAACAAGCATGAATGAGTAGGCACATCAGGGCTCAGACAACTCCTACTCATGCTAGTGGGTTTCATCTATTTACTATGGCAAATACATGTCATGCAAAGGAAAGGGGTTCAACTATCGCAACATGTAACGGATGAATTGTTGTTGTCCTAATGCAGTAAAAGAGAGCAGGAGCGAGAGAGTGGGATTGTATCAAAATGAACAAGGGGGTTTTTCTTACCTGGCACTTCTGAAGATAGTATAGTTCTTCATCGGTGTCATTGATCTCGTCATCGGAACCACGTCTACTGAGAGGGGACAAATACCGGCAAACAAGGAAGAACACAATCAATGCAATGCAACAATTATGATGCATGATAATGACATGGCAATATGCTGTGATTTGAGCTAATGCAACTAGCAACAAGTTAAATGAAGTTGGTTTGAACCCTAGGTTCAAATTCAAACTCCATATGTTAATATTCATATGCCAATTATTTGATTTGCCCTAAACAGTAATCATAAGTTGTTCTATCATGCATGCAAATGTCATAGATGGATAGATTGGATTTTTTTTGATCATTTTTCATATATAAATCTTTTCAATCTGAGTTATAGATTATTTTCTATGATTTTTAGAAGTTTAAGTTATTTTCTGAAAACAAATAAATCATTTAGATTTATTTAAAATTCAGAAAACGTTACTGCGTCAGCAAAGCATCATGGTGATGTCAGCATGCCAACAGGGCGGTCCAGGTCAAACCTGACCAGTAGGGCCCACTGGTCAGTGACACAGAGTCAGCTACAGAGGCTGACACGTGAACCCGGTCAATGCTGATGTGGCCAAGTCAAACTGACTGGTGGGGCCACGGGCATTAGCTTAATCTAAGTAGGGAGATAAACCTATGATGGATTAAGGGTCTGGGACCATTTGTCATTGACCTAAGGCTATTAGGTTAGCGCCTAACTTGCAGTTAGGCCGGCGTTTAACCGGGGTTAACTCGCCGGCGAGGTGCTGCGGCGACGGGATGGCTCGGAAATTGCCCACAGGGCACGGCTTGCGACGCGTTTGGGTTCTACGGCGAGCTTGGGCTCGTGCGCATCCAGTGGTGGTAGTGGGAGGGTGCGAGGTGGCCGGGGTTGAGCACGACATCGACCTCTGTGACGGCCAGAGCTCGGGCATCGACGGAACCGACGATGCAGCACGCGGGAGGATCAACAGTTAGCACCTACAGGTTCTACAAGTGCTCACAAGGACAATGGGCATATGCACGGGACCATTTGGTCACCGGTGCCTCGTCGCTGGTGATCTCGGGCGGCGGCATGATTCGGTTAACATGGAATCAACGGCTACGGTGTGAACTCAGGCATGGCTTTAGGAGGAAAAGACTCGGGTGCTCACGATGAGGTCGATGAGCAGGTCAGCTGGCTCGGGGGAGGCCGGACGGTGATGTGGCATTGCCGGTGATCTCAGTGTAGAGGCGGCAGGGTCGAGCTCGATGACAAGGCTCCACTACTTCCGGTGACGCGTGGCTCATCGAGGACGAAGAGGAGGTTGTACCGGAGCTCCCGGACACGGCGACAGGGCTAGGGGTGGCTGGAGAGCGTGGTGGCAGCGAGTGGCGGCGACGGCGTGCTTGGGTGCGATCAGAGGAGCAAGGGAGGGAGAGAGAGAGGAGGGGGAGAGCCCGAGGGAGAGAGAGGGAGAGCCGGACGGGTCTGGGGGTCACGTGGCATCGTCTAGATGCGTCGGGGAGGGGCAGGCAGGCATGGAGGAGCTGGCCTCCTCAGCCACGCGCGTGCAAGCATGCAGCTGCTCCTACTGGCAGGGGGTAGAAGACGGGTGTGCCCCTGGTGGGATGGGCCGCCAGGTGGCCTGGCCAGGTGGGCTGCTCCTACAGGTAAGAAGCCCAGGTGAGTTTTTCTGCTATGTTTTAATTTTTGTTCTGTTTTCTTTTTATTCAGTTATTTTGCCACTTCTTGTAAATTCAAAATGAATTCAAACAATGCCAAAACACTCTGAATAATTTTATGGTGCTAGATTGACTTTTCCAAGAGCACATAAAACATTTCAAAGTTATTTGAAAATATATCCCATATATTATGGATATAATTCCAAATTCAAATACAATAATGATTTAAATTCGGTGTCCAAAATATTCCTTACAAATGTTCATTATTTTTGGTTTGGTGCAAAAGCCTTGCCAAAAATATCAAATAGTTAATAAGAACATTTTGAGAAACATTGAATGCAATTTTCTAGGGTTCTTTCTACTTCTTGAATTAAATTTTGAGGCTTCCAAATTTCCACAATTCAAGTTTTAAAAATTTAAAAATGATGCAGGCAAGATGCAAACACTAGGCTGCACCAGAAGCTAGGGGTGTGACACTCCTCCTCAACTCAGTGCGTTGGGCCACCGTCCGGTGGCTAAAGAGCGGCGACTTTTGTTACGAGGTCAAGGTGCTTCTCAGCTAAGGCATCCAAGGCTTCCAGCCTGTTGAAGAAGGCCAACGTCGTAGTATCCTCACTGGCCTTATAGATACCTATGTACATGATTTGCTCGTACACATGGATGTGTAGGTCTATGGTTTCTTGCAGGTCGAGGCGCCTCATAGCGAGCGTGACCTCCAGGTGGACATTCTTCATGGCGTCGGCGGGTAGTCATAGGGCCACCAGTGCTTGAAAGAGGTTCCGACCATGGAGGCCGATTAGGGTGGTAGGCAATGAGGAGCCCAGGCGCACGAGCTGGAGGAGTACAGCGATGTCGTCCGCGAGCTTCTTGACGATGGTGAACCTGTTGGTGGTGCGAACGATCATCTGGTCGTACTGAGAGTCGTAGTCGGCGTTGACGGCGGCCATCCACCAGCCGGTCGCCAACACTGTGTGAGACGATCCACGATGCCATGCTGCAGGCCGGCGTCGTGGACCATCTGGCACAGTCGCTGGCCGCTCGCGTGCATCGCCGCCATGGGTCTGGAGTGAGCACTTTTGCGCTTATTAGTGTAGGTGCTTAGGCAAATTCTTAGGTGCGTACGATGTGGTAGATGCATTGGAATGGAGGGGCGCCTTTATATGAGTGCAAATTGCGTTGCATTCACATTGTGCCGCCTCTTTTCCGGTCCTCCTCCCATTACTTCCCTCATGCATTCACACGATGCTAATTGAAGGAGGATGCATCATTGGCCGTTCAACATTTCCGGAACCGCTACCCTCTCCCTCGTCTGCAGTAAAGCTGTATCGCGAACTGCACCGCCCGCTCTCAAATCGAATAGTACTGCACCGCGCGCTGCACGCCCTGCTGAACACGCCTCCTCGCCTCCATCTATGCTTAATTACTGAATTTTAATTGCAAAAATTAGATAATACTAGTGATTTTTAGCTTCATTTTTGACAAATCGCAGTGTTACAATGTTGGCAAATGGCAATGTTACTAGATCAACAAATGTCAATCTTTCTAGTTTGACAAATGGCAACATACCCAATATGACAGATGCAAATCGCACCAAATTGTTTGTAAGTGGTTCACACGGGACATCCAAAAGAACCGTTTGTGTTCAAGAGATGCACAAATCCTGCTCTCACTTTGCATACGGATGTTCTATCTAAAACATTTGCGATCAAGAGCCATTAAAACCAATAGCCATTAAAACCAAGACACGTGGCATGCTGTCTACTACACAACCTTCTTCTTGTAGACGTTGTTGGGCCTCCAAGTGCAGAGGTTTGTAGGACAATAGCAAATTTCCCTCAAGTGGATGACCTAAGGTTTATCAATCTGTGGGAGGCGTAGGATGAAGATGGTCTCTCTCAAACAACCCTGCAACCAAATAACAAAGAGTCTCTTGTGTCCCCAACACACCCAATACAATGGTAAATTGTATAGGTGCACTAGTTTGGCGAAGAGATGGTGATACAAGTGCAATATGGATAGTAGATATAGGTTTTTGTAATATGAAAATATAAAAACAGCAAGTTAACTAATGATAAAAGTGAGCGTAAACGGTATTGCAGTGGTAGGAAACAAGGCATAGGGTTCATACTTTCACTAGTGCAAGTTCTCTCAACAATAATAACATAAATAGATCATATAACAATCCCTCAACATGCAACAAAGAGTCACTCCAAAGCCACTAATAGCAAAGAACAAACAAAGAGATTATGTTAGGGTACGAAACCACCTCAAAGTTATCCTTTTTGCTTGATCTATTCAAGAGTCCGTAGTAAAATAACATAAAGCTATTCTTTCCATTCAACCTATCATAGAGTTCATACTAGAATAACACCTTAAGACACAAATCAACCAAAACCCTAATGTCACCTCAAGTATCCGTGGGCATGATTATACGATATGCATCACACAATCTCAAATTCATCTATTCAACCAACACAAAGTACTTCAAAGAGTGCCCCAAAGTTTCTACCGGAGAGTCAAGAAGAAAACATGTGCCAACCCCTATGCAAAGGTTCATGGGCGGAACCCGCAAGTTGATCACCAAAACATACATCAAGTGGATCACGTGATATCCCATTGTCACCACAGATAAGCACGACAAGACATACATCAAGTGTTCTCAAATCATTAAAGACTCAATCCGACAAGATAATTTCAAAGGGCAAACTCAATTCATCACAAGAGAGTAGAGGGGGAGAAACATCATAAGATCCAACTATAATAGAAAAGCTCGCGATACATCAAGATCGTGCCATAGAGAGAACATGAGAGAGAGAGAGAGAGATCAAACACATAGCTACTGGTACATACCCTCAGCCCTGAGGGTGAACTACTCCCTCCTCGTCATGGAGAGTGCCGGGATGATGAAGATAGCCACCGGTGATGGATTCCCCCTCCAGCAGGGTGCCGGAACGGGCTCCCGAGTGGTTTTTGGTGGCTACAGAGGCTTGCGGGGCGGAACTCCCGATCTATTGTGTTCTCCGATGGTTTTAGGGTATATGGGAATATATAGGTGAAAGAAGTCGGTCGTGGGAGCCTCGAGGGGCCCACGAGGGTGGAGGGCGTGCCCAGGGGGGTGGGCGCGCCCCCCTATCTCGTGGCTTATTCGACGCTTCCCTGGCTTGCACTCCAAGTCCCCGGGATTGCTTCTGTTCCAAAAATAACTTTTCCGAAGGTTTCATTCTGTTTGATATTCCTTTTCTTCGAAACACTGAAATAGGCAAGAAAACAACAATATGCGCTGGGCCTCTGGTTAATAGGTTAGTCCCAAAAATAATATAAAAGGGTATAATAAAGCCCATAATCATCCAAAACACATAATAATACAACATGAATGCTTCATAAATTATAGATACATTGGAGACGTATCAGCATCCTCAAGCTTAATTCCTGCTCGTCCTCGAGTAGGTAAATGATAAAAGAAAGAATTTATGAAGTGTGAATGCTAGAAGGTGCACAAGTTTGATCAATGATAATTTCAGTCACCTTTCCTAGCATGATTATATGTCATAACAGTAGTTCATCTCATAAAACTTCTCCCGATCAAGTAACAAGCTATTCACATGTTAAAGCATAGACCATAAACTTTCTTGGAAACTAGCAAACTTCATTCTCAGTCATCAAACAATTGCAATTCATCTTATTTTTAGGAAGGGTCTATGTCAGAGCTTTGATTTAGTAAACTCCACATACTCAACTATCATATAGTCTTCTACAATTGCTAACACTCATGCAATACTTATGGTTATGGACTTTTAATCGGACACTGAGAAAGATAGGGGCTTATAGTGTTGCCTCCCAATGTATTCACCTTTGGGTGATGTCAACAATAATAGTTCATGCTAACTTACATCCAATTGGATATATATATCAGGATCTTTCCAACACGAGGTGCTTGTCAAAGGATAAAATGAAAAAGGGAAAGGTGAAGATCACCTTGACTCTTGCATAAAGTAAAAGACATAAAGTAAAAGATAGGCCCTTCGCAGAGGGAAGCAGAGGTTGTCATGCGCTTTTATGGTTGGATGCACAAAATCTTAATGCAAAAGAATGTCACTTTATATTGCCACTTGTATATGGACCTTTATTATGCAGTCCGTCGCTTTTATTGCTTCCATAACAAGATCGTATAAAGCTTATTTTCTTCACAATAATCAATCATACATATTCAGAGAGCAATTTTTATTGCATGCACCAATGACAACTTACTTGAAGGATCTTACTCAATCCATAGGTAGGTATGGTGGACTCTCATGGCAAAAAACTGGGTTTAAGGATATTTAGAAGCACAAGTAGTATCTCTACTTGGTGCAAGGAATTTTGGCTAGCATGAGGGGGAAAGGCAAGCTCAACATGTTTGAATGATCCATGACAATATACTTTAACTGAAACGTGAGAAAACATAACCCATTATGTTGTATTCCTTGTCCAACATCAACTCTTTAGCATGTCATACTTAATGAATGCTCACAATTATAAAAGATGTCTAAGATAGTATATTTATATGTGAAATCTCTCTTCCTTCAATATTCTTTCATGAATTGTTCAAATGACCAATACAATGCTTGCTAACCTTCAATAAATTTACAACCTCTACTTCTTAGATGTGAAGTCATTACTCCCCATGGGATAAGAAAATGAGACATATATAATTTAAGATTTATGACATTCAACTCATTCAACAATTTACTCATAGGATATAAGTGAAGCAAACGAGTAAATGAAAAAATACCCCAAAAAGATATAAGTGAAGATCAATGAGTAGCTAAATAATTATGTAACTATGTGAAGACTCTCTCTCATTAAAGAATGTCAGATCTTGGTATTGTATTCAAACAGCAAGCAAAACAAAATAAAATGACATTGCAAGGATAGCACAACTCATGTGAAGAAGCAAAAACTTAGGCTCAACCGATACTAACCGATAGTTGTTGAAGAAGAAAGGTGGGATGCCTCACGGGGCATCCCCAAGCTTAGATGCTTGAGATTTCTTGAAATATTATCTTGGGGTGCCTTGGGCATCCCCAATCTTGAACTTTTGTGTCTCCTTAATTCCTCTCATATCATGGTTTGTCTTTTTATCAAAAAGCTTCATCCACACCAAACTCAACAAGAACTCGTGAGATAGGTTATTATAAACCAATGCAAAACCTTATCATTTTCTACTGTAACAAATCACTAAAATTATTATTCAACAATGCATACTAAATGCCTCTGCATATTTAACACTCCTATCCTCAAATAGAATCATTAAACAAGCAAACATATGCAAACAATGCAACCATAACAGCAATATGCCAAAACAGTATAGTCTGTAAAGAATGCAAGATTCATCATACTTCCCTAACTCCAAAAATTATGAGAAAATACTACGCTGTAGAAGATTTCTCAAAGCTCAATATGCAAAAAATTTAAACATTATACCATTCTCGGACTTTTCTAGGGAATTTTTGCAACAGCGGTAAACTTTCTGTTTTCAAACAGCAACATGTATACTTGCAAAATAAGCATGATAAAGGCCATCCTTGACATTTTTATTAAAAATAAATATGCAAAACATTATTATAAATAACATCAAGCAAATATTAACAAAAGAAAATGACGCTCCAAGCAAAACACATATCATGTGGTGAATAAAAATATAGCTCCAAGTAAAGTTGCCGATGAACGAAGACGAAAGAGGGGATGACATCCGGGGCATCCCCAAGCTTAGGCTCTTGGTTTTCCTTTGAATGTTAACTTGGGGTGCCTTGGGAATCCCCAATCTTAGGCTCTTGCCACTCCTTATTCCATAGTCCATCGAATCTTTACCCAAAACTTGAAAATATCACAACACAAAACTCAACGGGAAACTCGTAAGCTCCATTAGTATAATAAAATAAAACCACCACTTAGGTACTATAATGAACTCATTATAAATTCATATTGGTGTAATATATACTGTATTCCAACTTCTCTATGGTTCATACCCTCCAATACTACTCATAGGTTCATCAAAATAAGCAAACAACACATAGAAAACAGAATCTGTTAAAAACAGAACAGTCTGTAGTAATCTGTATCAAACGTATACTTCTGGAACTACAAAAATCCTACCAAAATAGGAAGTCCTAAGAAATTTGTGTACCAATACAGAGCAAAAAGAATCAGACCAGAATCACATTTATGTGAATTAACAAAACTAATTTACTGGGTGCAAAAGTTTCTGATTTTCAGCAGGATCAACACAACTATCACCATAAGCTATCCTAAAGGTCTTAATTCGCACTTTATTGAAACAAAATATATAAAACATGATTACTATAGTAGCATAATCATGTGAACACACAAAAACAGTAAAGGTAAATATCGGGTTGTCTCCCAACAAGCGCTTTTCTTTAATGCCTTTCTAGCTAGGCATGATGATGACAATGATGCTCACATGAAAGATAAGAATTGCAACATAAAGAGAGCATCATGAAGAATATGACTAGCACATTTAAGCCTAACCCACTTCCTATGCATATGGATTTTGTGAGAAAACAACTTATGGGAACAATAATCAATTAGCATACGAAGGTAAAACAAGCATAGCTTCAAGATTTTCAACACATAGAGAGGAAACTTGATATTATTGCAATTCCTACAAGCATATGTTCCTCTCTCATAATAATTTTCAGTAGCATCATGAATGAATTCAACAATATAACCAGCACCTAAAGCATTCTTTTCATGATCTACAAGCATAGAAATTTTATTACTCTCCACATAAGCAAAATTCTTCTCATTCGGGATAGTGGGAGCAAACTCAACAAAATAATTATCATGTGAGGCATAATCCAATTGAAAACTAAAATCATGATGACAAGTTTCATGGTTATCATTATTCCTAATAGCATACAAGTCATCACAATAATCATCATAGATAGCAACTTTGTTGTCATAATCAATTGGAACCTCTTCTGAAATAGTGGAATCATCACTAAATAAAGTTGACACTCTTCCAAATCCACTTTCATGTTCATCACAATAATATTGAACATCCTCCAAAATAGTGGGATCATTACTTCCTAAAGTTGAACTCTTCCAAACCCACTTTCATCAATATAATCATCATAAATAGGAGGCATGCTTTGATCATAATAAATATTCTCATCAAAACTTGGGGGACAAAAAATTATCATCTTCATCAAACATAGCTTCCCCAAGCTTGTGGCTTTGCATATCATTAGCATCATGGATATTCAAGGAATTTATACTAACAACATTGCAATCATGCTCATCATACAAAGATCTAGTACCAAACATTTTAATGCATTCTTCTTCTAGCACTTGAGCACAATTTTCCTTTCCATCATTATCACGAAAGATATTGAAAATATGAAGCATATGAGGCAAACTCAATTCCATTTTCTTGTAGTTTTCTTTTATAGACTAAACTATTGCAAGATCTAAAGATATACCTTCAAGCACTCACCTCCCCGACAACGGCGCCAGAAAAGATCTTAGTTGACGGGGTGTGAGTGCCTCTTACCTAGCCTCCCCGGCAACGGTGCCAGAAAAGAGCTTAGTTGACGGGGTGTGAGTGCCGCTTACCTAGCCTCCCCGGCAACAGCGCCAGAAAAGAGCTTAGTTGACGGGTTGTGAGTGCCGCTTACCTAGCCTCCCCGGCAACGGCGCCAGAAAAGAGCTTGATGTCTACTACACAACCTTCTTCTTGTAGACGTTGTTGGGCCTCCAAGTGCAGAGGTTTGTAGGACAGTAGCAAATTTCCCTCAAGTGGATGACCTAAGGTTTATCAATCCGTGGGAGGCATAGGATGAAGATGGTCTCTCTCAAACAACCCTGCAACCAAATAACAAAGAGTCACTTGTGTCCCACACACCCAATACAATGGTAAATTGTATAGGTGCACTAGTTCGGCGAAGAGATGGTGATACAAGTGCAATATGGATAGTAGATACAGGTTTTTGTAATCTGAAAGTATAAAAGCAGCAAGGTAACTAACAATAAAAGTGAGTGTAAACGGTATTGCAATGGTAGGAAACAAGGCATAGGGTTCATACTTCCACTAGTGCAAGTTCTCTCAACAATAATAACATAAATAGATCATATAACAATCCCTCAACATGCAACAAAGAGTCACTCCAAAGCCACTAATAGCGAAGAACAAACGAAGAGAATATGTTAGGGTACAAAACCACCTCAAAGTTATCCTTTCTACTCGATCTATTCAAGAGTCCGTAGTAAAATAACATAAAGCTATTCTTTCCGTTCAACCTATCATAGAGTTCATACTAGAATAACACCTTAAGACACAAATCAACCAAAACCCTAATGTCACCTAGATACTCCATTGTCACCTCAAGTTTCCGTGGGCATGATTATACGATATGCATCACACAATCTCAAATTCATCTATTCAAACAACACAAAGTACTTCAAAGAGTGCCCCAAAGTTTCTACTGGAGAGTCAAGACGAAAATGTGTGCCAACCCCTATGCAAAGGTTCATGGGCGGAACCCGCAAGTTGATTACCAAAACATAAATCGAGTGGATCACGTGATATCCCATTGTCACCACAGATAAGCATGACAAGACATACATCAAGTGTCCTCAAATCATTAAAGACTCAATCTGACAAGATAACTTCAAAGGGAAAAGTCAATTCATCACAAGAGAGTAGTGGGGGAGAAACACCATAAGATCCAACTATAATAGCAATGCTCGCGATACATCAAGATCGTGCCATAGAGAGAACATGAGAGAGAGAGAGATCAAACACATAGCTACTGGTACATACCCTAAGCCCCGAGGGTGAACTACTCCCTCCTCGTCATGGATAGCGCCGGGATGATGACGATAGCCACCGGTGATGGATTCCCCCTCCGGCGGGGTGCCGGAACGGGCTCCCGAGAGGTTTTTGGTGGCTACAGAGGCTTGCGGCGGCTGAAGTCCCGATCTATTGTTTTATCCAATGGTTTAGGGTATATGGGAATACATAGGCGAAAGAAGTCGGTCGGGGGAACCTCGAGGGGCCTACGAGGGTGGAGGGCACGCCCAGGGGGGTGGGTGCGCCCCCTATCTCGTGGCTTCCTCGACGCTTCCCTGGCTTACACTCCAAGTCACTGGGATTGCTTCTGTTCCAAAAATAACTTTTCTGAAGGTTTCATTCCATATGGACTCCGTTTGATATTCCTTTTCTTCGAAACACTAAAATAGGCAAGAAAACAGCTATATGGGCTAGGCCTCCGGTTAATAGGTTAGTCCCAAAAATAATATAAAAGGGTATAATAAAGCGCATAATCATCCAAAACACATAATAATATGGCATGAATGCTTCATAAATTATAGATACGTTGGAGACGTATCATGGCGTCACGTGAATGGTTAACATAACGCACACAGTTTGAATTATACAAACGTTTGAGATATTAAAGTGGCAGCTATTTTATCAAAATGCCTTTGTTGGCTGTTATTCAAGTGCGCCTTCTCTCGAAATGGACACGAAAAATACCACAACATGTCGGGTTCCATTCCATTATAGCATGCCTAGTTTCATGAATTTCAGTCGACTTTTGGATTTACTAGAATTTAAAAACAAAGTATCTCAACGTTTTGCCGGCAATTTGAAATTCATTCCCATTTCTTGCATTGTACCTAAGCATGCACCCAAGGACAAAGATTTGATTTTTCAACCAATTTATTTGCACTGGAGCATGTGCATGTAGTTCAAATTTGAATTATCCACATAAATGCATTGAGAACTCAGTTAATGCATAAAAAATGTCCAAACGAAACCCGAAAAATCACAAAAAATAACACAACACTCCTGTTGTTCTATGTTGACACAAGATACTTTTTTTGAAAGCAATAAGAGGCAATGAATATCGTTTCATCCCCAAAGGTGGGGCGTTCCCTACCGAAACCATCATGCTTGTTGTGAGAAGCTCTGGTTTGTGAGAAGCATATACCCAAACCTGCCCCAAATGGGACAAAAATTTTACCACAGCATGTTGATGCCGCTCCATGAAAGCATGCCAAGTTTCATGAATTTCAGACGAGTTTTGGATTTACTAGAATTTAAAAACCAGGTATCTCAATGTTTGCGGCCGAGTGACGGTGGCAGGGTGTTTGACATTCATTCCCATTTCTTGCATGGGACCTAAGCATACACCAAAGTGAAGGAAATATGCCCTAGAGGCAATAATAAAGTTGTTATTTATATTTCCTTGTATCATGATAAATGTTTATTATTCATGCTAGAATTGTATTAACCGGAAACTTAGTACATGTGTGAATGCATAGACAAAACAGAGTGTCCCTAGTATGCCTCTACTTGACTAGCTCGTTAATCAAAGATGGTTATGTTTCCTGACCATAGACATGTGTTGTCATTTGATGGACGGGATCACATCATTAGAGAATGATGTGATGGACAAGACCCATCTGTTAGCTTAGCATTATGATCGTTGAGTTTTACTGCTATTGCTTTCTTCATGAGTTATACATGTTCCTCTAACTATGAGATTATGGAACTCCCAAATACCGGAGGAACACCTTGTGTTCTATCAAACAACACAACATAACTGGGTGATTATAAAGATGCTCTAGAGGTGTCTCCAAAGGTGTTTGTTGGGTTGGCATAGATCAAGATTAGGATTTGTCACTCCATGTATCGGAGAGGTATCTCTGGGCCCTCTCGGTAATGCACACCACTATAAGCCTTGCATGCAATGTGATTAATGAGTTAGTTGCGGGATGATGCATTACAAAACGAGTAAAGAGACTTGCTGGTAACGAGATTGAACTAGGTATGATGATACTGACGATCGAATCTCGGGCAAGTAACATACCGATGACAAAGGGAACAACGTATGTTGTTATGCGGTTTGACTGATAAAGATCTTCATAGAATGTGTAGGAACCAATATGAGCATCCAGGTTCCGCTATTGGTTATTGAACGGAAGTGAGTCTCGGTCATGTCTACATAGTTCTCGAACCCATAGGGTCCGCACGCTTAACGTTCGATGACGATCGGTATTATGCGTTTATGTGTTTTGATGTACCGAAGGTAGTTCGGAGTCCCGGATGTGATCACGAACATGACGAGGAGTCTCGAAATGGTCGAGACATGAAGATTGATATATTGGAAGGTTATGTTTGGAGACCGGAATGGTTTTGGATGAGTTCGGGCATTTACCGGAGTACCGGGGGGTTACCGGAACCCCCCGGGGGCTTAATGGGCCTACATGGGCTTTAGTGGAAGAGAGAAGAGGCGGCCAATAGGTGGGGCATGCCCCCCAAGCCCAATCCAATATGGGAGGGGGGCCGGCCCCCTTCCATTCTTCTCCTCTTCCCCTTCCTTCCCCCTCCTACTTGGACTAGGAAAGGGGGGAAACCTACTCCTAGTAGCAATAGGAATCCCCCCTTGGGGGCGCACCATGAGGCCGGCCGGCCCCCTCCTCCCCTCCTTTATATACGGGGGAGGGGGCACCCCATAGACACACAAGTTGATTCTTAGCCGTGTGCGGTGCCCCCCTCCACATATTTCCACCTCGATCATATTGTCGTAGTGCTTAGGCGAAACCCTGCGTCGGTAACTTCATCATCACCGTCAACACGCCGTCGTGCTGATGAAACTCTCCCTTGACCTCAGCTGGATCTAGAAGTTCGAGGGACGTCACCAAGCTGAACGTGTGCAGATCGGGGAGGTGTCATGCGTTTGGTACTTGGATCTATTGGATCGCGAAGATGTTCGACTACATCAACCGCATTACTAAACGCTTCCGCTTTCGGTCTATGAGATTACGTGGACACACTCTCCCCGCTCGTTGCTATGCTTCTCCTAGATAGATCTTGCGTGATCGTAGGATTTTTTTTGAAATACTACGTTCCCCAACAGTGGCATCCAAGCCAAGTCTATGCATAGATGTTATATAGACGAGTAGAACACAAAGTTGTGGGCGATAATAGTCATACTGCTTACCAGCATGTCATATTTGATTCGGTGGTATTATTGGATGAAGCGGCCCAGTCTCACATTACATGTCCGCGTTCATGAGACCGGTTCTACCGCCGTGCTTCGCACATAGGTGGCTAGTGGGTGTCTATTTCTCCAACTTTAGTTGAATCGAGTGTGACTACGCCTGGTCCTTGTTGAAGGTTAAAACAACAAACTTGACGAAAAATCATTGTGTGGTTTTGATGCGTAGGTCAGAACAGTTTTTGCTAAGCCCGTAGCAGCCACGTAAAACTTGCAACAACAAAGTAGAGGACGTCTAACTTGTTTTTGCAGGGCATGTTATGATGTGATATGGTCAAGACGTGATTATATAAATTGTTGTTTGAGATGATCATGTTTTGTAACATAGTTATCGGCAACTGGCAGGAGCCATATGGTTGTCGCTTTATTGTATGAAATGCAATCGCCATGTAATTGCTTTACTTTATCACTAAGCGGTAGCGATAGTCGTGGAGGCAATAGTTGGCAAGACGACAATGATGCTTCGATGGAGATCAAGATGTCAAGCCAGTGACGATGGTGATCATGACGGTACTTTGGAGATGGAGATCAAAGGCACAAGATGATGATGGACATATCATATCACTTATATTGATTGCATGTGATGTTTATCCTTTATGCATCTTATTTTGCTTAGTACAGCGGTAGCATTATAAGATGATCTCTCACTAAATTTCAAGGTACATGTGTTCTCCCTGAGTATGCACCGTTGCGACACTTCGTCATGCCGAGATACCACGTGATGATCGGGTGTGATAAGCTCTACGTTCACATATAACAGGTGCAAGCTAGTTTTGTACACGCAGAATACTCGGGTTAAACTTGACGAGCCTAGCATATGCAGATATGGCCTCGGAACACCGAGACCGAAAGGCCGAGCATGAATCGTATAGTAGATATGATGTACACATTGATTAAAGATATAAATTGTATCCAAATATTAGGATGGGATGACGATATTTGCAATTCGCATAAGGAACGGTCATCAATCAATCAGACATCTAGATTCTATCAAATTTGAGCATGTCTATGTTATTATTCGACATAATTGATCCACATAGTTAGTATTTTGAACTCGTGACAATGCATCGCTTTACCAATCGAATATAAACGTGAGTATAGTCCATGTTGTGTGTGTAAAGCACATTATACATACGAAAGTTACACAATGAACATTATAAATAGCTAGCTATGAACTAGCATGCATTTGAATTCAACTTAAGGTGGTTTTAAAAAAATCAAATTCAGCATGAAGTCCATTCAATTATTTGAATTCGATATCATGGCATTTGTAATCATACCTAAATTATGGGGCACCAATCTTTGCTCTGATTTTGTACATAATAGCATATATAGTCATGTACAAAATAGATTCAAATTTAGCTCCTCCATTCCAAAATAATTGTAGTTATAGGATTTTCAAGTGTCAAAATTTCAAAAAGAAGCGGATAATTTAACGAGGTTTTCAAACATACAAGGTCAAATTTAACATTGTCTATTTAGGTTAATCCTCAAAGTTCAAGAGTACTCTAAACGTAAATGCTTCTGTTTCAAAATTTTGAACGAAGCGCCAAAAGAGCCTCTACTTGCCGGAAACCGCGTGAGACCAATGTTTGGTAGTATAAGGAAATTACTTTTCTAACTCCGACCCGTGAAACCTACCGGCCCGATGTCCAAAGGTCTAAACCGGGGTAGGTTTGTAGCTTCATCTAGACGCCATGCAACCGCCTCCGAAAAACATTCATACATAATGGCCGCCTAAGCACACATGCGCGCGGCCGAAATAGCTCCCGCCCACTATTTGGGACACCTGGGATTACCATCCTACCCCGACCCACAGTAGGTCCAAAATTTAATGGGGGGGGGGGTAAAGTTTGTACTTTCCCAAATTTCAAACAAGAGCGTACCATCTGTTAAAAAAAGCCAAAAACAAGCGCGTACCAGACCAAAACATGGATCTCTTAGCTCCCCCCGCCCCCACCCCCCGCCCGATTCCCCATTCGTACTCCGTGGGCGCCAAAACTACCTCTCCACCAGCGTCCTCCGTCCGCCACCCCATCCCACCCATCAACCACCGCCCTCCTCCATCACGCCGGAACCGATACCCCGATGTCATCGTCCACCGCAACCTCAACCGCAACGCCCTCCACGGCTAGTAGTTGAAGCCAAGGTCGAGCCGTCCGTACCCGAAACAGTTCAACCACGTTGTCCTATGCCTCACCGCTGCCGCTCCAACTTCGCCACTGTCCACCGCCCCGGAGTTGTTCCTGCCACGCCGTCCTTCGCCGCCTCGGATCTGCTTCCCCTCCGCCGACATACGGCCATGGAAACATAGTCAACAATTTGGCCATGGGTTCATCCAAGCCTGCACCCTCCTCTGAAACATCGGTTCCCCTGGCAAAAAGAAGAAGATCGCTGCGACATGTGGATGAGACCACGCCGGCAACCGAAAATGGTACTCCTCTTCCCTTATTCATGCAAATCTTACGTGTCTGCTTGCACGGTATTCATCCCACAGAAGACACTAGTTGACTGCTTCTTCTTGATACTAGATGTTCCTAGTAACTCGCGATGCACAAGGTTTCTCCTCATATACTATTTCACCTTAGCTAGAGGTTCGTCGCCCGCTGGATTTCAATTCCTGGTCAGTTGATTCCCAATTAACAGAATCTTTCTTTGGCGTAACAGGCGCTAGTCCGCCTATTACATCGGGGAAGCAACGCCTCGGTGTTTATCTTAGGGGCGTGTGGGGCCTAGAGCTGCTGGCGCCCGATCTGGAGGTCGGCCAGGAGGGATGGCCTGGGGGCGCTACCAAGCACGGCGATGGTGTGAGGTCGAGGGGAGGGCGGGGCGGTGGAGGCAGGGGTCTAGGCCGGTGGTCGCTGGCGGTTCGAGAAAGATCGTCAACAGTGACTGGCGGGAGGTAGACGAAGGCCATCTACCTGTTCCTTATAGATCGGACGGTTCATAAGAAAATCGACTGACCTATTTATTTTCAGTCGACTATTATCTTGAGAGGACCACATGTGGTGGTGTGCTAGAGGAGTACCTGCATTTCCTGTGCTCATATATTACAAAATCATACGGAGTAGAATCTAATTTTGTTTGCCATGCAATGTTGTAGAGCTATCATATGTCTCCTGTCATTTATTTTTTAGCCACCTGCTATCTGCTACTTTTACGGTGCACTAGTTCTGCACACACTTCACCCATACTCTCACTGTTGTGTTTTTATGCAAGGGTATTTCAGACCCCGCCTTGACAGAAGCAGAAAAGTGAAGAGAGAAGTCGCTCCAGCGTGGTACGCGGCTAGGCCAGACACGTTTCAAGACTTTAAAGGGTGTAGTGTTAGCAGATGGATACGGGGAACGTAGCTCTAGAGTTGTTGATCTCGCTCACCGTGAACCACCATCCCAGGTGTGTGCTTTAACTTCATGGTGTCATATGTGGTTGCATGTTGCATATGGTGTCTAGCTTGTATTCGAAAGGACGAAGTTGGTCTTTATCAAGATAAGGAAAGATATTTTTTACATGAACCACCATCCCGGGAGCAATAGAAGACAAATAGCTAGTCAGGGCACTGGCCGAGCCAGTGACAAGCCCAGCACAAACATGCATCACCTGGAAGCCAACTAAAAAGCCACGATGGTGGTGAAGCAGCCCGCCTCGCACCAGGCTCTCAGGTCCTAGATGACCATGCTCACCACTCCTGCTGGATGTCTAGCTTGTATTGCTTCCAATTTGGTTAAATTGCATCCGCTTTGCTTACACACTATACCTTTGAATATGATACGCCTTCCTGTTTTTGGTAGATACTAGTACATCTGTCTATTAACCATGTTCTTACATAAAATTAATGTTCTTGTGTATCCCTCATCAATCACTTATGATGAGGCAGTCAGGCCAGTGGACTACTGTGATAAAAGATCCTCATTTAAAGAATGCAACGTCAGCCTCCCCAAATGATTCTCAAGAAACAGCAAGGCTAGACGAAGATAGTGAACGTAGCTGATATGTCTCCAACGTATCTATAATTTTTGATTGTTCCATGCTATTATATTATCTGTTTTAGATGTTTAATGGGCTTTACTAAGCACTTTTATATTATTTTTGGGACTAACATATTAACCGAAGGCCTAGTGCAAATTGTTGTTTTTTTGCCTATTTCAGTGTTTCATAGAAAAGGAATATCGAACAGAGTCCAAACGGAATGCAACCTTCAGCAGGGTTATTTTTGGAACAAACATGATCCAGAGGACTTGGAGTGGACGTCAAGAAAGAAGCAAGGAGGCCACGAGGCAGGGAGGCGCGCCTGCCCTCCTGGGCGCGCCCCCACCCTCGTGGGCCCCTCACAGCTCCACCGACCTACTTCTTCCTCCTATATATACCCATATACCCCAAAAACATCCAGGAGCACCACGAAACCTTATTTCCACCACCGCAACCTTCTGTACCCGTGAGATCCCATCTTGGGGCCTTTTTCGGCGCTCCACCGGAGGGGGAATCGATCATGGAGGGCTTCTACATCAACACCATAGCCTCTCCGATGATGTGTGAGTAGTTTACCACGGACCTTCTGGTCCATAGTTATTAGCTAGATGGCTTCTTCTCTCTCTTTGGATCTCAATACAAAGTTCTCCTCGATCTTCTTGGAGATCTATTCGATGTAATTCTTTTTGCGGTGTGTTTGTCGAGATCCGATGAATTGTGGGTTTATGATCAAGATTATCTATGAACAATATTTGAATCTCCTCTGAATTCTTTTATGTATGATTGGTTATCTTTGCAAGTCTCTTCGAATTATCAGTTTGGTTTGGCCTACTAGATTGATCTTTCTTGCAATGGGAGAAGTGCTTAGCTTTGGGTTCAATCTTGCGGTGTCCTTTCCCAGTGATAGCAGGGGCATCAAGGCACGTATTGTATTGTTGCCATCGAGGATAAAAAGATAGGGTTTATATCATATTGCTTGAGTTTATCCCTCTACATCATGTCATCTTGCCTAATGCCTTACTCCGTTCTTATGAACTTAATACTCTAGATGCATGCGGGATAGCAGTTGATGTGTGGAGTAATAGTAGTATATGCAGAATCATTTTGGTCTACTTGTCGCGGGGATGATGCCTATATACATGATCATGCCTAGATATTCTCATAATTATGCATTTTTCTATCAATTGCTCGACAGTAATTTGTTCACCCACCGTAATACTTATGATATCTTGAGAGAAGCCACTAGTGAAACCTATGGCCCTGGGGTCTATTTTCCATCATATAAGTTTCCAATCTATTTTTACTTTGCATTCTTTACTTTCAGTTTATATCATAAAAATACCAAAAATATTTATCTTATTATCTCTATCAGATCTCACTTCTGCAAGTGGTCGTGAAGGGATTGACAACCCCTTTATTGCGTTGGTCGCAAGGTTCTTATTTGTTTGTGTAGGTACGAGGCGACTTGTGTGTAGTCTCCTACTGGATTGATACCTTGGTTCTCAAAAACTGAGGGAAATACTTACGATACTTTGCTGCATCACCCTTCCCTCTTCAAGGTAAAACCAACGGATGCTCAAGAGGTAGCAAGAAGGATTTTTGGCGCCGTTGCCAGGGAGATCTACGCCAATTCAAGACATACCAAGTACCCATCACAACTCTTACCCCTCGCATTACATTATTTGCCATTTGCCTCTCATTTTCCTCTCCCCCACTTCACCCTTGCCATTTTATTCGCCCTCCTTTTCCGTTCGTCTCTTTTCGCTTGCTTCTTGTGTGCTTGTGTGTTGGATCGTTTGTCACGATGGCTAAAGACAATACTAAATTGTGTGACTTTTCCAATACCAACAATAATGATTTTCTTAGCACTCTGATTGCTCCTCTTATCGATGCTGAATCTTGTGAAATTAATGCTGCTTTGTTGAATCTTGTCATGAAAGATCAATTCTCTAGCCTTCCTAGTGAAGATGCCGCTACACATCTAAACAACTTTGTTGATTTGTGTGATATGCAAAAGAAGAAAGACATGGATAGAATTTCTCTTGATGCTGATTCTTTGAAACTTAGATCTATTCTTCCTAAGCATGATATAAATGAGTCTCTCAAAGCCATGAGAATTTCCATTGATGAGTGCAAAGAAAGAACCGCTAGGATGCGTGCCAAGAAAGATTTCTTTGTAAAAGCGTGTTCTTCTAGTTTTCATGATAATAGGGATGAAGATTTAAAAGTAATTGATGTTTCCCCTATTAAATATTGTTTTGCAATATGAATCTTGATAATGATGGGATTGGAGATGAGTCAACTTTAGTTAAAAGGCGTCCCAATTTCCTTAGAACGATTGGTGCAACTATTGATATGAAAGAAGGAAATATTAGATTCCAATTTTCGTTAAGGAAAGGCATGGAACACTTTGCTATAAATAAAATTAAATTACCTTATGAATCTATTATGAGAGCCACTTATGGATTGCATACCAAAGATGATAATACCTAGATCTATTCTTGCCTTTATGCCTAGCTAGGGGCGTTAAACGATAGCGCTTGTTGGGAGGAAACCCAATTTACTTTTGTTTCTTGATTTTTATTTCTGTTTAGTAATAAATAATTCATCTAGATTCTTTTTAGATGTGGTTTTATGTTTTAATTAGTGTTTTTTCCAAGTAGAACCTTTGGGAAGACTTGGGTGAAGTCTTTATGATCTTGCTGTAAAAAACAGAAACTTTAGCGCTCACAAGATTAGCTACAACTTTTTACTGGAGAGTGGTATTTAGTTGATTATTTTTGCAGCTGATTAATAGATAAATTCCTCACGTACAACATTTTATTTTAGAATTTTTAGAGTTACAGAAGTATATGTTGGATAGAGATTACTACAGACTGTTCTGATTTTGACAGATTCTGTTTTTCGTTTGTTGTTTTCTTATTTTGATGAATCTATGGCTAGTATCGGAGGGTATGAACCATAGAGAAGTAGGAATACAGTAGGTTTAACACCAATATAAATAAAGAATGAGTTCATTACAGTACCTTATGATGGTGATTTACTTTCTTATACTAACGGAGCTCATAAGATTTTCTGTTGAGTTTTGTGTTGTGAAGTTTTCAAGTTTTGGGTAAAGATTTGATGGATTATGGAATAAGAAGTGGCAAGAGCCTAAGATTGGGGATTACCAAGGCACCCCAAGGTAAAATTCAATGACAACCAAAAGCTTAAGCTTGGGGATGCCCCAGAAGGCATCCCCTCTTTCGTCTTCGTCTATCGGTAACTTTACTTGATGCTATATTTTTATTCACCACATGATATGTGTTTTGCTTGGAGTGTCTTCTTTGATTTGATTATTTGTTTTTAGTTTATCACAATCATCCTTGCTGTACACATCTTTTGGGAGACACACACATGAATCGGAATTTATTATAATACTCTATGTGCTTCACTTATATCTTTTGAGCTAAATAGATTTTGCTCTAGTGCTTCACTTATATCTTTTAGAGCACGGTGGTGGTTTTATTTTATAGAAATAATTGATCTCTCATTATTCACTTATATTATTTTGAGTGTATTTTAGAACAGCATGGTAGTTTGCTTTGGCTATAAAATTAGTCCTAATATGGTGAACATCCAAGATGGGGACAATAAAAACTATCATATAAAGTGCATTGAGTATTATGAGAAGTTTGATACTTGATAATTGTTTTGAGATATGAAGATGATGATATTAGAGTCATGCTAGTTGAGTAGTTGTGAATTTGAGAAATACTTGTTCTAAAGTTTGTGATTCCCGTAGCATGCACGTATGGTGAACCGTTATGTGATGAAGTCGAAGCATGATTTATTTATTGATTGTCTTCCTTATGAGTGGCGGTCGGGGACGAGCGATGGTCTTTTACTACCAATCTATCCCCCTAGGAGCATGCGCGTAGTACTTCGTTTCGATAACTAATAGATTTTTGCAATAAGTATGTGAGTCTTTATGACTAATGTTGAGCCCATGGATTATACGCACTCTCACCCTTCCACCATTGCTAGCCTCTCTAATACCGCGCACCTTTCGTCGGTATCATACACCCACCATATACCTTCCTCAAAACAGCCACCATACCTACCTATTATGGCATTTCCATAGCCATTCCGAGATATATTGCCATGCAACTTACCACCGTTCCGTTTGTTATGACACGTTTCATCATTGTCACATTGCTTTGCATGATCATGTAGTTGACATCGTATTTGTGGCAAAGCCACCATTCATAATTCTTTCATGCATGTCACTCTTGATTCATTGCATATCCCGGTACATCGCCGGAGGCATTCACATAGAGTCATATTTTGTTCCAAGTATTGAGTTGTAATTTTTGAGTTGTAAGTAAATAAAAGTGTGATGATCATCATTATTAGAGCATTGTCCCAAGTGAAGAAAGGATGATGGAGACTATGATCCCCCCACAAGTCGGGATGAGACTCCGGATGAAAAGAAAAAAGAGAGGCCAAAAAAAGGGGAAAAGGCCCAAATAAAAAATGAGAGAAAAAGAGAGAAGGGACAATGTTACTATCCTTTTACCACACTTGTGCTTCAAAGTAGCACCATGATCTTCATGATAGAGAGTCTCCTATGTTGTCACTTTCATATACTAGTGGGATATTACATTATAGAACTTGGCTTGTACATTCCAATGATGGGCTTGCTCAAAATGCCCTAGGTCTTCGTGAGCAAGCGAGTTGGATGCACACCCACTTAGTTTCTTTTGTTGAGCTTTCATACACTTATAGCTCTAGTGCATCCGTTGCATGGCAATCCCTACTCACTCATATTGATATCTATTGATGGGCATCCCCATAGCCCGTTGATACGCCTAGTTGATGTGAGACTATCTTCTCCTTTTTGTCTTCTCCACAACCACCATTCTATTCCACATATAGTGCTATATCCATGGCTCATGCTCATGTATTGCATGAACATTGAAAAAGTTTGAGAACATCAAAAGTATGAAACAATTGCTTGGCTTGTCATCGGGGTTGTGCATGATTAAATATTTTGTGTGATGAAGATAGAGCATAGCCAGACTATACGATTTTGTAGGGATAGCTTGTTTTGGCCATGTTATTTTGAGAAGACATGATTGCTTTGTTAGTATGCTTGAAGTATTATTATTTTCATGTCAATATTAAACTTTTGTCTTGAATCTTTCGGATCTGAACATTCATGCCACAATAAATGAAATTACATTGAGAAATATGCTACGTAGCATTCCACATCAAAAATTCTATTTTTACCATTTACCTACTCGAGGACGAGCATGAATTAAGCTTGGGGATGCTTGATACATCTCCAACATATCTATAACTTTTGATTGTTCCATGCTATTATATTATCTATTTTGGATGCTTAATGGGCTTTACTAAGCACTTTTATATTATTTTTGGGACTAACCTATTAACTTAAGGCCCAGTGCAAATTGCTGTTTTTTGCCTATTTCAGTGTTTCGCAGAAAAGGAATATCAAATAGAGTCCAAACGGAATGAAACCTTCGGGAGAGTTATTTTTGGAACAAACGTGATCCAGAGGACTTGGAGTGGACGTCAAGAAATAAGCAAGGAGGCCACGAGGCAGGGAGGCGCGCCTGCCCCCCTGGGCGCGCCCCCACCCTCGTGGGCCCCTCAAAGCTCCACCGACCTACTTCTTCCTCCTATATATACCCATATAACCCGAAAACATCTAGGAGCACCACAAAACCTTATTTCCACCGCCGCAACCTTCTGTACCCGTGAGATCCCATCTTGGGGCCTTTTTGGGCGCTCCACCGGAGGGGGAATCGATCACGGAGGGCTTCTACATCAACACCATAGCCTCTCCGAGGATGTGTGAGTAGTTTACCATAGACCTTCAGGTCCATAGTTATTAGCTAGATGGCTTCTTCTCTCTCTTTGGATCTCAATACAAAGTTCTCCTCGATCTTCTTGGAGATCTATTTGATGTAATTCTTTTTGCGGTGTGTTTGTCGAGATCTGATGAATTGTGGGTTTATGATCAAGATTATCTATGAACAATATTTGAATCTCCTCTGAATTCTTTTATGTATGATTGGTTATCTTTGCAAGTCTCTTCGAATTATCACTTTGGTTTGGCCTACTAGATTGATCTTTCTTGCAATGGGAGAAGTGCTTAGCTTTGGGTTCAATCTTGCGGTGTCCTTTCCCAGTGACAGCAGGGGCAGCAAGGCACGTATTGTATTGTTGCCATCGAGGATAAAAAGATGGGGATTATATCATATTGTTTGAGTTTATCCCTCTACATCATGTCATCTTGCCTAATGCATTACTCCGTTCTTATGAACTTAATACTCTAGGTGCATGCTGGATAGCGGTCGATGTGTGGAGTAATAGTAGTAGATGTAGAATCATTTCGGTCTACTTGTCGCGGACGTGATGCCTATATACATGATCATGCCTAGATATTCTCATAATTATGCACTTTTCTATCAATCGCTCGACAGTAATTTGTTCACCCACCGTAATACTTATGTTATCTTGAGAGAAGCCACTAGTAAACCTATGGCCCCCGGGTCTATTTTCCATCATATTAGTTTCCAATCTATTTTTACTTTGCATTCTTTACTTTCAGTTTATATCATAAAAATACCAAAAATATTTAACTTATTATCTCTATCAGATCTCACTTTTGCAAGTGGCCGTGAAGGGATTGACAACCCCTTTTTCGCGTTGGTTGCAAGGTTCTTATTTGTTTGTGTAGGTACAAGGCGACTTGTGTGTAGTCTCCTACTGGATTGATACCTTGGTTCTCAAAAACTGAGGGAAATACTTACGCTACTTTGCTACATCACCCTTTCCTCTTCAAGGGAAAACCAACGCATGCGCAAGAGGTAGCAGTAGCTGTATAGTTGATTACCGCATTTCCCCTACACTAGCATCGCAGGTGCTTGCTCTAACTTGGCAGCGTGATATGTGGTTGCACGTTTCATATGGTGTCTAGATTGCAATTCTTCTAATCTGGTTAAATTGCATGTGCTATTATGCTTAGTTTATACATTATACCTGTTAATGTGACATGCCTTCCTGTTTTTAGTACATAGTACATCTATCTATTAAGCATGTCCTTACATAAAACTATTTTTTTGTATCCCACATAAATCAATATGACGAGACACCTTCAGTATATGCAGTGTAATATTAGTTACATCTTTCATATGATTTATAGCATGCACTGCTTCTAATTTGTTGAAATGCCATTTATGATGGGACGCTTTTAACTTGGCAGAGTCATATTGGTTGCATCTTTCATGTGATGTCTAGCTTGCATTGCTTCTTATTTGTTGAAATGGTTTCTGCTTAGTTTACAAAAATAGTAGTGAATATGCCATGCCATCCTGTTTTTCGTATTATTCCATCCTAGAATCATGTGTTTGCCTTACATCAAAGTAGTGACTGTCAGTATCATGCATGAATGAGTTCTGAAGAGTGAATTTTATTGCTTTTTCTTGTCGGTTTTACTTGACAATTCAAAATCAATAAAGCGGAAGGAAGTTAGCAAGGCAACGGATGAAGGTGCTCCTTCCAAACGGAGGGCCTCTACAGATTCTACTCCTCCATCCCCCAAGATGATTTCCAAGACAATACTTGCATAGACACTCAACATTACGTCTCCCCTAGTGCACCATCACAGGTGCTCCCTCTAACTTGGCACTATTATATGTGGTTGCATGTTATGTATGATGTCTAGCTTGTATTGCTTCTAATTTTGTTGAACTTCATCTGCTTACTTTACACATTATACTTGTGACTAAGACACGTGTTCCTGTTTCTAGAACATACAATATCTGTCTATCACACCATGTTCTTACGTCAAAGTACTACTATTGTGTAACCTGCAACAATCACTTATCATAAGACACGTTTGACATGGGAGTGTGATATAGGTTACATCTCGCATTCTTTTCTAGCTTGTACTACTTCTAATTTGTTGAAATGGCACTTATGACGAGATAGTTTTAACTTGGTAGAGTGATATTCGTTGCATCTTTCATATGGTGTCTAGCTTTCATTGCTTCTAATTTGTTGAAATGCCTTCTGCTTAGTTTACACATCATAGCTGTGAATATGCAATGTTGTCCTTTTTTACACATTCAATCGTCCTATCACGCGGTCGCCTTACATTAAATTAGTGCTCGTCAGCATCCTGGATCAATGAGTTCTGAAAAACGAATTTTTATTCATTTTTCTTGTGGGTTTGACTTGACAAGGAAGTACAATTAAGAAAGAGGAAGGAAAAAATAAGGCAGGGACTGATGGCGATCTTCTTGCGAAACCGGCATCCGAGGTGCTTTCTCTAGCTTGGCAGTGTGATATTGTTAACTTGGCAGAGCAATATTTTTAGAATCTTTCATATGGTGTCTACCTTCCATTGCATTGCTTATAATTTAGTGAAATTTCCTCTGCTTAGTTTACACATCATAGTTCTGGTTATCTCATGCCATCCTGTTTTTCGTACATATTACATCCTCCTATCATGTGGTTGTCTAACACCAAAGTTCAGTTCGTCTATATCACACATCAATTTGTTCTGAAGAACTAAATTGTTATTCATTTTTCTTGTCGGCTTGACTTAACATGGCACAGAGAAAGAGGAAGCAACACAGAACGACAGGGAAAGGGAAGTGGAAGAATCTTGCAGATTTTGCTGGTACTGATGGTGCAATAGAAGGTCAAAGTCCAGCGGAAAATTGTACCGACGGGGTAGCCCGTGCTACACGAGCTGTAGAACAAGACAAACATAAACGAATAGCTGCCACCAAACAAGCAGAGACAACCCTAGTTGTTGCAACACGTTCCACAGTACCACCAGCTTCACGATTTACTCGTTGGTCAACTCAGCTAGCAGCATGTTCCCAAGATCCCTTGCCACCTGACACTACTTCTGAAGCACTTTGGTTGACAAGATCATATGAACTTTGTGAGCTTCAACAACAAGAAGGTAGTTGCTGGAGTCAAGTTACAGTTGCATGCTTCTTTATATGTAGTCTCACAGTTTGATGTACACTAACACTTCCCATGTTTGTTGTTGCACTAGCACCTAGGCGCAAGAGAAAACAAACATCAGGGATAATGCTCGATAGGTTAACTATATCTAGAGGAGGAAGAATGGCGATCCATTTTGAGGCAGGTTTAAAAAGGCCACGTGATGCTACAGAGTCAACCAAGTTAGTATCAGAGGCAGCGGTTGCTGTTAGGTGTCATGTACATATCCTCCCAACATGGATTTAGTACAGGAATGACAATGACGAAACCCAGTTCAACACCTTCCTCGACCATTTATCTATAAGTATGGTTATGTATGGAAACTAGTAATATCGTCTTGCTCTGTCCAATACTTTCTAGGTTGCTGATAATGAGACTCCCATAATTTTCAACAGATGAGGTTCAAGTTGGATAGCCAAGATGATGCAACCAGACAAGCTTGCACCCATGTTTTCAAGTCTGCTCTGCGACAGTATCGGTATAACTTGAGGAAAACTCACTTTGAAGGCAAGGCTAACAGTGAACTTGCCCAAACATCTCAAGTGGAAAATATATCGGATGAAGACTGGAGAGGCCTCGTTAAACACTAGTCTGATCCAAAGTATCAGGTACATTATATATATGTGATCAGATCACATATTGAAGTCCTATTTACGCATGTGCCACACAAATCTATCTTCTTGTAGGTGAACTGTTCAAAGAACAAGGCCAACCGTACGAAAGTGAAATTCCTACAGATGACAAGATCTCGTAGCTATATTGCACACTTCGAGGCTCTTGTAATTAGCTGTTGTTTCACTCTTTTCGTTGTACCATATTATCAGATCTATATTGACTTGTTACAAATGCAGAGGAAAGCCCGCAAGGACCAAAAAGTACCTGAACCAAATGTTGTGGAAATCTTCAAGGACTGTCGCACCAGCAAGACGAAGGGCATGACTACACCAGTCAAAGTCACTGATGTAAGTCCTTAATCCTCATGCCTTTTAACTACTACTTACTCTGACTTGTGCCTTGAACTGCATGGTTTGCAGCCAATGTCTATTACTCTTTTCAATTTTATACACAGTTGTCTTAGCGTATCATTGCACCTTACAAGGTTTAAAAGAGAGGAGTGATGTTCCTTTGATCTTGACCTGTAATCTAGTTCCGTGCTGGACTTGCCCACACAACGTTACAATTGCCTGTTTGTCTGTTCTCAGTTGTTTTGTGATATGAATGATGTCATACTATGCTTACCGTATTATAAACTTTGTCTCTTTATCCTTAGACGTCAATACAATGTGAAGAAATATACAATACATTAGCCATGGTACATGGTCATCTGTTTGGAACCTGGTTCTATTATGTACTTTGTGGTAAAATACAACTAATATTTTACATGGGTTCACCAGAATAAGTTCTGTATATAGACCAAAGCTATTTTGTTTGGTTTTGCTGCCTCCTTAATATCTTTTGTTCTTGTACTACTAATGTAAAAACTCAACTTTTCAGCAAGCTATGGAAAAAATGGCGGAACTGCAACCTTCTGAAGGTGGCGAGGCAACTATAACCGCAATGTCAGCTCTTGCTGCAGTGGGTCAGTACCTGTCCACTAACAGTGCCAAAAGCATGTTCCTTTGTAATACTGGGTTAGTTGTTAAGGCAATCTTGTCCAAACTGCCTCATGATCAAGATATGCAAGCTCAAAACAATGTTATATCTGCGCTCCAGACACAAGTCCATTCCCTAACAGAGACCCTTTGTGAAACAAGGATGGACATTGTTCGATGTCGTCAAGATATGCATGGTTTTGAAACCAGACTATCAGACATTTGCTATGTTGTTCAGGAGCCTAGGAGAAATGAAGGTGAAGGTTATGGTGCTCCATCGGACAATACAACATGAAAACGTAACAGTCAGGTCAAATGAACTGAGCTTCTGAACTTCTGGTGGTGCATTTATCTGCCAGATTGTTAAATTTTATGCCAACCTTCCTTTTGTTTTATAGTTGTAATTTGTTTTGTTGCGATGTAAAATTTGTTCTAACGTCCAGCCATCGGCTGAAGAAAACAACAAGCCATTTTTGTATAGTGTAGGGCGTTCCCTATATTTGCACCGGTGGCGATCTTTGATGCCTAGTGGATGTAATCTATGCAATCGTCTTAATATCCCAGCGTTAGTTTCGGGCTTATTTATTTCCTGGTCTTCTTTTTCCCTGGTTTGCTAGTGGCCGCAACAACCATGGGCCATACACGGACCAAGGTAACCTTGACCCTGCTACGGTCCGTAGGATCCATGGGCCTCCTTTGGGCCGTCTTTTATTGGGCCTCCAACACGGCCGTAGAATCGGTGGGCCTCGGGCCGTCGGATAAATGGGTCTACATGGGCCGTAAACAGGCATAATTGGTATCGAACCAGCACGGTAACGGGCCATTAACAGGCCGGAGGACAGTAAAGACTTAATTCTGTCACATGCATAACGGGTCGTTAATGGGCCAGAATATAGGACGGGCTGGAAATGGCGCAACGGGTTAACAGGCCAGAAACGGGCCGACTCTTGCCACAGGCCGAATTTGGCCCATTAGGGGAACAAGCCAGTAACAGACCAAAAGTAATCGAGGGCTAGAAAGGAGCCCAAGAACGTATGGGCCGTCAGTAGGCCGAAAGCTAACACGGGCTGGAAACGGCCCATGTGAATCATGGGCCATTAACGGGTACAAGGAAATTTACTGTTCATTATGGGCTAGAGTCACCCTGGGCCTCTAAAGGGCCTAAATATACGAAGGCCTCATATGGGCCGAAAGACGTCATGGGCCATACATGGGCCGAAAGTGAAACGGGCTGGTATTATATTCGACGGCCCACATGACGTTGTTGGGCCGATTTCATGTAGGCCCTGACGGGCTGTGAGTTACCGGGCCGTAAAATGGGCTATTTGTGAAGAGACTGTTAACAGGCTTTTCATGGGCCAGCCCGCTATCTTTTGACCAAGTCAAACGGGCCGGCCTTTGTAAGCTAAATGGGCCAGTGGTGGGCCATTGCACGTGTCGACATATCATAGGCACCTATCTGACCCACTGATGAGCTGACACGTGTTTCCTCCGGCCTCAGAATTTTATAGGTGGAAATTTCCCATTGGTCCGAGCTGTTAACGGGTTATCGGATCCAAAACCAGACCCAATAGCTTAACGGTGTCCCGTTACGGTGGATGCCACGTGTCGGTCACCTTTGACGAAAGCACTTCTATGACGCACGATTTATCGTCATGGAAGTGGACACTTCCCTGATGATAATTTTGGTAATGTCATGGAACACTTCTACGACAGCACAAGTATGACTATCTTGATTCTGTCATAAAATTGTCATGGATGTACATGCATGACAGAAAACATGACCTACTGTGACAAACATGTATCATCACTGAAGTGTATTTTTTTGTAGTGATGTGTGGGTGCAATAGCAACAATTTCATGTTTAACATAAGGAACAATAGCAAGTTCATCTCCATAAGCATAATTCATATTGGCATCTTGGCCACAAGAATAGCAAGCATCGAGTTCATCAAGTTTCATCAATTTCTTCTTCCATAGACTCCTGCAAAATACTAGTCTCTTCTCGGACAGCGGAGACTTTCTCAATAAATTCATCAATATCATAATTGTATTTATAATTCTCATAGCAATATTTAAGGATAGCTAAAATTTCAGGTCTATAAAACCGAATCATCAAAATCTTCAAACTCTTTAAACAAATATTCAATCTCACATGCACCCTTAAAAGCAACAAATTCTTCTATCCGTTCCACATCATAGTAATCATATAAACCATTAGCATAAGAAGCTAAGGTTTCATTATAATTAAATTTGCATGGAAAGGGAAGGTGTGGAGCCTTCATCCTAGGGCAACCCAGTATAATCATATCTCAAGCATAGGTGCCGAGCATACCAACGCAACATATAAATTTGATCCCATAATAGTTTCCCTTTTTGAGTCAAGCGATAATCCCTAAAGTATTCACGTTGATCCAACGTGTCTCCCATTACATAATTGAATGGGGTTTTCTCAGGATTATTAAGGTAGTGCATAACATCTTTCACATAATGAGCATCAACGGTTTTAGGAGGTTCCCCATATCCAGGAGTAGTAAGTAAACCTATTTTTTTGGTTATTGATGTTCCATATCCATAACTAAAGATAGATAACAACTTAGAACAGCAAATAAAATCCACTTAGTGATAAAGTAAACAAGCACACACGAGAATATTCACCCCACGCTATTGCTCCCCGGCAACGACGCCAGAAAAAGGTCTTGATAACCCACAAGTATAGGGGATCAATTGTAGCCTCTTTCGATAAGTAAGAGTGTCAAACCCAACGAGGAGCTGAAGGTAGAACAAATGTTCCCTCAAGTTCTATCAACCACCGATACAACTCTATGTACGCTTTACGTTTGCTTTACGTGTAACCAGTATGAAACTAGAAGTACTTTGTAGGTGTTGTTGGATAGGTTTACAAGATAATAAAGAGCATGTAAATAAAAAGTAGGGGCTCTTTAGATGAAGACACAACTGATACGTCCATTTTGCATCATGCTTTTATATCAATATTTATTGCATTATGGGTTGTTATTACACATTATATCTCAATACTTATGGCTATTCTCTCTTATTTTACAAGGTTTACCAAGAAGAGGGGGAATGCCGGCAGCTGGAATTCTGGCTGGAAAAGAAGCAAACATTGGAAACCTATTCTGCACTGCTCCAAAAATCCTGAAACTCCAGAAACCTATTTTTGGAATTAATAAGAATTATTGAGCGGAAGAAATACATCAGGGGGCCCACACCCTATCTAGGAGGGTGGGGGGCGCGCCCACCCCTATTGGGCGCCCCCTTGTCTCCTGCGCTCCCTGGTGGCCCCCCGGTGTCCGTCTTCTGCTATATGAGGGTTTTTACCCTGGAAAAATCATGGGCACGCTTACGGGACGAAACTCCGCCGCCACGAGGCGGAACCTTGGCGGAACCAATCTAGGGCTCTGGCGGAGCTGTTCTGCCAGGGACACTTCCCTCCGGGAGGGGGAAATCATCACCAATGTCATCACCAACGATCCTCTCATTGGGAGGGGGTCAATCTCCATCAACATCTTCACCAACACCATCTCCTCTCAAAACCCTAGTTCATCTCTTGTATCCAATCTTGTATCAAAACCACAAATTGGTACCTGTGGGTTGCTAGTGGTGTTGATTACTCCTTGTAGTTGATGCTAATTGGTTTACTTAGTGGAAGATCATATGTTCAGATCCTTAACGCATATTATTACTCTTCTGATTATGAACATGAATATGCTTTGTGAGTAGTTACGTTTGTTCCTGAGGACATGGGTGAAGTCTTGCTATTAGTAGTCATGTGAATTTGGTATTCATTCGATATTTTGATGAGATGTATGTTGTCTTTTCCTCTAGTGGTGTTATGTGAACGTCGACTACATGACACTTCACCATTATTTGGGCCTAGAGGAAGGCATTGGAAAGTAATAAGTAGATGATGGGTTGCTAGAGTGACAGAAGCTTAAACCCTAGTTTATGCGTTGCTTCGTTAGGGGCTGATTTGGATCCATATGCTTAATGTTGTGGTTAGGTTTACCTTAATTCCTCTTTTGTAGTTGCAGATGCTTGCAATAGGGGTTAATCATAAGTGGGATACTTGTCCAAGTAAGGGCAGTACCCAAGCACCGGTCCACCCACATATCAAATTATCAAAGTACCGAACGCGAATCATATGAACGTGATGAAAACTAGCTTGACGATAATTCCCATGTGTCCTCGGGAGCTCCTTTCTAATTATAAGAAATTGTCTAGGCTTATCCTTTGCTACACAATGGATTGGGCCACCTTGCTGCACTTTATTTACTTTATTTACTTGTTTCTCGTTACTATTTATCTTATCACAAAACTATCTGTTACCTATAATTTCAGTGCTTGCAGAGAAAACCTTACTGAAAATCGCTTATCATTTCCTTCTGCTCCTCGTTGGGTTCGACACTCTTACTTATCGAAAGGACTATGATAGATCCCCTACACTTGTGGGTCATCAAGACACTTTTCTGGCGCTGTTGCCGGGGAGCATAGCGCTTTTGGTGAGTGGAACTTGGTAAGGAAACATTTATATAGTGTGCTGAAATTTTCTGTTACTTGTCACTATGGAAACTAATCATTTGAGGGGCTTGTTCGGGGTTTCTTCACCCCGACCAGAAGAGCAAAGAGTTGCTCCTCAACCTACTGAACTTTTTGAAAATATTTACTTTGAGATTCCTTCGGGTACGATAGAGAAACTGCTAGCTAATCCATTTGCAGGTGATGGAACATTGCATCCTGATTTACACCTTATCTTTGTGGATGAAGTTTGTGGATTATTTAAGCTTGCAGGTATTCCCGATGATGTTGTCAAAAGGAAGGTCTTCCCTTTATCTTTGAAGGAATATGCATTGACATGGTATAGGCTATGTGATGATACGAGATCTTGGAATTATAAACGATTGAAGTTGGAATTTCACCAGAAGTTCTATCCTATGCATCTTGTTCATCGTGATCGTAATTACATATATAATTTCTGGCCTCGCGAAGGAGAAAGCATCGCTCAAGCTTGGGGGAGGCTCAAATCAATGTTATATTCATGCCCCAATCATGAACTCTCCCGGGAAATGATTATTCAAAACTTTTATGCTCAGCTTTCTCTTAATGATCGCAACTTGCTCGATACTTCCTATGCTGGTTCTTATATGCTGAAGACTATTGATTTGAAATGGGACTTATTGTAAAGAATTAAACGCAACTCTAAAGATTGGGGTTCCGACGATGGTAAGGAGTCAGGTATGACACCTAAGTTCGATTGTGTTAAATCTTTTATGGATACCGATGCTTTTCGTGGATTTAGCGCTAAGTATGGACTTGACTCTGAGATAGTAGCTTATTTCTGTGAATCTTTTGCTACTCACGTTGATCTCCCTAAAGAGAAGTGGTTTAAATATAATCCTCCTGTTGAAGTGAAAGTTGTTGCACCTATTACAGTTGAAGAAAAGACTATCACCTATAGTGATCCTATTGTTCCTACTACTTATGTTGAGAAACCTCCTTTTCCTGTTAGGATAAAGGATCATGCTAAAACTTTGATTGTTGTTCGTAAGAATAATACTAGGACTTATACACCTCCTGAGCAAATCAATGTTGAACCTAGTATTGCTATGGTTAAAGATCTCTTGGATTATGATTTAGATGGGCATGTTATTTATTTCTGTGATGAAACTGCTAATATTGCTAGAACAGATACTAAGATATATAGACCTGTCGTAGGCATGCCTGTTATTTCTGTTAAAATAGGAGATCATTGTGATCATGGCTTATGTGATATGGGTGCTAGTGCTAGTGCAATACCTTATGCCTTATATCAAGAAATTATGCATGACATTGCACCTGTTGAATTAGAAGACATTGATGTTACTATTAAGCTTGCTAATAGGGATACCATTAAACTAGTTGGGATTGTTAGAGATGTTGAAGTTTTGTGTGGGAAGGTTAAATACCCTGCTGATTTTCTTGTTCTTGGCTCCCCACAAGATGATTTTTGTCCCATTATTTTTGGTAGACCCTTCTTGAATACAGCTAGTGCTAAGATTGATTGTGAAAAAGATACTGTCACCATTGGCTTAGATGGTATGTCTCATGAATTTAATTTTGCTAAGTTTCGTAGACAACCTCGTGATAGGGAACCACCTAGTAAGGATGAGATTATTGGTCTTGCTTCCATTGCTGTGCCTCCTACTGATCCGTTAGAACAATATTTGCTAGACCATGAAAATGATATGTTTATGAAGGAAAGAAGGGAAATAGATGAAGTGTTCCTTAAACAGGAACCTGTGCTGAAACATAATCTTCCCGTTGAAATTCTTGGGGTTCCCCCTCCACCCAAGGGTGATCCCGTGTTTGAACTCAAACCATTACCTGATAATCTTAAGTATGCTTATCTTGATGAAAAGAAAATGTATCCTGTTATTATTAGTGCTAACCTTTTAGAGAAAGAAGAAGAGAGATTATTGAAAACTCTGAAGAAGCACCGAGCTGCTATTGGATATACTCTGGATGATCTTAAGGGCGTTAGTCCCACGTTATGCCAACACAAAATTAAATTGGAGGACGATGCCAAACCAGTTAGAGATCCTCAACGACGACTGAATCCCAAGATGAAAGAAATGGTAAGAAAGGAGATACTAAAGCTCCTTGAGGCAGGTATAATTTATCCCGTTGCTGATAGTGATTGGGTAAGCCCTGTCCATTGTGTTCCTAAAAAGGGAGGTATTACCGTTGTTCCTAATGATAAATATGAATTGATCCCGCAAAGAATTATTACAGGTTATAGGATGGTAATTGATTTCCGTAAATTAAATAAGGCTACTAAGAAAGATCATTACCCTTTACCTTTTATTGATCAAATGCTAGAAAGACAATCCAAACACACCCATTTCTGCTTTCTAGATGGTTATTCTGGTTTCTCTCAAATACCTGTGTCAGCTGGGGATCAATCAAAAACAACTTTTACTTCCTATTGGTACCTTTGCTTATAGACGTATGCCTTTTGGTTTATGTAATGCATCTGCTACCTTTCAAAGATGCATGATGGCTATATTCTCTGATTTTTGTGAAAAGATTTGTGAGGTATTCATGGATGACTTCTCCATTTATGGATCCTATTTTGATGATTGTTTGAGCAACCTTGATCGAGTTTTGCAGAGATGCGAAGACACTAGTCTCGTCCTGAATTAGGAGAAGTGTCACTTTATGGTTAATGAAGGCATTGTCTTGGGACACAAGATTTCCGAGAGAGGTATTGAATTTGATAAAGCTAAGGTTGATGCTATTAAAAAGATGCCATGTCCCAAGGACATAAAAGGTATAAGAAGTTTCCTTGGTCGTGCCGGTTTTTATAGGAGGTTCGTTAAGGACTTCTCTAAAATCTCTAGGCCTCTGAATAATTTATTGCAAAAAGATATTCCTTTTGTCTTTGATGATGATTGTGTAGAAGCATTTGAAATACTTAAGAAAGCTTTGATCACTGCACCTATTGTTCAGCCACCTAATTGGAATTTACCTTTTGAAATTATGTGTGATGCTAGTGATTATGCTGTAGGTGCTGTTCTAGGGCAAAGAGTTGATAAGAAATTGAATGTTATCCAGTATGCTAGTAAGACTCTTGATACTTCCCAGAGAAATTATGCTACCACTGAAAAAGAGTTCTTAGCAGTTGTGTTTGCATGTGATAAGTTTAGACCTTATATTGTTGATTCCAAAGTTACTATTCACACTGATCATGCTGCTATTAAATATCTTATGGAAAAGAAAGATGCTAAGCCTAGGCTCATTAGATAGGTTCTCCTACTCCAAGAATTTGATTTACATATTATTGATAGAAAGGGAGTTGAGAACCCCGTTGCAGACAACTTGTCTAGGTTAGAGGATGTTCTTGATGACCCACTATCTATTGATGATAGCTTTCCTGATGAACCATTAGTGGTCATTAATGCTTCTCGTACTGCTCCTTGGTATGATGATTATGCTAATTACATTGTTGCTAAATTTATACCACCTAGTTTCACATACCAGCAAAAGAAAAAGTTCTTTTATGATTTAAGACATTACTTCTGGGATGACCCACACCTTTATAAAGAAGGATTAGATGGTGTTATTAGATGTTGTGTGCCTGAGCATGAACAGGAACAGATCCTATGCAAGTGTCACTCTGAATCATATGGAGGACACCACGCTGGAGATAGAACTGCACACAAGGTACTACAATCTGGTTTTTATTGGCCCACTCTCTTCAAAGATGCTCGTAAGTTTGTCTTATCTTGTGATGAATGCCAAAGAATAGGTAACATTAGTAGACGTCAAGAAATGCCTATGAATTACTCTCTTGTTATTGAACCGTTTGATGTTTGGGGCTTTGATTATATGGGACCTTTTCCTGCCTCTAATGGTTACACACATATTTTAGTTGTTGTTGATTTCATTACTAAGTGGGTAGAAGCTATTCCAACTAGTAGTGCTGATCATAACACTTCTATTAAAATGCTTAAAGAAGTTATTTTTCCGAGGTTTGGAGTCCCTAGATATCTTATGACTGATGGTGGTTCACATTTTATTCTTGGTGCTTTCCGAAAGATGCTTGCTAAGTATGATGTCAATCATAGAATCGCATCTCCTTATCACCCGCAGTCTAGTGGTCAAGTAGAGTTGAGCAATACAGAGCTCAAATTAATTTTGCAAAAGACTGTGAATAGATCTAGAAAGAATTCGTCCAAAAAACTTGATGCATTATGGGCCTATATAACTACATACAAAAATCCTATGGGTATGTCTCCATATAAGATGGTTTATGGAAAAGCGTGTCATTTACCTCTTGAACTTGAACATAAAGCATATTGGGCTATTAAAGAGCTCAACTATGACTTCAAACTTTTCGGTGAGAAGAGGTTGTTTGATATTAGCTCACTTGATGAATGGAGAACCCAAGCCTATGAGAATGCCAAGCTATTCAAAGAAAAAGTCAAACGCTGGCATGACAAAAGGATACAAAAGCGTGAGTTTAACGTAGGAGATTATGTGTTATTATTCAATTCTCGTTTGAGATCTTTTGCAGGAAAACTTCTCTCCAAATGGGAAGGTCCTTACGTTATCGAGGAGGTCTATTGTTCTGGTGCCATAAAAATCAACAACTTCGAAGGCACAAGTCGGAGGGTGGTAAACGGTCAAAGAATTAAACATTATATTTCAGGTAATCCTATCAATGTTGAAACTAATATTATTGAAACCGTAACCCCGGAGGAATACATAAGGGACACTTTCCAGAACGTTCCAGACTCCGAAAAGGCATAGGTATGTGGTACGGTAAGTAAACCGACTCCAAAACAACTCCAATGGCAATTTTTATCAGTTTTGGAATATTTAAGAATTTTAGGAAGAAAGAAGTAGTCCGAAAGGGACACGAGGCCCCCACGAGAGTGGAGGGCGCGCCCACCCTTACCGGGCGCGCCCCCTATCTCGTGGGCACCTCGTGTGCCTCTCGGACTCCGGTTTCTTGCACGTTACGTATTTTGGTCGGTAAAAATTCATTATATATACTCCCGAAGATTTTGACCACCGTATCACGCAGATATCCTCTATTTTTGTTTCGAGTTGTTCCTGTTGCAGATTAAAAGCAAGATGTCTTCTCATGAGTCAATTGGGGAGAGTCGGGTGTCGCACCCAACACCAGGTCCAGGAGCAAATAGCGATGCTTATCACTTTGTACCATTAACAGAGGATGAGATGGAGGCTGATTTGAAAAGGATAGATGCCATGGAGGAAGATCAAGAAGTTACCTCTCGTCTCCAAGCAGAATTCATGATGGGGGAACTACCTAGCTTGGCTATCCCAACTTCGGTCATCCCTTCCAACTTTAGATTTCTTTCTTATGAAAATATGAATAAGAGCTTCACTTGTTCTCCAGAAGCTATACAGCATCCTTGGGTAAAGGGAGCTTTGGCTGTTACGGGCAAGCTCCGTAAAGAAATTATGGACCTCAAACAACAAGTCAATAAGCTCGAGGAGGAGAACCGTATCCTGAAGGGCATCATCTCCAAGAAGATCATAACACCAACCGTGAAGAAGGAGAAATAATTACATGGGTATGGGCACTCCCCTTGGCAACTGTCAAGCTTGGGGGAGTTGCACCGGTATCGTATCACCATCACACTCCTATCTTTACCATTTTATTTAGTTCGATCCCTTTAGTAGTATCTTGATCTAGTAGCTTGAAGTTTTGATATCAAGTAGTTTTGATTTTTTCTTTGTGATCTCTTTGTGTAATCGAGTCCGTGAGCTATCTATAATAAAGATTAGTGTTGAGTCAAGGGCTTTGCTATGTTGCTATGATCTTGAGGAAGTAGAAAGAATAAAAGAGTTCATATTGATCTTATGGTTAGTGATGACTTCACACATAGAAAGTATGAGGCATAAAAATTGTTGAGAGTTGATAAACGTAGTTTTGGTCATCGTTGCAATTAATAGGAAGTGATAAGGAAAGAGGGGTCCACATACAAATATATTATCTTGGACACCTTGTATGATTGGGAGCACTCATTAAGTATGACATGATAAAAGAGTTGACGTTGGACAAGGAAGACAACGTAATGGTTGCTCACATCTCAGTTAAAGTATATTGTCATTGACCTTCCAAACATGTTGCGCTTTCCTTTCCCCCTCATGCTATCCAATTTCCTTGCACCAAGTAGAGATACTACTTGTGCTTCCAAATATCCTTAAACCCAGTTTTGCCATGAGAGTCCACCATACCTACATATGGATTGAGTAAGATCCTTCAAGTAAGTTGTCATGTTGCAGGCAATAAAAAATGTTATCTAAATATGTATGACTTATTAGTGCAGAGAAAATAAGCTTTGTACGATCTTGTTGTGGAAGTAATAAAAGCGACAGACTGCATAATAAAGGTCCACATACAAGGGGCAATATAAAGTGACGTTCTTTTGCATTAAGATTTTGTGCATCCAACCCTAAATGCACATGACAACCTCTGCTTCCCTCTGCGAAGGGCCTATCTTTTACTTTATGTTTTTACTTTATGCTTGAGTCAAGGTGATCCTCACCTTTCCCTTTTTCATTTTATCCTTTGGCAAGCTCCTCGTGTTTGAAAGATCATGACATATATATCTAATTGGATGTAAGTTATCATGGGCTTTTATTGTTGAATCACCTAAAGGTGAATACGTTGGGAGGCAACACAATAAGCCCCTAACTTTCTCAGTGTCCGGATGAAACTCCATAACCACAAGTATTGCGTGAGTGTTAGCAATTGTAGAAGACTACAAGATAGATGAGTATGTGAACTTGCTGAAAAGCTCTATTGTTGACTCTTTCTGATGTTATGAAAAATTGCAATTGCTTCAATGACTGAGATTATAGTTTGTTTGCTCTCAATGAAGTTTTTGAACCATACTTGACATTGTGAATTGATTGTTACTTGAGCATAAGAAATCATATGATAAAATCTATATATGTTGCTGTTATAGGAATGATCATGATGCCCTCATGTCCGTATTTTATTTTTATCGACACCTCTATCTCTAAACATGTGGACATATTTTTCGATATCGGCTTCCGCTTGAGGACAAGCGAGGTCTAAGCTTGGGGGAGTTGATACGTCCATTTTGCATCATGCTTTTATATCAATATTTATTGCATTATGGGCTGTTATTACACATTATATCTCAATACTTATGGCTATTCTCTCTTATTTTACAAGGTTTACCATGAAGAGGGGGAATGCCGGCAGCTGGAATTCTGGCTGGAAGAGGAGCAAACATTGGAAACCTATTCTGCACTGCTTAAAAAATCCTGAAACTCCACGAAACATATTTTTGGAATTAATAAGAATTATTGAGCGGAAGAAATACATCAGGGGGCCCACACCCTGTCCAGGAGGGTGGGGGGTGCGCCCATCCCTACTGGGCGCGCCCCTGTCTCCTGGGCCCCCTGGTGGCCCCCCAGTGTCCATCTTCTGCTATATGAGGGCTTTTACCCTGGAAAAAATCGTGGGCAAGCTTACGGGACGAAACTCCGCCGCCACGAGGCGGAACCTTGGCGGAACCAATCTAGGGCTCTGGCGGAGCTGTTCTACCGGGGACACTTCCCTCCGGGAGGGGGAAATCATCACCAACATCATCACCAACGATCCTCTCATCGGGAGGGGGTCAATCTCCATCAACATCTTCACCAGCACCATCTCCTCTCAAAACCCTAGTTCATCTCTTGTATCCAATCTTGTATCAAAACCACAAATTGGTACCTGTGGGTTGCTAGTAGTGTTGATTACTCCTTGTAGTTGATGCTAATTGGTTTACTTGGTGGAAGATCATATGTTTAGATCCTTAATTCATATTATTACTCCTCTGATTATGAACATGAATATGATTTGTGAGTAGTTACGTTTGTTCTTGAGGACATGGGTGAAGTCTTGCTATTAGTAGTCATGTGAATTTGGTATTCATTCGATATTTTGATGAGATGTATGTTGTCTTTTCCTCTAGTGGTGTTATGTGAACGTCGACTACATGACACTTCACCATTATTTGGGCCTAGAGGAAGGCATTGGGAAGTAATAAGTAGATGATGGGTTGCTAGAGTGACAGAAGCATAAACCCTAGTTTATGCGTTGCTTCGTTAGGGGCTGATTTGGATCCATATGTTTAATGTTGTGGTTAGGTTTACCTTAATACTTCTTTTGTAGTTGCGGACGCTTGCAATAGGGGTTAATCATAAGTGGGATGCTTGTCCAAGTAAGGGCAGTACCCAAGCACCGGTCCACCCACATATCAAATTATCAAAGTACCGAACGCGAATCATATGAATGTGATGAAAACTAGCTTGACGATAATTCCCATGTGTCCTCGGGAGCTCCTTTCTCATTATAAGAAATTGTCCAGGCTTATCCTTTGCTACACAAAGGATTGGGCCACCTTGCTGCACTTTATTTACTTGTTACTCGTTACTATTTATCTTATCACAAAACTATCTGTTACCTATAATTTCAGTGCTTGCAGAGAAAACCTTACTGAAAACCGCTTATCATTTCCTTCTGCTCCTCATTGGGTTCGACACTCTTACTTACCGAAAGGACTACGATAGATCCCCTACACTTGTGGGTCATCAACAACTAAGTTAGGTTTAGTGGAGAGCTTTTTGTCACACAAGAAAATTATTTGTCCCTAGGCAATCGATAACTAGACCGATAATCACTATTGCAACTTTATATGAGGGAGAGGCATAAGCTAACATACTTTCTCTCCTTGGATCATATGCACTTATGATTGGAACTCTAGCAAGCATCCGCAACTACTAGAGATCATTAAGGTAAAACCCAACCATAGCATTATAAGGCATCAAGTCCTCTTTACTCCCATACGCAAACAACCTACTTACTCGGGTCTGTGCTTCTATCACTCACGCCACCCACCATAAGCAAATTGTAGGATCGAAAGTATGTCTAGAGAGGGGGTGATTAGACTACTTGACCAAATAATGGAAAGAAGATTTGAGTGGAAAGCAACTCGGGGAAGGCTAGAGATCAAGACTTATGTGGTAGGGATGGGATATCTTGACCTCAACACAAGTGTAGGTGGTTCTCTCTCAGAAAATGTATGTCAGAAGTGTAGGCATGTTCTGATGGCTCTCTCCACGAATGAAGAGTGGGTGGAGGGGTATATATAGCCTCCACACAAAATCTAACTGTTACACACAACTTACCAAACTCGGTGGGACCAAATCATGAAACTCGGTCAGACCGATTTAGTTCATAATGTGACTATTAGGAATTTCGCTAGGACCGACATGTCAACTCGGTGGAACCGATATGGTTAGGGTTAGGGCATAACGTAATCTCAGTGAGACCAATTACACAAACTCGGCGAGACCGATTTTGGTAATAGACTCACAGAGAGTTGGTCAGGCAAACTCGGTGGGACCGATTCGCTCATCTCGGTTGGACTGAAACATTACGAAAGAGAAACAGAGAATTTTCATTGCAATCTCGGTGGGTCCGATTTCTCATCTCGGTTTGACCGAAACGTTACGAAGGGAAACAGAGAGATTACAATCCCATCTCGGTGAGACCGAGATCCCTATCGGTGAGACCGAAAAGACTAGGGTTTCTTGCAGTGGCTATGTCATCTGAACTCGATGGCGTCGGATAGACAGTTTAGGTAGGGCTGAGTTTGACTTTTGGTTTGGGACATATGTGGATGTGAGAAAGTAGTTGAGGGTTTTTGGAGCATATCACTAAGCACTTTGAGCAAGCAAGCCATTAAGCAACACCTCACTCCCTCTTGATAGTATTGGCTTTTCCTATTGGCTCAATGTGATCTTGGATCACTTAAAATGAAAGATGTAGAGTCTTGAGCTTTGAGCTTGAGCCAATCCTTTTGTCCTTAGCATTTTGAGGGGTCCACGTTTCTCATCCATGCCATGCCAACCATTGAGCTTTCCTGAAATATTTATCTTTAAATAGCATTAGCTCAATGAGCTATATGTTGTTAGGAATTACCAAAACCACCCAGGGATAGTTGCACTTTCAGTCACCCCCTTTTGGTAATTGATGACAACATATAGATCAAAGCTTCGACAAATGATAATAAGATTGAAAAACATCGTCGCTTTGAGAAGTATGTGATAAGCAAGAGCTCCCCCTAAATTTGTGCACTATTTAAAGTTTGCTTTGGACTGCAAATGCACAATGTGTTCAGATCATGGGTTACTCTTTCATGTCACAAAAATCTTGATGGAGCGCTCAAAATGATAATAATTGAACACATGCACTCATTGAGGGAGTCCTGGATTAGGGGGTATCCGGACAGCCGGATTGTGTACAACGTCCGGAATATTGAAGCTTGAAGATACAAGACTCAAGACTTCGACTCGTGTCCGAATGGGACTCTCCTTGGCGTGGAAGGCAAGCTTGGCGATCCGGATATTGTGTTTCCTTCCTTGTAACCGACTCCATGTAAACCCTAGCCCTCTCCAGTGTCTATATAAACCGGAGGGGTTGGTCCTTAGAAGGCCGATCACAATTACAATCATACCATCATAGGCTAGCTCTTAGGGTTTAGCCTCTACGATCTCGTGGTAGATCTACTCTTGTACTACCCATATCTTCAATATTAATCAAGCAGGAAGTAGGGTTTCACCTCCATCGAGAGGGCCCGAACCTGGGTAAACATCTATGTCCCTTGCTTCCTGTTACCATCAGCCTTTTCGCACAGATCGGGACCCCCTACCCGAGATCCGCCGGTTTTGACACCGACATTGGTGCTTTCATTGAGAGTTCCTCTGTGTCGTCGCAGCACGGCTTGATGGCGTCTCCAATCGTCAACAACACGGTCCAGGGCGAGACCTTTCTCCCCGGATAGATATCATGTTTGGCGGCTTCGCACTGCGGGCCAATTCGCTTGGCCATCTGGAGCATATCAACAGCTACGCCCCTGGCCATCAAATCAGGTTCGAAAACTTGAACTACAGGGCGGATATCCGCGGAGACTTGATCTTCGACGGATTTGGGCCCGCGCCAGGAACACCGGACAGTCACGATGAGCATGGCCTGGACCTACTATCAGACAACACTCGAGATTTCACCCCTGCAGTAGCCCCGGACTCAAATCTGGAGCAGGCTGCGGTGCCTAGGGACGAAGGGATGGACCCCGCCCTGCAGGCCGTACACTCATCGGCGTTGGAGCCAAACACATGCCGCACTTCTGAGGATGCCTGTGACTCTGGGCCTCCGGATTCATATCCGGTTGTAGGTCCCAGTCCGCGCGCTCCCGAGCCCACCAAGCCTGGTTGGGCCCCGGTAATGGAGTTCACCGCTGCGGACATCTTCCAGCACTCGCCCTTGGCGACATGCTAAACTCATTAAAAACTCTCTCTTTGACAGAGAATTCCGGGCCGAACTATGTCCGGCTCGAATGGGAAGCAGGCGACGAAGAAATTCGTTACCCACCCACCACCCACTTCATAGCCACGGTTGATGATTTAACCGACGTGCTTGACTTCAACTCCGAAGGCATCGACGGTATAGATGACGATGCAGGAGAAGATTCAGAATTTACGGGGTACCGGACTTCCGCCTCGTCACACGACATATACATGGTGGATACGCCCAAGGAGGACGATAGTGACAATCCGGTACATGGTGGATACGCCCAAGGAGGACGACAGTGACAATCCGGAAGAGAAAACCCCCGGGCAAAAGCCAAAGCGACGGTGCAGACGCCGTTCCAAGTCCAGCAACAATAAAAACATCAGCAAGAGCGCCAGAAGGATCGATACTCCGGTCAACCCCGAAGGCAAGAATGACCATACGAAACCAGCGATAGAGCAGGACGAACCAGGTCACGCCGAACATCGTCCGGAGCAGATGCCCGAGGACAATGATCTAGAGGGACGAGCTCATCAAACCGTCCCACGACAAGAAGACAGTACGGACGAAGATGCATTCATCATTCCATAAGAACGCGTGGAACGAGAGAACCTCCACAGAAAGCTTATGGTGATAGCGAGAAGTCTGAAGAAGCAGAAGCAACGGCTCAAGGCCGCACAGGAAACGCTCGGCCGCAGATGGAACAAAGTGTTAGACACTGAAGAAAGATATGGCGACGATCGCCATACAAAGAGCTATCCAAAACGCAAGCTACTACCGGAATTCAACGACGAGGCCGTTCCACCAAAGACTAATACAACCAGGAGGCCCAACTTACCGCTCCACAACCGCAACAGAACGGCCACTGACGCCGCGCATGATCAACGTGATCACCTGGATGACAAGGCCGGTGCAGCTAGATCCATCTACGGATCTAAAGGACACACCCCGGTGAGGGACTATGGTCACCAAAACGATCACACCAATGAAAAACCAGTTCGGAGTAAACACCGAACACAACAACCGACGGCATGCCACAACACGTCCAAATACAGAGGGGCTGCTCACCCCCTGTGCTTTACTGATGAAGTACTGGACCATCAATTCCCACAAGGCTTTAAACCTGTGAACATAGAGGCATACGACGGAACGACAGACCCAGGGGTCTGGATCGAGGACTTTATCCTGCACATACATATGGCTCGTGGGGATGACCTCCACGCCATCAAATACCTCCCCCTCAAACTGAAGGGACCAGCTCGGCACTAGTTGAAAAGCCTCCCCGAAAATTCAATTGGGAGCTGGGAGGAACTCGAAGACGCTTTCAGGGCCAATTTTCAAGGGACTTATGTCCGGCCTCCGGATGCTGACGATTTAGGTCACATAATCCAACAACCCGTAGAGTCCACCCGCAAGCTTTGGAACAGATTCCTCACTAAGAAGAATCAAATTGTTGATTGTCCGGATGCCGAAGCCTTAGCGGCATTCAAACATAGCATCCGTGACGAGTTGCTCGCCAGACACCTCGGCCAAGAAAAGCCTAGGACAATGGCAGCCCTAACAAGCCTTATGACCTGCTATTGCGCGGGTGAAGATAGCTAGCTAGCCCGTAAAGGCACCAGCGACCCCAGCACATCCTAAATAAGGGATGGCAACGGGAAGCCACGGCGTAATAAAAACAAACGCCAAAACAAGGAAGAGAGCCCGGATAAGACAATGGTTAATGCCGGATTTAGGGGCTCCCGACCTAACCAGCAAAATAAGCCATCTAAAGGCAGTAAAGAGGGACCGTCCGGTCTGAACAGAGTCCTGGACAGACTATGACAAATTCATGGCACCCCCGACAAACCTGCGAACCACACGCAAAGAGAGTGATGGGTCTTCAAGCAGGCGGCAAACTAAACGCTGAACACAAGGGAAGGGAAACACCAAGTGAAGACGAGGATGAACCTCGCCCGCCGAACACTGGGGGACAGAAAAAAATTCCCGCCAAAGGTTAAAACAGTGAATATGATCCACGCGACTCGCACATCCTCGAGAAGGCATGAATGCACCCATAAAGACGCGTGCGATATAGATCCCATCGTACCCACACCTAACTACTGGATGTCTTATCCGATCACCTTCAACCACCTGGATGGCCGAACTAGTATTCGGCACGAAGGATCAGATGCCTTGGTGCTTGACCCGATAATCGACGGATACCATCTCACCCACATCCTCATGGACGGCGGCAGTAGTCTCAATTTAATATATGAGGACACTGTCCGCAGGATGGGGATAGACCCATCCAGAATTAGCAAGATCAACACCACGTTGAAGGGGTGATACCAGGCATTGGAGCCTACAGCAGGGGTTCCATCATACTGGAGGTAACATTCGGCTCTCCAGGCAACTCCAGAAGCGAAGAACTACTCTTCATCATCGCACCCTTCCAAAGCAGCTATCAAGCATTGCTTGGAAGAACGGCCTTCTCCCGCTTCAACACATTGCCGCACTATGGCTACCTTACACTCAAGATGCCCGGTCCATGTGGCGTCATCACCGTTAGCAGAATAACAGAGCGCTCTTCGCACGCAGAGGAACACGCGATGGCAGTATAAATATAGCCTTATATGCACAGGGGACACAATGATATTTTCAGGCAAACAGTATAAATATAGCCTTATAATCAAAATAAACATTGTTTTTACAATGATTCGACTCATCACTCGAACAAGACATTCTTTGAGCACTGCGCCTCTATTAGGCGGGCACCCTCTGTGACCTGCGCCAAGTAGTGCTCGGCCGGATATTGGCCACCCACCGGATCCTGGGCCGCTATAATAGTGGCATCCATATCCGTCCAATAGGCTTTAACGCGGGCAAGAGCCATCCATGCACCTTCTATGCATGCCGACCTTCTCATGGCATCGATCCGGGGCATGGCCCCAAGGAATTGTTGCACCAAGCCAAAATAACTGTCCGGCTTAGGCCCCTTAGGCCAAAGATGGTCTATTACAGACCGCATTGCAAGCCCAGATAGCCTGTGGAGCTCCGCTACAGCAGCCATCTTGTCACTTAACGGCAGCGGGCGAGTGGTAGCGTGGAATTGTGACCAGAAAAGCTTCTCCACTTCCTTATCACCTTGATCTTTGAAGAACTCGGCAGCGTCAGCTGTACTCTTCGCTAGATCCGCATATGTGTCCGCCGGACTCCAGCGTCCATCCAGGGGAGCGTACTTCAGATCGAAGGAATTCGTCCGCAGCAAATAGGAGCCCCCGGCCGCGATTTACCGGCCTGTTGAAGCTCCTCCCGCGCACCCCTGAGCTCGGTCCATATTTCCTTGGTGGCATTAAGTGCCTTGCTCAGGTCGGTCGATTTATCCTCATGCTCCTTTTTCAGGAGCTCATACCGGTCAGTGGCAGTTTTTAACTCAACAGCCATTTCGGCTATCTTTTCCTCGCTTCGGCAATGAGCAGCTTGTTCGGCCCTCAATTCCTCGGCCGCCTTTAGGGTAGCCGCAGTGCTCACCCGAGCTTGTTCCTTGTCCAGAGCAAGTTCCGCCCTCAGGGCCTCCACGGCAGCAGCACCATCTGCAGTCCGAACATATTACATTAATATATGCCACCTTAATATTTTCCTATACAAAGGAAGACAGGGCACATACCTTGTGATTTATCCAGACGCTCATTCACCAGCGTGATATCGGCATCAATCGACCCAATTTGCCTCATCAGTTCGGCAACTTCAATGGATGGGCTGGCGGCCGGATCCACAGGTACCTCCACATATTTACAACACAAATTATTGGTTTATGATCCCCCGTTTGCCGCCTAGGGCGGGCAACCAGAGTCTCAGGGGCTACTATCTACATGGTGTATTCTTCACTACATACCTCAAAGCCTCTGAGCAGGCTTGTAAATGCTTCATTCAAACCGCCGGTAGCGGATGAAATCTTCTGGAGCACCATGCTCATTAATGAGCGGCGCTCCTCCGAGAGCGCAGCTCGCTCAAGTAAGCCCGTCAGTACGTACGGCCGAACATTGAACTGCGTCGGACCCTTCCCATCGCCACTCGTGGGAGCCAAATGCCCCGGGCTCAGGGGGGCTGACGCATTGACTTCCGGCTTCAGCAGATCCAGACTCCTCCATGACGACACCTCGGTGTCGCCCGCTTCATGAGCCAGAGAGGTAGGTGGGGTCTCGCTCTCCATCATCTCTGGAGGAAGATCCCCCGAAGACGAACTCTGTCAAGAAGAGTTGCTAGCCGGACTGCAAAAAAACGAATCCTGGTTATTGATCCAGGAGAAGCATAGTACCTTCGAATTAACAATTGACTTACAGCTCGGTGGAGGGCTGGTCCGTTGGTGGGCATAACGCGGTGAGGATGCCCATCGCGGCAGAGCCCCTTGGTGATACCTTCTTCCCTGGTTTGGGCATCTCTGCCTCCAAGTCTTCGGAGGCGGTCCTCTTCTTCCCGCGCGGGGAGGAGGCCTTAGCCTCCCCTCCCCGACTATCCTCCTTGGGGGAGGTAACAATTCCCTCGGTTTGGATGCGTAGCGTGTGGGGTTCGGTTTCTTCGTTCCTCCCCTTGTCTTTCCCCGAGGGCATTCTGCTGAGTACCCGGTCGAGCATCTTGGCCATGGTAGGGGCGGGCGAGCCTTCGGGAAGTGGCGCCAGACACCTGATTCTCTCTGCCTTGCTGAGCCATTCCTGGACGCAGATGATTTTGAGAATAAACAATCATGACAAATACAAAACAGGGTGTCCGGTATCAAGGCTACTTACTTGGGTATCTAGGCGATTGCAGCTTAGGCCCGCATCCTCGGTGGTGTCCGGACACTCTACTTTCTGTCCGAAGAATAATTCGCACATCTCTTTGAGCTTCAAGCCGAAGAAGTGCTTGACAGTCCGCGGACCCTCCGGATTGAATTCCCACATCCGGAGAGGCCGACGTTGGCATGGCAACATCCGTCAGATTAACATCACTTGCATTATGCTGACAAGGTTAATGTCCCTTTCAAGAAGCTCCTGGATGCGATTCTGCAGTACTGGTACATCACCAGCGGGCCCCCAATTCCGTCCTACGTCTGTCCAAGACGCCAACTATGACGGAGGGCCCGAGCGGAACTCGGGGGCAGCCACCCACTTTGTGCCTCTAGGAGCCGTGACATAAAACCACCTCCGTTGCCACACATCGGATACTTCTGGGAAAGAACCCTCTGGCCATGGGGAATTGGCGTTTCTGCTTATTACGGCACCTCCGCACTCCACATGTCGCCCCTCAATCATCTTCGGTGTCACATTGAAGGTCTTGAGCCATAACCCGAAGTGTGGGGTGACGTGGAGAAAAGCCTCGCACACGATAATGAACGACGAGATATGGAGGATAGCGTCTGGAGCCAGATCATGAAAATCCAACCCATAATAGAACATGAGCCCCCTCACAAAGGGATCGAGGGTGAAGCCCAAGCCGCGGAGGAAGTGCAGAACAAAAACGACGCACTCATTAGGCTCCGGTGTGGGGATGACCTGCCCTGGAGCAGGAAGCCTGTGTTGGATGTCGGCAGTCAGGTATCCGACCTCCCTAAGCTTCGCAATGTTGTCCTCTTGAATCGAGGAGGACACCCACTGGCCTTGAGGGACGAATCCGGACATATTGGAGGATCTGGGGTGTTGAAGCTTGGGTTTCGGGTGTTAGAACTCGAGGTGCAAGAAGGCGCGAGGAAGGTGGAAAAGAGGCATAGGCCTCGACCCCTTTTATAAAGGGGATGAATATCAAGAGTCCTTGGTGTGGCCGTTTGAGGCTTATCTAAAAACACACGGGGTAATACCAACGGCCGTCGTGGGGTCACGCACGCCCATATTAATGGAAAATCCCGTAATAAGAGGAACACAATCTCTGCCTCGACGGGACGTGCCAATAAAACTGCCTCGTAACACGAGCCAAGGTGGGGTAAGAAACGCCAGTTCGCGTTGGGTTAGGCCACAATGCAAGGGCACGACATACGAAGATTACTAGCGGACCAGACTTATGCTATGCAAAGATCATCCTGCAGATCCGGACACGGTCTACGTGTTCGATAACTACCTTGGAGTATTCGGAGATGGAACCCGCCTTGCAATGCCGAAGACAATACTGCGCGCCGGACTCATCGTCATTGAAGCCTGGTTAAGGGGCTCCTGAGGGAGTCCTGGATTAGGGGGTATCCGGACAGCCGGACTGTGTACAACGTCCAGACTATTGAAGCGTGAAGATTCAAGACTCAAGACTTCGGCCCGTGTCCGGATGGCACTCTCCTTGGCGTGGAAGGCAAGCTTGGCGATCCGGATATTGTGTTTCCTTCCTTGTAACTGACTCCATGTAAACCCTAGCCCTCTCCAGTGTCTATATAAACCGGAGGGGTTGGTCCTTAGAAGGCCGATCACAATACAATCATACCATCATAGGCTAGCTCTTAGGGTTTAGCCTCTACGATCTCGTGGTAGATCTACTCTTGTACTACCCATACCTTCAATATTAATCAAGAAGGAAGTAGGGTTTTATCTCCATCGAGAGGGCCCAAACCTGGGTAAACATCTGTGTCCCTTGCTTCCTGTTACCACCAGCCTTGACGCACAGACCGGGACCCCCTACCCGAGATCCGCCGGTTTTGACACGGACACTCATCACCAAGCAAAGTGAATGATCATACAAGGATATAAGAGATAATATCATCCAACAAGCATTAAGGGTAGCATATGATCAAACACATGATCAACCAAGTAAACAAGTAGCTCACAAGCACACAATAAAGAAGTTCAACCAAAACAAGAGAGACAAAATGAAACACTCTCTCTCGAAGCCTATGATCTATACATTTTCTCCCCCGTTGGCAACAAGTTACCAAAAAGTTCAAAAAATGCATAGTGCTAAACGACTCTCAGGCTTGGTCTTATGAGGTGGTGTAGAGATGACTCCAAGGACGAAAGTGTTGTAGATGTAGCTGGAGCTGGTGGAGTGGCTGCTGGAGCTGGTGGCACTAAAGCTGTGGTAGCTGGTGTAGAAGCTGTAGCTCTAGTATCTGTGACTGGCACTGCAGTAGATCTCTATCCTCTGGGCACTCTAGCAAAAGCATCTATAGTAGACTTGCCCTTCTTCTCCTCCACATCCTCCTGAAGTTGCTCAACTGCAGTTTGGATCTCAGTTACCTTGACATTAAGAGCATAGAATTTCTGCTCAATGATCCTCTCCAAATTCTCCTGGTTTTGAGTCAGGGTTGCCAAGCCCTTCTCAATCCTCAAGGTGGAGGCAATCAGATAGCCAAGCTGATCTTGGTTGCTCTTCAGGAATACTTGAGATGCCTCTTCAGCAATTAGCATCTTTGCAGCACTACAATAAAAGTACACTTCCGTGATTATACGTGTTTGTCACAGTCGGTCGTGTTTTTTGTCATGCATGTACATCCATGACGATTTTATGACAGAATCAAGATAGTCATACCTGTGCTGTCGTAGAAGTGTTCCATGACATTACCAAAATTATCATCACGGAAGTGTCCACTTCCATGACGATAAATCGTGCGTCATAGAAGTGCTTTCATCAAGGGTGACTAACACGTGGCATCCACCGTAACAGAACGCCGTTAAGCTATCGGGTCGGGTTTTGGATCCGATAACCCGTTAACAGCCCCGACCAATGGGAAATTTCCACGTGTAAAATTCTTATTGGCCGGACGAAACACGTGTCAGCTCGTCAGTGGGTCAGATAGGCGCCTATGATATGTCGACACGTGCCACGGCCCACCACTGGCCCATTTAGCTTACATAGCCGGCCCGTTTGACTTGGTTAGAAGTTAATGGGCTGGCCCATGAAAAGCCTGTTAACGGTCTCTTCGCAAATAGCCCATTTTACGACCCGTTAACTCACCGCCCGTTAGGCCCTAAAGGAAATCGGTCCAACAACGTCATGTGGGCCGTCGAATATAACACCAGCCCATTTCACTTTCGGCCCATGTATGGGCCATGACGTCTTTCTCCCATATGAGGCCTTCGTATCTTTCGGCCCTTTACAGGCCCACGGTGACTCTAGCCCATAATGAACAGTAATTTTCTTTATACCCGTTAATGGCCCGTGATTTACATGGGCCATTTCTAGCCCGTGTTAGCTTTCGGCCTATTGATGGCCCATACGTTCTTGGGCTCCTTTTCTGGCCCTCGATTACTTCCGGCCCGTTACTGGCCTGTTCCCCTAATGGGCCAAATTCGGCCCATGGCAAGAGTCGGCCCGTTACTGGCTTGTTCCCCTAATTGGCCGAATTCGGCCCATGGCAAGAGCCGGCCTGTTACTCGCCTGTTACCCTAATGGGCCAAATTCAGCCCATGGCAAGAGTCGGCCCGTTTCTGGCCTATTAACCCGTTGCGCCATTTCCAGCCCGTCCTATATTCTGGCCCATTACCGACCCGTTATGCCTATGACAGAATTAAGCCTTTGTTGTCCTGCGGCCTGTTAACGGACCGTTACTATGCTGGGCCGATACCAATTACGCCCAATTACGGCCCATGTAGACCCATTTATCCGATGGCCCGAGGCCCACCGATTACAGGCCCATTGATCGACGGTCCGTAGGGGACCATGGATCCTACGGCCCATATATGGCACATGGTAGTTGCGGCCACTAGCAAACCAGGGAAAAAGAAGACTAGGAAATAAATAAGGCCGAAACTAACGCTAGGCTATTAAGGCGATTGCACAGATTACATCCACTCGGCATCAAAGATCGCCACCAGTGCAAATATAGGGAACACCCTACACTATACAAAAATGGCTTGTTGTTTTCTTCAGTCGGTGGCTGCACGTTAAGAATAAATTTTGTATCGCACCAAAACAAATTACAACTATATAACAAAAGGAAGGTTGGCATAAAATTTAACAGTCTAGCAGATAAATGCACCACTAGAAGTTCAGAAGCTCAGTTCATTTGACCTGACTGTTACGTTTTCATGTATTGTCCGATGGAGCACCATAACCCTCGCCTTCATCTCCCCTAGGCTCCTGAACAACATATAGCAAATGTCTGATAGTCTGGTTTCAAAACCATGCATATCTTGACGACATCGAACAATGTCTCTCCTTGTTTAACAAAGGGTCTCTGTTAGTGTCGGAGTAAATGACCACGGTATCCTAACAGGCTCCCTTTGGCCCTCAGAAAAAACAATGGGCCGATCGGGCCTTGAAGCACCTAAGACATGGGGCCGCCTTCCTCCGGCCGGCTATCACCTAGGCCGGCTGGTAGAAGGCGGCCCGGCCATAGAACAGCCTTTGGAGGACGCCGCGATCGGGCCGACTCCAAGAAGCCGGCCCATGAAGGACCAACTCCAAGAAATCGGCCCATGAAGGGCCGACTTCAAGAAGCAAGCGGCCGAAGGCCGCATCCTAAAGTCCACCCCCCATAACGGTGACGGGACGGGGCGTGGCTACAGCGAACCCTGCCACCCCTGAATCCCGAAGCATGCATGGCTACAGTACGCCGTACGGGGCGGCCATCCCCCGTCCGGCGAGGCACTGTTGCCATGCGGACCATGACACCATCCACGACGGGTCGCCAGTACGGCCCACAGGCGGCGGGCCCCTTCGGTCAGAGAGACATCCGAAGGCGGCCCAACCTCCCCCAGCCGGCCTGAGGCCGGGCCGGCTTCCTGTAGCCGGCTTGCTCCCCCCCTCGGGGCAGGCGCGCCATTAAGCAGACGAGACGCGGTAAGGCTACAGTGGGAGCCCGCAAGGCGGCGGCACTGTAGCCATGTTTACCTCGACAAAGCCCTCGTCATCAGAGGCGAGGCAACAGTAACCAGCCCCTGACAAGACCCCCTAGCGGTGGGGCCGGCAGCTGGCGGGACCCACCAGTCGGCGGGCCCCAGAAGCCGGTGGAGAAGACGGCGGTCATAGACGCTGACAGCATGGGCCGCACCAGGCTGGATTACCATTGTACCCCCGGGGGGTAGGCCTATATAAACCCCCCGGGACACCCATGCAAAGGGTTGATCTCAGAGAGTTTTAGACACCACCATAGGGAGAGAAGAGAGGTAGCCTTGCCCTTCTTCCTCCTCCCACCGAACAGCTCAAGGAGCCTCTTGTAGCTACTTGTTGATCTAGTGATCATGCGGAGACCCCGCAGAGCAGGACTAGGGGTGTTATCTCCACGGAGAGCCCCGAACCTGGGTAAGATTCGCCAGTATGCATGTCTTCGCCTTATCCCGTTTCCAGGCACCGGCGACGTCTTACTAACTCCCACAATGATAAGCCACCCGTTGGCATATGTCGCACCTACCACGCGACATTTGGCGCCCACCATGGGGTCAGGTGCACCGTCGTCCGGAGACCTGCTCTGGACGGGAACCCTTTTCCTCCCCAACGAGCGTAGCCAGCCCGGCACGCCCGAGGGCGCTTGCCCTGACGCGCTGCAAAGCGTCGACGACGCCTACGCAGCGAGCTGCCTCGCCGATCTTCTTGGCGAGACCCGCATCTCGGACGAGCCCGCATCCGACGCGGGCACAGGCTGCCCCGAGAGCCGCCTCGTCAGCCTCCTCGACCAACTCCACGTCTCCAGTGAGCCTACCGCGGACTTGGAGTCGGTCGGCTCCACCGACCCGATGCTTGTCGACTCTGACACGGCATCGCTCGACGCCTTCCCCACCGACGTGATCGTCTTCGACGACCCTCTCCCTCGAGCCGACAGTGGCGGCAGCACCGTCCGAGGTGCTGGTCATCAGCCACGGAGTTGCCTCCGGCGAGAACACCCATGATGCCCTGCAAACGGCGCTGCAGGACTTGTCCGTCCCCATCCCGGCCGACACCGACACCGAGGCGCTGGAGGCACGCCGCCTAGCCCTCGTTGCGGTGGGCCAGAAGCTAGCCACCATGAGACGCCTCGCGGAAGCTCACCAGCGCGAGGTCGACCACGCCGCCTTCGAAACGCCACCTCCCAACGAACCAAGCCGGGCCGGCGTTGTCCAGAAACGCGGCGCGGCCATCACTGACATGCTGGGGGAAGAACGCCCAGTCTACGCCACACCTCTTGAGAACCTACACGCCGCCCAGTCGGTCGTAGACGAGCTGAACGGAGTAGGGGCTGACGAGCTCCCCTACATGACCAGGCGCATCCAGCAGCTGATCGACGCGGCCGCAGTGCGACACAAAGCCGGCATCCGAGCTAGAAGCCCCCCTCGCCGAGAACACGGCGCGATGTCGCGTACGCCGACTGCCGGTGGCGCCCGTGCAAGACAAGAGAAGGAGCCGGCTGCTAGCCGCAGCCGGACATGAATCACCATCAAGCATGATGCAAAAGGCCGCCCCCGAGGTGTGGAGAGAAGAGGCGACCCGCCTCCTCCTCCGCCTCGCGGGGAAAGATATCCCACCCTGCCGCCTATCGAGCATCCGACTCTCAGCGGCCGACTTGGTCGCCGCGAAGGAGTCGGCGAGAACGATGCCCGCCATCGGATCGACTACCTTGCGCGATCCCTGGCCCTGGAAGAAGAAGATGATGTCGGCCCGCCTTGTTTCGGCCCCCGCATCCGCGACGAGCCCTTTACCAAAGGGTTCTTGCTCCCAAGAGACACGCCCAAGTACAACGGCTCTGTGAAGCCGGAGGACTGGTTGATCGACTACTCCACCGCGGTTCGCATAGCAAACGGAAACCGACGCGTTGCCATGAAATATGTCCCCCTGATGCTCCAAGGCACGACACGTACCTGCCTCAACAGCCTCAAGCCTTACAGCATCAACAGGTGGCTCGATTTCACGGAAGCCTTCATCCGTAACTTCACTAGCACCTACAAGCGGGCTCCCAAGCCTTGATAGCTCTCCTTGTGCGTATAAGGACCCAACGAGTCGACTCGTGACTACCTTACGCGTTGGGCCGAGCTCCGAAACTCCTGCGAAGGGGTGCACGAGGTGCAAGCAATAGAGTACTTCACGGCCGGGTGCCGAGAAGGCACCCTCCTCAAGCACCGACTCCTCTACGATGAGCCGACTACCCTTGACGAGCTGCTGATCATCGCGGACAAATACGCCACGGCTGACTCCTCCATGAAGACCGAGCTTCGAGTCGACACTTCCGAGAAAGTGCTTGCGCCGGCTCCCAAGACGCCGGCTGGAGAGTCCTCTCGGCGCCCGTACCAGAACGACAACAAACACAAGGCCTCGATGCCGACTTCCGCCAGTCGGCAAGTAGCCACAGTCGAAGACGAACAACCTGAGGGGCGGCCCGCGCCCAAGAAGCAGAAGGGCGGCAGGCCGGCTTGGCAGCCGGCTTTCTCCTACAAACAAACTCTCGACGCCCCCTGCAAGTTCCACAACGGCGCGAAGCCGTCAAAACATACAACCCGGAAGTGCCATTGGCTCACCCAAATTTCCAAGAGCAAGGGGTTGTTGTCGCCTCCACCTGCGGGCCAGCCGCCTCCTGCCCCCCAGCAGCCAGCCGCTCGGCCAGCAGTCGGAGCCGTCCACGACGAGTTCCCTGACGAGCATGCCGCCTACGTTGTCTTTACGAGCCAACCAGATGATCGGCGAAGCCGGCGCCGACAACACCAAGAAGTCAACGCGGTCACCACCAATAACCCAGCATTTATGCACTGGTCAAAGAAGCCCATCGGCTGGAGCCGGGACGACCACCCAGAGGTGATGCCGTCTCCTGGCTCCTATGCCCTTGTTTTGGATGCCACCCTAGCGACAGAGAGGCACGCCGCTCGTTTCTCCCGCGTGATGATAGACGGCGGGAGCAGTATCAACATACTGTACCGAGATACAATGGAGAAGCTCAACATCAAGCCGAAGCAACTCATGCCGAGCCGGACTGTGTTCCATGGCATCGTACCCGGCCTGTCCTACTCACTAATCGGCAAGATCAAGTTGGATGTCCTCTTTGGAGACAAGGATCATTTCCGCCGAGAGGCAATATGGTTCGAGGTAGTGGATTTGGAGAGCCCGTACCACCTACTGCTTGGCCGACCAGCGTTGGCCAAGTTTATGGCTGTGCCCCACTATGCCTACCTCAAGATGAAGATGCCGAGTTCCAAGGGCATTATCACCATAGCCGGAGACTACAAGAAGTCTTCTGAGTGTGCAGCAGCCAGTAGTCGGCTGGCCGAGTCCCTCATGATCGCCGAAGAGAAGAAGATGCTGGATCAAGTTGTGACCTTGGCTGGCAAGCAGCCGGCCTTGTCTCCTGACCCCAAAGAATGTGAAGCTCAAGGTTCTTTCCAGCCGGCCAAGGAGACAAAGAAGATACCCCTGGACCCGGAGCACCCAGAGAGGCACGCTGTCATCGGCACAGGCCTTGACAGTAAATAGGAAGGCGAGCTCGTCGATTTCCTCCGTGAGAATCGGGACGTCTTTGCATGGTCTCCCAAGGACATGCCGGGTGTCCCGACGGATTTCGCCGAGCACAAGCTACACGTCCGATCTGACGCAAAGCCGGTCAGGCAGCCCTTGCATCGCCTGTGAGAAGAGAAGAGAAGAGTAGTCGGAGAAGAAATAGCTCGGCTTCTGGCAGCCGGCTTCATTATGGAAGTGTTCTTTCCAGAATGGCTTGCCAACCCGGTCCTCGTGCTGAAGAAGAACAAGCAGTGGCGCATGTGCATCGATTACACCAGCCTCAACAAAGCCTGCCCCAAAGATCCGTTCGCCCTGCCAAGGATTGACCAAGTGATAGACTCCACAGCCGGATGCGAGCTGTTGAGTTTCTTGGATGCTTATTCCGGCTACCACCAGATAAAGTTGAACCCAGCTGATCGCTTGAAGACCGCCTTCATCACCCCATTCGGAGCTTTTTGTTACCTGACTATGACATTCGGCTTGAGAAATGCCAGTGCCACTTTTCAGCGTTGCATGCAGAAATGCCTCCTCAAGCAACTCGGCAGAAATGCCCACGTCTATGTAGACGATGTCGTGGTGAAGACGGGGAAATGCGGCACCCTGCTGGAAGACCTCAAGGAGATCTTCAAGAATTTGCACCGTTTTCAGATCAATCTCAATCCGGAGAAGTGCGTGTTCGGAGTACCAGCCGGCCAGCTTCTAGGCTTCCTGGTCTCTCAACGCGGCATCGAATGCAACCCAGTGAAGATCAAGGCCATTGAAAGAATGAAGGTCCCTACCAAGCTGCGAGACGTCCAAAAATTCACCGGATGCCTGGCGTCTTTGAACCGCTTCATGAGCCGGCTCGGAGAGAAGGCTCTCCCTCTCTACCGACTCATGAAGAAGTCCACTCACTTTGAGTTGAATGACCAGGCAGACCAAGCTTTCCACGAGCTGAAAAAGATGTTGTCCACACCGCCTGTATTGGCGGCCCCAACTGAGAAGGAGCCCATGTTCCTCTACATCGCCGCCACCAGCCGGGTGGTCAGCACAGTCATTGTGGTCCAGCGTCCAGAAGAAGGCCGAGCTCAGCTAGTCCAGAGGCCGGTGTATTATTTGAGCGAAGTATTGTCCACCTCAAAACAGAACTACCCGCACTATCAGAAAATGTGCTATGGTGTGTACTTCACCTCCAAGAAACTCAAGCCCTACTTTGAAGAACATTCCATCACGATCGTATGCACTGCCCCGCTTGCCGAGATCATAGGCAGCCGGGACGCATCCGGCCGAGTGGCGAAATGGGCCATTGCGCTGGCTCCTTACACAATCTACTATCAGCCCCGCACCACCATCAAGTCCCAAGCACTGGCCGACTTCCTCGTCGACTGGGCCGAGACCCAGTACATGCCACCGGCCCCTGACTCCACTCATTGGCGGATGCATTTTGACGGATCCAAGATGCGCACCGGCTTGGGATCTGGCATCGTCCTCACCTCTCCCAAGGGCGACAAACTCAGATACACAATGCAAATCCACTTTGCCGCCTCCAACAATGTGGCCGAGTACGAGGCGCTCATACACGGGCTCCGGCTAGCCAAGGAACTCGGCATCCGCCGGATCTTGTGTTATGGCGACTCAGACTTAGTGGTTCAGCAATCATCCGGCGACTGGGATGCCAAGGACGCAAACATGGCAAGCTACCGTTTCCTTGTCCAGCAGCTCAGCGGATATTTCGAGGGGTGCGAGTTCCTTTACGTGCCACGGGCCGACAATGAGCAAGCAGATGCCCTGGCACGAATAGGCTCCACCCGACAAGCTATACCAACCGGTGTCGCCCTCCAACGCCTCCTCAAGCCATCTGTCAAGCCGTCTCTGGAATCCAGTTCCATCTTCGTGCCGCCTGACCCCGACGCAGTCGGATCCGACTTCGGGGACCAGGCAGGCGGCCCGGGGACTTCGGCAGCCGGCTCGGGGACTGCCATAGTTGAACCCGGACCAAGGACTGCAGCAGCACATCAGGCGGAGGCCGACTCCAACTCCTCACAACCCAGCCCGCCCACCCTAGTTGCAGTAGCCGTCTTGGCAATCGAAGAAATCACAGCTCCATCATGGGCTCAGCCCATCCCCCGTTTCCTGGTGAATGGAGAACTACCAACCGACGAGACCTCGGCAAGACAAGTCCAACACCGAGCCGGAGCTTACACAGTAATGAATCAAGAGTTAGTTAGGTGCAGTGCTACCGGAGTCTTCCAGCGCTGCGTCGAGCAAGAGAAGGGCATAGCAATCCTCGAAGACATCCACCAAGGCGAATGCGGCCACCATGCCGCCTCCAGGGCGCTCGTCGCCAAAGCCTTCTGCCATGGATTCTTCTGGCCGACTGCTTTGGAGGATGCCAAGGAACTAGTCAAACATTGCAAAGGGTGCCAAGTCTTCGGCTCCAAGCAACACCTGCCGGCTTCTACACTCAAGACCATCCCCATCACTTGGCCCTTTGCCGTCTGGGGACTGGACATGGTCGGGCCATTCAAGACGGCGCACGGCGGCATGACACATCAGCTTGTCGCCATAGACAAATTTACCAAGTGGATTGAAGCAAAGCCGATCAAGAAACTGAATGGGCCGACTGCCGTGACATTCATTGTAGACATTACAACCCAGTATGGCATACAACACAGCATCATCACCGACAACGGCACACATTTTGCCAAGGGAGCATTGGCACGTTTCTACGCGACACAGGGCATCCGACTAGACTTAGCGTCTGTTGCCCACCCGCGGTCAAACGGCCAAGTCGAGCGAGCAAATGGCCTCATCCTCTCCGGTATCAAGCCCCGATTGGTCGTGCCACTGGAGCGTTCGGCCGGCTGCTGGCTCGATGAGCTACCGGTCGTCCTTTGGAGTCTGCGCACTACCCCAAACAAGTCAACCGGCTTCACCCCCTTCTTCCTTGTATATGGTGTTGAGGCTGTCATCCCAACTGACATCGAGTTCGACTCACCTCGGGTCACCATGTACACGGAGGCGGAGGCCAAGGAAGCAAGAGAAGACGGCATCGACTTGCTGGAAGAAAGCCGGCTGTTAGCGCTCAGCTGGTCCGCCATCTACCAGCAAGGACTACGCCGTTACCACAGTCGGAGGGTGAAGCCAAGAACTTTCCAAGAGGGAGACCTTGTGCTCCGGCTGATACAGCGAATAGCCGACCAGCACAAGCTCTCGGCCCCTTGGGAAGGCCCTTTCGTCATCAGTCGGGCTCTGGGAAACGACTCCTATTACCTGATCGACGCACAGAAGCCGAAGGCACACAAGAGAGACGACTCCAGCAAGGAGTCGGAGCGCCCGTGGAATGCTAATCTTCTTCGAAGATTTTACAGTTGAAATGCAGTATGTATCACGCTACCTTTTGTATTAAGTATGAGACAACGAGCCCCCGAGGAGTTCTCGGGGACTACCCTATTTTATCTATGTATGCCGGGTATCACACCTATGGTTACCCCACTTCATTTACTTTCTCCGTCCGGCACCGGGTTCGACTAGTCGGCCCGGGGACTTGCCGCCTTAAGTTATGTCCAAGTTCTACCTGCAGTCAGACAAGTAATGTGCCGGCACCCAAGCCCTCTCTTGCGAGAGTCACAGCTCGAAAAATCAGCTGCCCGACTAGCAATAGCTTAAGGCGGAAAGGATGCCCACATGAAAAATGGCTAAGGACTAACGAACTTACATAATACAAGCCGGCTTCCCCCCCCCCCCTCGCCAACCGACTGTCGAAGCAGTCGGCTGGCCGGCTTCCTTTCCTACTCTGCCACAATCTAAGAAAGCTTGAGCCCTTGCCTTCCCAGATGGCTGAATTCCTTACCCGGCCACAGACTGCAGAGCAGCTGTCCGGCTGGGAAGGCGGCAACCAAGGGAAGGCGCAAAGGAAAAAAGCTGAGAGATAAAAAGCAAGTAGGAATGAAAGCCAAACACATGCATAATAATATTTACACCAAAAGCCTTCGAGAGGCCGGCATTCAACGAAGTTTGAATACACCCCCAGTGGGTGGAATTGCACAGAGATGACCAATCTGTTCAAAGAGTGACAGGCAGGAAAGTAAAAATGGTGAATCAAGCCAAGGGAGCGCCCGAAGCGTCAGGCAGACCGGTGGAGACGACGGTGTCAGCTGGAGGAGTGGCCGGCTGGCGAGTCTCGGCTTGATCGTCTCCAGTGGCAGGCGGAGCATTCGCGTGTGCTTCGTTGCTGGAAGCACGGTCAGGCTGAGGCTGGCCGGCCGCTCCAACATCCGGCACAACATCTTCGCCGTCTTCCTCCTCCTCCTCTTCTCCCTCGTCACTGGAGTCAATCTCCTCCGCCGAGTCTTCACCATCGGCCGGGTTCAGCCCGAACCATTCTTCCGGCTGAGAGACGCCGTCTTCGTTCACCTCAGGAGCAAAGGCGCTGGTGTCGGTGAAGTCGGCAATCGCCGAGGCGCGCTGGATGATAGCCGGCCGCACCGCCTCCAGCCCCTCGTCGGCTCCTGCCGCCAGGTGCGCAGCTGGTCCAAGTTCAGCCCTGGGTACCAAGCCCGGACGAACTCTAGCGCCCGTCGAGCGCCGGACCGAGCTGCTGAAGCCTTCCAGGCCTCGAAGCGGCCGACGGCTACCTCCAGCCAGTCGGCAGTGCGGCTGGGGGTGCGAGGAATCACTTCACCAGGCCAAAGGGTGGCCAGCACCTGTGCTTCGGTGCACTGAAGCCGGTTGAGCATGCGGTAGGCCGGCTGGAGGCGGGCCTCGATCGCCAGAAGCTGCTCCTCAAGCGACCGGTTGGCATCCGGCGCGATCTCAACCCCAGCCTACCGCCGGGCTTCACGGTGGGCTTCGATGGCTTGGTTGGCAGCAACAAAATGGCTAGGAAGGTACTCTTCACAAAGAAGAAAGAAAAAGAGCAAGTCTGGAGATAACCTGACTTACAAGGACAAGCAAAGAGTGAAGAAGAAGAAGGCCTATCGTCAACCAAATCCTCGACTCGGCCGTAGCCTTCGCTCAGAGCCTACCTTGCCTCGGCTCAGCACGCCGCCTCGGTCTCGTATTTGGCATTGAGGGCGGCCTCGCTGTCTTGAGCTGCCTTCAGGGCCGCCTTGTGGCTTTCCTCCTGGTCGGCCAGTTTCTTTTCCAGGCGGTCACGCTCCTGAGTCAAGGCACTGAGCTCGCCTTCCTTGGTGCGAAGGGCGGTCTGGGCCACACCTAGCTGCTGCCTCAAGTCGGCGTTGGCTCCTACCAGTATGAAAAGAACAAGTTAAGAAAGAAGTCGGCAAGAAAGATCCGACCTGACTGCTCAGCAGTCGGCCCGAATCTCGGGGACTACACCCAATGGGTGCGCTGACGCGCCCCCACATGAGATAAAAAGTCAAAGACACTCACGCCGGCTCTCCGACAGATCGGCGGTCTTCTTGTCTACCTCCCGGACTTGGGAATTAAAGGTAGCGGCGTGGAGGTTGTGATAATCTTGCAGACAGGACGAAGAAGCAAGCAAGAGCAAATCAGTAAAACAAAGTCTTCGAAGAAGTTCCAAGCCGCCTGCTCAGCAGCTGGCTCGGAACTCGGGGACTACACCCAGTGGGTGCGCTGACGCGCCCCCACGGAAAAAATCAAGAACAAGAGAACTCACCCGAACGACCGCCTGTGTCGCAAGAAATTCTCGGGTACACTGCTGCAGCGCGGTGGCTTGAGCCTGGAGCCGGCTTTGGACATCTTGCGCTGCCAAGTTCAACGCGGTCGTCCCACCGCCCAGCGTCCACCCTGGCGAGCTAGCGGTGACCGACTCCAGGTCATGCGACAACGAGCTGGAGCCGGCCGCCCTCTGCGGATCCGACTCTGAAGCCGCCCTCACCGCACGACGACGAGCCGGCGACAAGACCACAAGATCCTCCTGCGCAGTCGGCTGCTCAGGCGGCACCTCGGGCTGGCCGTCTTGGTCAGTCCCGGTCGACGGAGGCGGCACCACTTCTCCCCCCGGGATGACTATGTCGCCCCCCTCCCTCTCCACCATCGGCGAGTCGCGGCTGATTTCCTCCGTCGGGGGCACTGAGATGTCCGGGGGCGCGGAGCTGAGGGGGATGACGAGTTGTGGAGGCTGGCTACGCAGAGCCTCCGCCGCCCTCTCGGCAGCCTCGGCCTCCGCCCGGGCCCTAGCTGCCGCGTTGGCCTGCGCCTCGGCCGACTCCGCCGTTGCCTCCTGGGCCGGCTCGGCGGCGGCTGCCCTTCTCTCCTCCGCCTCCCGCTCCTCCCACACTTCACGCGCATTCTGCTCCGTCGCCGCCTGAAGCTCGGCACGGGGGTCTATGCGATGGGTGCCTGCAGACCCTCCCACTCCGCCGACTATGGAAGCGGCGGTAGTCCGCTCAAGAGAGAGCGGGGCCCTGGTTGACCAAATGGAGAAAGGACTTAGAAGAACATCAACTGAGGAAAAAAGAGAAAGATGCATAAGAGCCAGAACTTACGCCGAGACCGCCTGCGGCTGCTTCACCACCTTGCGGAAGCGGGCCGCCTTCGCGGCCGCCTCGTCCCGCTTGGTTGCCGCCGCGGATCCCTTAGGCTTCTTCGGCCGGCCGCCAAAGAGAGGAGGCGTCGCTCGACATTTCTGCGCGCCGCCTCGCGCAGTCGGCCCGCCAGATGGGCCGGCACCTTGGGGGTCGGACGCCGGCTGGCGGCGCGGGACGGGATCGGCCTCGTCATCATCAGGCCAGTCATCGAAGCCGGCGGTGAAGCCGGAGCCACCTGTCTCGCTGCCGCCCCCCGTGGCGTCGTCGTCTAGGGCAGCCTTCCCCAAGTCGGGGTCGTTAGGATCGTCCGCCTCGCGGTCGGGGCCGAACTCACGCTCCGGCCCCGCGGTCCCGGCCGAAGGATGAAGAAGGGGGTTCTGATTAAGGACAGACCAACTGGTCAAGAGTCGGCCCGGAAAGGATTCGGCAACAAAGGAAGAAAGAAAGCTTACCATAGGTGGTGGATTGGCGCGAGAGTATGGCGCCATGCCATACTGCCAGTCCGGCTTGAGCTTGCAGTTGGCGATGTAGTTCACCAGGTAAGACACCTCGTCGTGAGGCATCTCCCTGGTGCTGAGCCGGCTTGGGTCGAAGCGGCCGCTCATCTGACAGATCAGATGAGGGCAGCCTTGAAGCGGAAGAATCCGGCGCTCGACGAAGGCGGCGATCAAGTCGGGCCCGGTCAGGCGGTCCGACTGGATAAGCACCCGAAGCTGGGCGATGGCTCCGGCTCCAGCCGGCGTCAGTGACCTGACCCGTTAGGACCATGAAGCCAGCCTCCCAGCCGGCGGTCCGGCTACGTAAGCCGGCAAGTTGACGTAATCGCCATTCGGGGCAACGTTCTTCACATAAAAGTAAAACCGTTGCCAAAGCTTCACCGACTAGATAAGCGCGATAGAAGGGAAGGGGTTGTCGGTGGTGGACCTCCTTATGGCGATGAAGGCGCCGCACGGAGCCAGCACGCCTGCGACGGTCGTGCCGAGCTTGGATTGAAAAAACTCCCCCCAGAGCTCGATGGTGGGGAGGACGCCGAGGAAACCTTCGCACAAGAAGACGAAGGCCGTCAGCAGCACCACCGTGTTGGGGGTGAGGTGGTGCGGCTGGAGTTGATAGGAGTCAAGAAATGCGGGGAAGAAGCCGCTCGCGGGGAGGCCAACGCCACGCAGGCAGTGCGAGTAGAAGATCACTCGCTCGCCTTCCTCTAGCGCAAGGCGAACTCGCACGAGATCTTTGCCCGGCAGCGGCCGCGTCTTGCGAAGAAACTTGATGTGGTCATCACGGACGGTGGAGCCGTCCCAAGAGCTCGACGTCGGAGCCATGGCGGCGAGCGTGACAGTGGAGAGCGCCCGGTGCGGAGGCAGCAAGCCTGCGGCATGCTGGGGAGAAGAAAGGATGGCGGAGCGGGAGCACGGCGAGGGGCTACCGCCGCGAAGAAGAAGAGGGAGGAGGCAGGGTGAGGGCGAGCGAGCGAACCACTGCTGCTCCCCCTCCCCGCCCCTACTTATAGCCTCACACGGCGAAGCCGAGGAGGCGAGGCACGGGGGGGCGTGGGATTAACTGCGCCCACTGCCCCACAACCCACGATTATGGTGCCTTGATGGCGAGTGGGAACTGCCGCCGGAAGACGTGCGGTCGGTTTGGGCCACAGAAGATCCGCGCACGGGCCAAGGCACGGAAGTGGCGGGCCCCGGCCTGCGATAGTGTCCCGTCACGCGCGTGGGCTGGCAGGCCCTGCCAACCGAAGGGTGCCACATGGCACGCCGAAAGCGGGCGGTCAGCCCGCTGCTCGGCTAGCGTGCCAGCTGGTTCCCGCCTTCGGATTTTGAGGAGGCTTCACCGAGAAGGCACGCCCAAGGGAGGCCGGCTCCTAACTGCCGGCTCTTCCATATATGAAGTTGGCCGAGCTTCATGCTTCCCCCTTTTCGGCAGCGAAGCCCAACCAGCTTCGGGGACTACTGTAAGTGCATCTAGTGCCACCCCTAGTTCGGTTTGGAGTATTGACGACAAAGTTGGTTGAGGGACTAATGTGTTTGTGAGAATTGCAGGATAATGCAGGTAGTGTCCCTCATTGATTCGGTTTACCTACCGGAGATGACCCCTAAAAATGTATGAAGACATTGAAGACAATGGTGGTATGAGAAGATATTCATATTGAAGACTATGACATGAGAAGACATTGTGTGAAGACTATGGAGCGCGAAGACTGTGTGGTTTCGTTGCTTCCTTTTCTTCTTTGTTGAGTCATAGGAACCACCGTACTGTTAAGTGGGGTCCAAGTCAACTAAGTCAGAGTGACTGAAGTGATGCTCAACTCAAATCCTATGTCTTCGAGCGAAGACAATGAGAGCAAACCTTATCCAGAGCTGGATGAGTCAGCTTTGCTTGTAGCCCAAGTAAAGTTGCCGCATGTGTTTGAAATCTGACCATTGGAACACATGTCAGTTCCTTAGTGACCCAGGGTCATTTTGGACAAATCAGGTCGGGTTGCCTTGTGGCTATAAATAGCCCACCCCCTACACCATAAATAGGTGGCTGCTCAGAGTTTGTACACGGCTTTTGTCGTTTGAGAGCAACCCACCTCGAAGCATTTGAGAGAGAGAGAAAAATCCTTGCGAGGACAAAGCCCAAACACCCAGAGCCAAAGAGTGTTAGGCATCACTGAAGTCTTTCTGTCTGTGTGACCTGATGACTTATTACACTTGAGGACTGTGAATCCTCCAGCCGGTTAGGCATCGCGTTCTGAGCATCCAAGAGTCATTGTGGATTGCCGGTGAATGAAGCCTGTGAAGGTTTGGAAGTCTCCCTTGAAGACTTACCAGAGTGATTGGGCGAGGACTGGGTGTCCTTGGCTCAAGGGGAATAAGGTGAAGACACGGTCTTCTGAGTTAAATCTCAGCCTCCCTAACCAGACGTACAGTTGTCACAGCAACAGGAACTGGTCCAACAAATCATGTGTCTTCAACAAGCAACTGGTTCTATCCCTTCCCAACCTTACTTTAGTTTGTCTTCATGAAGTCATTGCCTATCTGTATATCTGTTTGACTTCATTGCTTGACTACTACTGTTGATTGGCTTCATACTATCTTCCATTCTGATCCTTACTACCTAGCTGCTATTAGTCCCGTACTTTCATATCTTTGTATACTTGACTATGGCTTGCTTTGGGTAGTTTATCTTCCGCTGCATTACAATTAGGTCATTTCTGTTGTTTGTCTTTGAAACTTACAAGTTTTGAAGACTTTCATAAAAATCGCCTATTCACCCCCCCCCCCCTCTAGTCGACAGTAGCACTTTCAATTGGTATCAGAGCAAGGTACTCCCTTGTTCTGTGTGATTCGGTTTAACCACCTGAAGTTTCAGCTATGTCGACTGCAGGGATAATCAAGGTCTCCGCTGCTTGCCCCGTGTTCGATGGAACTGAATATCCCTACTAGAAGAATAAGATGTGTATGCATCTTGAAGCCATTGATGCCGACCTCTGGTATGTTGTCAAGAATGGCGTTTCCAAAACTAGTGAAGGTGTCACCCCCACTGATGTCAAGAAGTTCATTCAACTGGACTCTACTGCAAAGAACATCATCTGTGGTCATCTGACCAAAGGATAGTATGGCCGTGTGAGTGCTCTGGAAACGCCGAAGCTAGTCTGGGACTGGCTATCCAAGGTCAACGAAGGAGTCTCAACCCAGAGAGATCAAAGAATCAGTGTTCTTCGCAACCTCTTCAACCGCTTCAAGAGAAACGACAATGAAAATGTCCAGCTCACGTTTGATCGCCTCACTGATATCACAAATGAACTTCAAGCTCTTGGCGCAACTGAGATTACCAAGCATGAAATCGTCAAGACACTGCTGAGATCACTTGACAGCTCCTTTGACACCCTTGCCCTCATGATACAAGAACGTCCTGACTTCAAGACACTCGATCCGTCTGATATACTTGAGAGGCTCAACACACATGAGTTCCAGCTATCTGAGAAAAGAGATATCTATGGCCCAAACTATGGCCGAACTCGTGCTTTGAAGGAAAAAGTTGTTTCCTCATCTGAAGAAGAATCTGACTGCAATTCTGAAGATCCTGAAGACATTGGAAGGGAACTTGCTATGCTTGTGAAGAAGTTCCAGAAATTCACAAAGAAGAAAGGCTTCAGAAAGTCTTCACGGTCCAGCTCAAGGAATGATGAAGCTTCCACCCATGATCACAAGAAGAGAACCTACCACAAGTGCAAGAAACCAGGTCACTACATATCTGAGTGTCCACAGTGGGACAATGAGAAGAAGAAGAAGAAAAGCAAGGAATATGATTCCGATGACAAGAAGAAAAAGAAATCATCAAAGTCTTCTAAGTCTTCTTCCAAGTCTTCATCATAGAAGAAGAGCTCATCTGGCAAGGCTCGTGCTTTTGTTGGCAAGGAAATGGATTCAGAGGAGGAGTCTGCTTCGGAGGAGGCAGAGGAGGAGTCTGGAGAGGAGTCTGACCCTGGCGTTCCAAGTATGGCTCTAGCCACAGCCTATGTCGCCAAGTCCATCTTCAACACTGAAGACAATGACTTCCACACCAACGCTGAAGCTAATGACGAAGACGATCCTTCTCCCACCTACTGCTTCATGGCACGTGGTGCCAAGGTAAAATCCCGCGATGCTTACATTCAAACTTCAAGTGAAGATGACTCTGATTGTGAATCCAAACCCAGCTACAAAACACTTGCTAAAATTGCAACTGAACAACAAAAGGCTATGGAACATACTCAAAAACTGTTAGACAAAAGCGATGACCTGTTGGACGCTGAAATGACACGTTCACAGCCCTTAGTTGATGACATAAAAAATCTTCATGCTAAGTACCAAGAACTTGAAGGTCATCATGAATTGCTCTCAACTACTTATGAAAGGCTCTCCTATGATTATCTTCAAAGGAAACAAGAGCTTGAGAAATTGAGAGCGGCTCATGAAGATCTTCAAAAGGTGAATGAGTCACTTCGCGCTCAACAGATCAGTTCCGCTCAGGATGGATTTGAACCACCATGTCTAAAATGCATTGAGCGTGATAACGCTACATCTGTTGCTGAATGTTCCACTGCTACTACTGTTTCATTGTCTTCACCTACTGATGTGGTTACTAACCCCTCTGCGGAGGATACCACTGATGTTGCTGATGAAAATGCTATGTTGAAGACATTGCTTAAAACAGGGATGTACAAAAGTTTTAAGGGACATCAGACTCTCTGCGATGTCCTTAAAAAGCAGATTCTGAACCGAAACCCTAGGAAAGAGGGTGTTGGGTTCGAAAGGAAAATGAATGTTGATGGCTCGTACTGGAAGCCTGAGCAGTATCCCAAAACCACATGGGTTGCTGCAAAGGAACCTTCATTAGATCCATCCACCTTATCTGGCTTTACCTGTGCTAATCCTATTGTCATTGATGAATCCTTTGATGCAAACTATAAGCTGTTCAAAAATCAGAATGGCGAAGTGTTTGCCAGGTACATTGGTACTAACTGCAGGAATGGACCACCTATGAAGAAGATCTGGGTACCCAAGCAGTACATTGAGAATCTTCCTGTGAATGTCGTCATGACACCACCAAGGAAGAAGACAAACCCCAGACCTATAGCTTCATGTGGCCCAAAGGCTTCATACAGATACATGACTCACATGAGTCACCCTAACGCCAATGTTTTGCAGGGAAATCATGCTCAGACTTATGAATATGAGCGTGTATCTTCGAACCGTTATGTTCATAGGACTAAGAACTTTTCTGCCTATTCATATGAGTATCATTCATCTCCTGCAAGGCTATTTGCTAGGGCTTCAAAGCCAAAATTCTCAAATGCTGCACTAAGACTCATTGCTTCTAAGCCACCACTGAAGATGTGGGTGGCAAAGAAGAACTAACTCTCTTTTGCAGAAAACGGTCTCCAGCCAGCAATCAATGGCGTCCGGTACTATTGCTGGGGACCTAAAACTCATTTAGGACGCACGCTAAAGTGTCATTCTATATACTTCAAATATGAATCTCTTATCAGTCATACTATGTCCTAACTTTGATATAAGCTGTGACTCTCCCTATATGTGTCAAATGCTTATGCTTCACAACACTCTTGTGAAGCCTATCCTCCTAACTGCACTGTAGGGTACATCACCAAATGCTTCAGAATGGATTATGGACAGTGGATGCACAAATCATATGACTGGTGATCGAAGTCTTCTCATGGACTCAACTTACGTCCATCCGATAAGAGTCACATTACATTTGCTGACACTGGTAAAAGCAAAGTATTGGGTCTAGGTAGAGTTGCAATCTCAAAGGATCAACACATGGATAAAGTGACGCTTGTTGAATCCCTTGGTTTCAACTTAATGTCTGTCTCAATGCTTTGTGACTTGAACATGATTGTGATATTTGGCAAATATCGTCGCCTTGTACTAATGGAATCTGACAAATCTCTAGTCTTTGAAGGGTATCGAAAAGATGATCTATACATGGTAGATTTCTCAGCAGGTCCACAGCTTGCCGTATGTCTTCTCACAAAAGCTTCAGAATGCTGGCTCTGGCATCGAAGGCTAGGGCATGCTGGCATGAGGAATTTGCACTCACTTGTCAAGAAGAAGCATGTCATAGGCATCAAAGATGTCAAGTTCAAGAAGGATCATCTGTGTGGTGCCTGTGAAGCTGGAAAGATGACAAGGGCAAAGCACCCCTCGAAGACAATCATGACAACATCACAACCCTTCGAGCTGTTACACATGGACTTATTTGGACCTACTCACTGCTCCACCCTCACAACAACTGCCTGTCTCTATGGCTTTACCATTGTTGATGACTACTCAAGATACACATGGGTTCATATAATTCTTTACAAGACTGAAGTGCAAGATGTCTTCAGGCGCTTCGCAAATCGAGCCATGAACAATTATGGCGTGAAGATCAAGCACATCAGAAGTGACAATGGCACTGAATTCAAGAACACTGGACTTGATCTGTATCTGGATACAATGGGAATCACTCATGAATTCTCTGCTCCATACACATCTCAGCAAAATGGCATCGTTGAGCGCAAAAACAGAACCCTCATTGAGATGGCTCGAACAATGCTAGATGAGTACAAGACACCAAGAAAGTTCTGGCCTGAAGCTATTGATACAGCATGTCACATCATCAACCGTGTCTACATCCATAAGCTTCTGAACAAAACATCCTATGAGCTCCTTACTGGCAAGAAGCCAAATGTCAGTTACTTCAGAGTATTTGGAGCTAGATGCTGGATCAAGGATCCCCATCACAAGTCAAAATTTGCACCAAAAGCTCACGAAGGCTTCATGCTTGGCTGTGGAAAGGACTCACACTCCTACAGAGTCTTCAACCTCTTTCTCTACAAGATCATCGAAACTGTGGATGTGAAATTTGATGAAACCAATGGTTCACAAAGAGAACTCCTGCCAAGTACACTAAATGAAGCTTCTCCAAGTGAATCTATCAAGCTGATGGGAACTGGTGAAATCATGCCTTCTGAAGCATTGCCTGAAGAGGAACTTATCATCTCTGCACCAAATCAACCTGAAGACAATGCTCAGTCCGAAGACAATCCTCCCAATGATGACAATGATCAGCAAGAGCAAAGTCTTCATCCTGTTCATCCTCGTGTTGCAAATGAAGTACAAATCGAGAAGATAATTGACAGCATCAATGCGCCTGGTCCGCTTACTCGCTCAAGAGCAACACAGTTAGCAAACTTCTGTGGGCACTTTTCATTTGTGTCAATATCAGAACCCAAGAAAGTTGCTGAAGCTTTTATGGAACCTGAATGGATTCAAGCCATGCAAGAAGAACTTCAACAGTTCAAACTGAATAATGTCTAGCAACTCGTCAAGTGACCTGACCCTCGCAAGCATAACATTATTGGAACAAAGTGGATATATCGAAACAAGCAAGATGAGCATGGTCAAGTCGTCAGAAACAAAGCACGTCTTGTGGCTCAAGGATATACTCAAGTTGAAGGAATTGACTTCGATGAAACATTTGCTCCTGTTGCTAGACTTGAAGCTATTCGCATACTGCTAGCCTACGCTAATCATCACAACATCTTGCTATATCAAATGGATGTGAAGAGTGCATTTATCAATGGCAAGATTAAAGAAGAAGTATATGTTGCACAACCACCTGGCTTTGAAGATCCAAAACATCCTGATATGGTGTACAAGCTAAACAAAGCACTATATGGCCTCAAACAAGATCCTCGTGCCTGGTATGATACAATCAAAGACTTCCTGAAGAGCAAAGGCTTCAAACCTGGATCCCTCGATCCCACACTCTTCACGAAGACATATGATGGTGAACTGTTTGTGTGCCAAATATATGTGGATGACATAATCTTCGGCTGCACCAACCAGAAGTACAGTGATGAGTTTGGGTACATGATGCAAGAGCAATATCAGATGTCCATGATGGGTGAGCTGAAGTTCTTCCTTGGTCTTCAAATTCGTCAGCAAAGCAATGGCATCTTCATATCTCAAGAAAAATACCTCAAAGATTGTCTGAAGAAGTTTGGAATGGAAGACTGCAAAGGCTACACGACGCCAATGCCAGCCAAACACCATCTTGGTCCCGACAACAATGGTAAAGAGTTCGATCAAAAGGTATACCGCTCCATGATTGGTTCTTTACTTTATCTATGTGCATCTAGGCTAGATATTATGCTTAGTGTTTGCATGTGTGCTCGATTCCAAGCGGCACCAAAGGAATCGCATCACTTAGCTGTGAAGCGAATTCTTAGATATTTGGCTTACACCCCAACACTCGGATTATGGTATCCCAAGGGCTCAAAATTTGATTTGGTTGGATTCTTGGATGCTGATTATGCTGGTGACAAGGTGGGTCGCAAGTCTACATTAGGCACATGTCATTTTCTTGGTCGATCACTTGTCTGTTGGTCTTCAAAGAAGCAGAACTGTGTATCACTCTCAACTGCTGAATCTGAATACATTGCTGCTGGATCCTGTTGTGCTCAGCTTCTATGGATGAAGCAAACTCTCAAGGATTATGGCATCAACCTGAAACAAGTACCTCTCTTCTGCGACAATGAAAGTGCCATCAAGATAGCCAACAATCCAGTCCAGCACTCGAAGACAAAGCACATTGAAATACGTCATCACTTTCTCAGAGATCATGTTATGAAGAAAGATATAGATATCATGCACGTCAACACTGAAGAGCAACTGGCAGATATCTTCACAAAGCCCTTGGATGAGAAAAGGTTTTGCAAGTTACGGTGTGAGCTAAATATCTTGGAATCCTCGAATGTCCTGTGATCAGGCACACATCCTAACACTTATGCATGTTGATGACTTAGATGTGCAACACACAAAGTAATGTATATCTTCAATCAATGAAGATTTACACTCTGAGTGTGAATACATTAACATGGAATTTGACTTCGGAGCACCACGATAATTGTGCGCCGTGTCTGGGTCTAATACTTCCTATACGGTGGGTAACGCCACCACCAAATTTCTCTGTTTGAAGTGTTTCACTCATGGCGTTATGTTGCAAAGACTTCGCATTTGGTTTGTCTTCAGTTTCAATTTATCTTCATGATTTTCTGCGCTATGATGATTTGATTGCATATATATATATATATATACTATTGTTCTGTCCTCTACAGCATTCACTTATAGCTATGTCTTCAAGTTGAATCTTTTGAACTAAGTGAATGTGATCGGACCCTAACCTCTCTATGCTTTCTATCTCAAACTCTATCTGTCCAAATCATATGCATTCTATTGAAACTATCGAATGTCTTCTCTGCGTCCTAGTCAGCAGAAGGTAAAGAGAAAAACATTAAATTTGTTTTAAATGACTTATCTTTATTGTTGAAATCCGGAGAAGCCGGAACAACTCTCTGACATGCCTGGCGGGCGTGGGAACGTGGGACAACTCTGAGTGTGTTGCATGCTTGCCACGTGCCCCTCGGATGTGAACCGCCAGGGGCACCAGCGTAATTGCGCTGTGTCTCTCACCTACTTATAAATACTTGTCCCCTGCAGTAAAGAAATCCTTCTTCCACCTCTCCACCTCCGTCAAAACCCTAGCGCCACCGCTAGCTCGCGACGACGCCGGCGACGAAGCGCTTAGCTGCCGTGACTTCTCCGACGCCGTCCTCACGCTGGCCGCTGACATCGTCCTCTCCGCCGTCGCCGTAGGTGTCCTCCGTCGCCAAGTTAGGGCACGGTGGGCTGAACTGCTCGGTCTCCTATTCATCCCATCTAGCAGTTCTTTGTGCGGTAATTATAACTCTATTTTTACCACCTTTTTTGATCTTCAAGATTCATCCTGTTTACCGAAAGTGGTTTCTGCCTATTCAATGTTAGATCTATTCTGTCTGTATCTCATACTGCCTAGTCAATTCACTTAGATTTCCAGTATAGTTTGATTCCTCACTTGTACTTATTCACGGATTGGTACAAATCTGGAACCAACTCACCTATATAAGTGAATGTCTTCGCATCAAGAGGTCAATGTCTTCAAACTGGTTTATCTTCGAAATCTTCTAAGAATGCATATGACCTCTTCCCCTTCCCTCGCATCTCTAATGCTGTCACAGGTACATGTCCGTGGGAGAATCCCTTGGTTCTCATAGTCTGCATTCGTTTGCAGAATACTTATAGCATCATATGAATTCTCCTAAAGCCAGTTCCTGCTTGACCAGCAAGTGTAAGTCTCTGAAGCCTTTGAACATTTTGAAGCCATTCAGTTTGAAGTTCATGGCTGCAGAAAAATCAGCAAGGAAGGGTGGCAGACAGTGCCGAGAAGGAACATCCAAAGATCTGCCTAATGACCTAGCAGAGCTCTACAAGACAGATCCCGAAGAGTCATATCATCAGCGCAAGACACGAATCCAATGGATTCGACGCTATTGGGCTGAAGAGTGGTTCAAGTACAAATTCGTGACCAAGGAATATGCAGAGAAGAATGCTATCAAAAGTCCTTGGGGCGATATTCTCTATCGAGGCCTTCAACCCAAGAACAGAGCTGAAGCTATTGATCAAAACTTCTATCCTTGCATGGTCCGTGGACCTCAGCCTGAGAATGTCGATCCCACATCATTACTCTGGTGTTGTGATGATGCTCTCTTCAAGCGCAACTTCCAGCATGCAAAGGCTTCGGCCAAGGAAAACAAGAAGTCATTGGGATTAGACTTCAACCCTGGTCCCTTTGCTCCTCGTGCTGACGGCTCTCGTGATGCAGAACCCAATGTCATCGGCCCCTTCTCCAACCTTGACGGCCTCATCACCTACATCTTGGTTCAGGGTGCCAGGGTAGATCATTCTGATAATGATGCTAACACTGATGAAGCCCCAGCTCCTCCTCCGAAGCCGCAGAAGCAAAGGAAGCTAAAGGCTTCTAAATCAGCACCTCCAAAAGCTTTACGTGCGAAGCCTCTGGCCACTGCACCTCCTGAAGCCAGTGTGCAGTCTGAAGATCAATCCCGTATCTCCAAGAAGGCGGAGAAGAAAAAGCAACTTGTCAGGCATACTGATCAAGCCTTGACTCCTACCGCCATTCTGCGTGAAGATCCCATTGATATGTCCAGTGATGAAGATCTTGCTGATGATGCCCTTGAGCAATTGATCAAAAGCAAGGAAGAAGCAGAAATCTTCAACAACTTGCCTCTCTTTGATGTGGCCATCATCCACAATTTCATTGATGAGTGGTTCGACACCCCCAATGTCAGATTTGAAGATTTATAGCTTCCCATTGGCCTCAGTGTCGCCTTCAATGGCGCCATTGCTTCTGAGCTGGCTCTCGCTCAGCGAATCGCTGAGCTCAAGAACAAGATTGATTATGAGAAGGCTCAATTCAAGAAGCACGTTGCGAAGCTCAGTGTGCAAGATGTCAAAAACTTCAAGGTCATGCTGCATGAGATCAAAGAAGCTTTTCTGAAGAAGCGCCAGGAAGCTCAAGGCTCTCGTGAGCGCATGAAGATTTTGGCTGATAAGTGTGTGCTCGCCTACAATGAGGCTGAGAAGCGCAAGTCACTTGGCCGTCCTGGCATTGACCCCAAGATGGCTGCAAAGAAAAAGAAGAAGCTCCCTGCTGACCAGCCTGCACCTTCAAGCCAAGAAGCCCCTCACATTATCTTCCCAAGCAGCATGACTGGCTCGAAGCCAAAGGTCACAACAACCGCTTCAGAACAGAAGAAGACAAGGGCTGCAGAGGCTGAAGCCAGAAAGAGTAAGAATACTGAAGCCTCTGATGCTGCTCCCTCCAAGAAGAAGCGCAAGACCAAGAAAAATCGGGCTGCTCCCACAGAGCCCCTCATTGTTGAACCCATCTCAGTGGTTCGCCCTGCGTCTGAACATCAAGAAAGACAGATGATAGTTCATGAGCCTGCTCTCACAGAGGCTCATGAAGCTGAAGATATTAGCTGAATCCACCGCTGCTGAAGACATTGGTCACCATGACAATGTTGAAGATGATGAAGTTCTTCCTCAGATCGAACATGACGTGGTATCATCGCCTGTTCATACGAATAGTGAACTCATCAGCATTGGTCGTCCACTGACGCCAATTGCTCAGGATGCATCATGGGCTGATCACCCACAACTACAAGACTCCCCAAGTACTCCCCAACAACAACAACAACAAGCTACACCCCCCGTGCAAGAAGAGGATGAAGACTTTCAGGCCCAGCCAACTCCATCTCCCAAGGCGTTGCCAGCATTTCGCAGGCTTCGCAAAGGACAAAGGCCTCAAGTCCCTCTGTCGAGCGTTCCAGAAGGAGAAGTGCAACGTTCACCTGTTGCACGTCAAGTATTTTCTGAACCTGCTCCAACTGTGAATGTCTCCGAGTCTGAAGCACATACTATTGAAGACATTCCGGCTGCATCAGCCGAAGAAAATCAAGAAGAAGTACGTGTACCTACTCCCCCAGCAATTGAAGAAGAAGCAGTTCCTGATGTGAACGTGCATGTGCCCGACCCTCCTGTTCGTCAAGAGGAGGTTGACAATGTTGAGGCTGCCACCGCCAACGCCAATGAAGCCAATGACGTAGTCATGGCTGACGCTAATGTGGAGCCTGCACCAACTAGTGTGCCTGAAGCAAGTGTGGCCACTGAACATGAAACCACTGAGGCTGTTGCACCTGAAGCCAATGAGACAATCGCTCCCGAAGCACCTGTTGTGCAGCCTGGCGCCTCAACTGTTGCCCCTGCTCCTGTTCCGCCACCAAGGCCTCACACAATTGAGCAGGCATACAGTCATGGTCAGCTTACCACTGTCCGATGGCTCATTCTGGTGCCTCCGCCTACTGCCTCAGGACCTCAATTTGACTATCATATTGAGCATAGGCCTCAGGTCCAAAAGCCAAAGCCTAGGTTGCCAAGGTTTCCAGGTACTGCAAACTCACCAGGGTCCTTCAATGCCAATGGCTTCAAAAGCCACAATACCTTCTTTGACAGCGCCAAGAACCCCTACTCCAAGCCAAGGATATCATTAGATCGGTTCTGGAGCTATCAGCAGAGAAGCTATTACTCATGCGTACTATATGATCAAGGGCGCATTTTCCCTCATATGCGCCTTGATACAGAAGCCATTGCTGGATTGCCGTGCTTAGAAGAAGCACTTGATTGCTTTCGTGATGCTGGTCTGCTCCACTTTGTGATAGACAAAGAACATTGGAATGAAGAGCTATTGCTTCAATTCTATGCTACTCTACACATTCGCGGCTACAACAGAGATATCAAGATATGGGTCCTCGAGTGGATGACCGGAAACGTTCATCATGAAGCCAAAGCTCTTGACATCATTGAGCTTACAGGGCTAGTCACTCCTGGCGAACTATATGAACCTGACTGCCAGCTACACCGCAATGTAGTAGAGAGTATCTTCCATAAGCCAGAACCCAATATGAGCCAGATGTTGAGCATGATGAAGCCCTTGCCATCTGATGTTGAATATCCCACAGATTTCTTTGTTGAAGACCTTGAGTATCTGCCTCGCACCATATATCATATCATCAGGCGAACTCTATGGCCTGTCAAAGGACATTCATCAGCGGCCAAGCTTGAAGGAGCTATGAAGACTTTGGTCTTCTACATTCTCAATGGCATCAGCTTCAACACTCAGGAGTTCTTCATTAGGCAACTTGCTGCTTCCGGCTCTGACCTATTTGGTCTGAAGTTTTATGCTCCATGGGTCATGCGCCTCATCAAGAGACACTCATCTGTCAACTATCAGCCCTCTACTCGCAATCATATGATCTTTCTGCCAGAGGTTGATATGTCAGTTAAAGCTATATACTCTAACCCTGCCAAGAGGCCTCTTTGTCTTCATAATGCCGAGCACCAAAGCTTCACTCAGCCTATTGAAGGTGTTCAAGCAGAGACACGAATCTATCCATTGGCTGGAAACACTCGTCTGCCTCATCGAGCACCCACTGAAGCCACTGAAAGCACCATTGCACAAAGGCCTCGGAAGCGTTCTCGCATTCTCAATGACCGAGAACTTCTTGTGGCCCTTCATCAGAAATAGGATAAGCATCATTTCTGGCTCAAGAGACAGATGCAAAGCCTCTTGGTGGATGTCAATCGCATTCGCAACCTTGCCACCAAGAATGCCTTTGTTGCTCATGAAACTTGCCGGCGATCATGGAAGAGTTTGACCCTGCTCAGTGCTGAAGCTGATCTTCAAGATGATGGCTTCAATAAAAGATTCCAGTTTGACTCCACTCCTCCACGGACTGCTGTCCTACGTCGTACTCCATCTCTTGAAGACTCTGAATATTCTTCCTCCGCGGCAATGGTAAATGCCAGAGTGATCGATGATGACGATGATGCTACTTCACCACCTCCTACTACTGCGCGCATAGACACTGCACCAAGTTCATCTGCACTGCCACCCAACGACGACAACTCTGCTGCTTCACCTACTCATGCTGACGAGTAGATGCTCTATGTCTTCAAACCTTTTTGGTCCTTATTGACAAAAGGGGGAGAAGCGTATGAGTTGATAGTCTTCAAGCGGGTTCATATGGGCGGTTGCATTATATTTTGCTGCGTGCTTACAACTCTTGCCTTTTTGAAACATTTGGTTCTCTGAGTTGTAACACCTAAACTTGATGGTCGTCTGCTACTTATTTGCTTCACTGTGACGCGATGATAAATTCTGCATGTGCGATGATAACTTCCGCACTTAGATCATTCTGCAGACGTCCATTTTTCATTATGCATGTCATTCTACTTGCTATATCAGTTCATGCATGATGAATTATCTTCATAAGTTGAAGTGGATCTCCACAAGTACAACCTACCATGTGCATTTGCATTCCAAAAGCAAATTACTTACATGCACATCTTCAGGGGGAGCCCTTGCAACTTATGAAGACAATTTCCTATCCTTACAATTTCACATATTTATCCCCGTTGAAAACTTCAACCAGTTTGTCATCAATCACCAAAAAGGGGGAGATTGTAAGTGCATCTAGTGCCACCCCTAGTTGGTTTTGGAGTATTGACGACAAAGTTGGTTGAGGGACTAATGTGTTTGTGAGAATTGCAGGATAACGCAGGTAGTGTCCCTCATTGATTCGGTTTACCTACCGGAGATGACCCCTAAAAATGTATGAAGACATTGAAGACAATGGTGGTATGAGAAGATATTCATATTGAAGACTATGACATGAGAAGACATTGTGTGAAGACTATGGAGCGCGAAGACTGTGTGGTTTTGTTTCTTCCTTTTCTTCTTTGTTGAGTCATAGGAACCACCGTACTGTTAAGTGGGGTCCAAGTGAACTAAGTCGGAGTGACTGAAGTGATGCTCAACTCAAATCCTATGTGTTCGAGCGAAGACAATGAGAGCAAACCTTATCCAGAGCTGGATGAGTCGGCTTTGCTTGTAGCCCAAGTAAAGTTGTCGCGTGTGTTTGAAATCTGACAGTTGGAACACGTGTCAGTTCCTTAGTGACCCAGGGTCATTTTGGACAAATCAGGTCGGGTTGCCTTGTGGCTATAAATAGCCCACCCCCTACACCATAAATTGGTGGCTGCTTAGAGTTTGTACACGGCTTTTGTCGTTTGAGAGCAACCCACCTCGAAGCATTTGAGAGAGAGAAAAATCCTTGCAAGGACAAAGCCCAAACACCTAGAGCCAAAGAGTGTTAGGCATCACTGAAGTCTTTCTGTCTGTGTGACCTGAAGACTTATTACACTTGAGGACTGTGAATCCTCCAGCCGGTTAGGCGTCGCGTTCTGAGCATCCAAGAGTCATTGTGGATTGCCAGTGAACGAAGTCTGTGAAGGTTTGGAAGTCTCCCTTGAAGACTTACCAGAGTGATTGGGCGAGGACTGGGTGTCCTTAGCTCAAGGGGAATAAGGTGAAGACACGGTCTTCTGAGTTAAATCTCAGCCTCCCTAACCATATGTACAGTTGTCACAGCAACGGGAACTGGTCCAACAAATCCTGTGTCTTCAACAAGCAACTGGTTCTATCCCTTCCCAACCTTACTTTAGTTTGTCTTCATGAAGTCATTGCCTATCTGTATATCTGTTTGACTTCATTGCTTGACTACTACTGTTGATTGGCTTCATACTATCTTCAATTCTGATCCTTACTACCTAGCTGCTATTAATCCCGTACTTTCATATCTTTGTATACTTGACTATGGCTTACTTTGGATAGTTTATCTTCCGCTGCATTACAATTAGGTCATTTCTATTGTTTGTCTTCGAAACTTACAAGTTTTGAAGACTTTCATAAAAATCGCCTATTCACCCCCCCCTCTAGTCGACAGTAGCACTTTCAACTACTGTCGGAGTAAATGACCACGGGTAGCCTAACCAGCTCCCTTTGGCCCTCAAAAAAAACAATGGGCCGATCGGGCCTTGAAGCACCTAAGACACGGGGCCGCCTTCCTCCGGCCGGCTATCACCTAGGCCGGCTGGCAAAAGGCGGCCCGGCCATAGAACAGCCTTTGGAGGACGTCGCGATCGGACCGACTCCAAGAAGCCGGCACATGAAGGACCGACTCCAAGAAACCGGCCCATGAAGGGCCGACTTCAAGAAGCAAGCGG